>NC_092762.1:22382279-22739154 GCF_047496795.1 Chiloscyllium punctatum
GCACAAGCTCATATGCACTTCAAACGGCTTTCTTTACCTCCTCATACTCAGCAGATACCTCCTCTGATAGGGATGCAAATGCCTATCAGCTTTGTTTGAATCAACGAAATCCATATGTTCTCTGGCAACGGCATTTGTTTGGCCACTTTCTGAAATGATATTAAAAAGGCTCCCTCCATCATTCTCATCAAATTTAGATAATACCTGGATGTATTTAAACCGATCCCCATCAGACCTTTGGCTATATAGGGTTGCTCATCCTCACTATCCTCATTATCCAGCCTACTGTCTTCCTTCATCTCCACCTTCTATGTCAACTTTCCTCTCTAATTACTAAATTTTGAAGTTGAAACTCTCTGCTTTTCTTCTCTCTTTTTTCTTTCTTTCGTCTTCATTATCTTTTCTTTTATTTCTACTTTTCATCATAATTCAAACTGTTTCAATTCCTTTTCATGTTCAAGGTGCTTCATTTGAAATTGAATTCTAGCCATTTCCAAAGACTCTGATGGCGGTTCCACCAAATGTAATTGCCAAGCTATAGCTGTACTTATCTCTCATTTTCTCACAGACAAACACAACCCCAACTCCAGCTTTTCTGTCAATTTCTACAGCTTCCCTTCATTACCCCTAACTTTACTTCTTCCATACCCAGAGAACTCTAAGTGACTGAAATTGTCTTTATATTCAACTCACTGTTTAAACCAACCGAATTCAACATCCAGAATCAAAGACACTAACAACTACCATACGGGACCTTTGAACCCAATAGCCTCCCAGTGCATACTCTCCAATGTCTGCATGAGCTTATTCTGGATTCTCTAGTTTCCTCCCACAATCCAAAAGTGTGCATCTCAGGTGAATTAGCCATGCTAAATTGTTTGTAGTTTTCAGGGATGTGTGGGTTAGGTGCCTTAGTCGGGGTAAATGTGTAATAATAGGGTAGAGGAATGGGTCTGGGTAGGTTACTCCTCGGAGGGTCAGTGTAGACTTGTTGGGTCGAATGGCCTGTTTGCTAACTGTAGGGATTGTAATTCTAAACTCAATTTGGTATTATCGATTTAGAACCAGACAAGAGACCTCAGTTTGTTACAGACCAACCATACTGCCTCAAACTAGTTTAAGGAGGTAGTTTGGATGCCAACCTTTTCTTATTTTAAAGGTAGATGTGAAGTGGGTGTTCCAGATGTGATGGTACACGTCACACCACTCACCATTATGCAAAACACAATGTATTTAAACATTCTCATCAAAATCCATACACAATGAAGAGGAACTTAGACTAACTTAACTATTGGAAACCTTAACAGAATAATGGATTCAGTACCTTCGACAAATGAACTGTTCCAATATACTACAATCATCTAAACACACCCCTTGGCAAAAAGGAACATTCAGACATGCATTCTTGCAGACAGTTCTCCAATCCAGGAGGAAAGAGCATCAAGTGAGCTTCCAGAGAGAATAGCAGCTCGGGATAATTTACTAAAACTTACACCCGTTCTGGGACCCCAAGCACCTGGTGATTGTTGTTGCTACAATGAAAAGAAACCTAGAAAGCCTGGTCTATGCGAGCTGGCCATGGTTACCACTATTTATTAAAAACCCTAAACCCACGTAAGTTATTTACTTGAGCCGTTTTCAGTAGGAAGTTTGGCATTTAAGACCTCTTACTAAAAATAAGGAGAAAAAAAGCCTTTTATTAAAAAAGTGACAGCATTGTCAGGCAATTTAGATGCCTGGTCCTTTACTCAGTGGTCTTCCTCGTGTTGCTGATCGCAAGGTCACCTAAGAGGGACAGCCACAGGTACACACCAAGTTACAAGGATGTCTCTCATAACTTCTGAAACACACCTGTCCATGAACCATCACATGGGACATACCAGGAAGTGAACAACAGCCTGACACACGCCATTTCATTATTTCTGAGCTACACAATGCCAGCACTCGATACACTAGGGAGACAAAACCCAAGGCCAGGGAAAGATACAAAGGGACAGAGAGATTCACATTAAAGACAGAAACAGGCAGTTAATTAACTGAAAAGATGTTGTGTAAATATGGGGAAAAAGACAGGGCAGTGGGACTAACTGCAGAAGTGAGATCTTCGTAAGTAAAATTACAAGAATGAGAACATTGAAGAAAGGCATTGTCAGATCAGCTGAAATGGTTTGTTACATCAAATTCTGAATCTGCTTCACCGAACACCACAAACAAACATAAACTGGGACAAGATGACAGCCCAGCATGGAGAGCTGTGCACACCATGCTCGTGTGTTGCTCAGTGAACTGCACTATCTGGAGAGTATTGAAAACTATAGTAACATATGCTAACTATACTTGCATCAGATTACTGCCTATAATGGGAAGGTTTGCTCTCTCTGTGTGTTCATCAGAGACTGAGACGATGTGCGCGATCGGCGTGGTTGAATGCGAAACTCATTGTTTGAGAAGGAACGCACATGGAGAAAACAATTTTAAATAAGAACAGCTGGCAGGCTTTTTGTTTATCAATAGAGAGAACGAGGGAAGTTTCATGGACAGATGAGGTAAAGTGTTTGAGAATGTTAAAATAAAGGCATTGCCAGACAAAACAGCAATATACATCGGCGTGCACATGAATGACAGATGGATGGGAGTTTGGTGTGAGTTCGAATCAGATTTGCTTCGGCAGGTTTGAAGCCTGGAGCGTCAGCAGCAGATTATTGGCTTCATTAAGCCTGTACTGCATAGCTTAAGGTTCAAACAGCAGATGCAATAAACCAGTGAGATATATTCTGGAGTAGTGAGCATTTCAAGTTAGAAATGTCAGGGCATGGTGTCAAGAATCAGCTCATAGTCAAAGAGATATCCCACAGTTGTGACTTGTCTGCTTCAACTGCAGATATTGGCCAGGGATGGGATGGAAACAGTGGAAGGAAGTGGAGTTTGTAACCAGAACAGTAGACGGTGACCTCCATGCTCTTAACAACAAAGGCAATGATACGATGCATAATGATTCTCCCCTGAAACTGAATAGTTCAACATAGAGACCCGTGAGTAACACTGCCAGAGCAGAGAGGGAGACAGTAATTGAACACCTTCATTGATGCAGTTAGTAGTGGTCTGTAGAGTGAATATCTAGATTGAGAGATTGGATTGGATTGGAACAATAATAGTGGCAGGAAGTGTAGACGATATGAAATAACTATAATACAGTCATAACTGGTTTATAAAAAACAAAATCTGGATAGTGACACTCACCAGGAACACCAACGATAGCCAGGAAGGGATAATAAAAGTATTGAATAATGAGAAGAGCGTAGTAGATCCGCAATGATAATGACATCCAATCAAATGCAGAAAGATACCAAACATAATCGCCAAGGTCTTGTCTATTGTTGGAATATTCCAGTCTAATGTTCTCAGATTCTGATCCATTGTTGGAATATTTCAGTCTAATGTTCTCAAATTCTGATCTATTGTTGGAACATTCCAGTCTCATGTTCTCAGGTTCTGATCTCTCCTCCCCTTCTCTCTGGATCTGCCGATCCCTGTCAGTGCTGTCGGTGATGCTCTGCTCATGTTATGGAATAACACATTGAACG
Source organism: Chiloscyllium punctatum (assembly GCF_047496795.1). NCBI lineage: Eukaryota > Metazoa > Chordata > Chondrichthyes > Orectolobiformes > Hemiscylliidae > Chiloscyllium > Chiloscyllium punctatum. Next base: position 22,385,864 of record NC_092762.1, read on the forward strand.
GAGCCCATTTATCATTAAAATATGGAAACCCTCCACTGGGATAATTAGAATCCATGGAGATTGGCATTAATCGCAGTCACTGAATAAATAGGCTCAGTTAACCAGTTCAATAAATCACTTTTCATATACTGGATGCAATGGATGAGGTTTGCTGAGGGATGGACCATAAATCTTTCAATATTTTATATCTTTTTTTCCTTGTATATGAGAGTATTAACAGAACACTGCAGGAGTCTATGTATGTTCCATTCTGTTTATGAAAGGAGGCAGTTATAAAATAACAGATCGGCTGCATAAAAAGGGGGGGTTGGTGGGCAAGTTTCTAGATACCTGAACACAAAGTACGGTGCTTATTGACCAGTGTGCGGCCACTCCTGGTTTTAATGCCCTGTTATCAAATCCTTTCATAACCTTGAGATAGAGCATTGCCACTGCTGCTCAGGAACAGGCCGAAGAAATTGTCTCCAAATGTGCCTCTTACAGATGGAGAAGAGAAGACCAATCAGCCCATATTAGCCTGTTGCTACTTGAAAAGGTGGAAAGCTGGAATATTGGCACATTTTGTCAACAGAATCATTCAGAACAAAGAGATATGTTGCTGCAGCTGCATAAAGTGTAACTGAGCGGACACCTGCAGTACATTGTGTTGTCTGTGTTTCTGTATCTGAGAAAGGATGGACCTCCATCAGATACAGTTTAACGGCTGCTCGTAATCCACGGATTACTGTGTCTCGGATCTGTTACACAGGGACAGGAGGAGGCCATGCAGCCTCTCGAGTGTGTTTAGAACAACTGGAGGAGGCCATTAAGCCTCTTGAGTCTATTACAGAGGGACAGAAGGAGCCTAGTCAGACTTTCGAGCCCGTTATAGAGGGGCAGGAAGTGTTGATTTAACTTTCAAGTCTGTTACGCATAAATATTGGTTTTAAATTAGTTGTGGAATAGGAAAGACCTGATGTCAACATTAAAGTTCTAACTTTGAACAAGGCCAATTTTGAAAATGTTAGGCGTGCCCTGTGAAAGGCTGATTGGAATACCCTATTCACAGGTAAAGAGATGGTTGGTAAATGCAAGGCTATCAAAATGTGGTTTCAGAGAGTCCAGAGCCAACGTGTTCCTATTAGTGAGATGGGCAAGGCTGGTGAGTGCAGGGAGTGCTGGATGGCTAGATATATTGATGCTCTGGTCAAGGTAAGGAAGGAGGCATATGTCAGGTAAACAGAGCTGAGATTAAGTGAATCCCGAGAGGAATATAAGGGCAATAAGTGTATAGTCAATGGGGAAATCAGGCCAGGAAAATGTGGACATGAGATGGCTTTAGAAATAGGGTTAACGAGGCATTGAAGAAATTCTACAAATCCTTTAATGGTAAAAGATTAACTAGGGGGAGAACAGGGCCCCTTAAAGATCAGTAAGACTACCTATGTGTGGAACCACCCGAGATTGGAGGGATATGAAACAAAAATTTCTCCTCAGTATTTAATGAGGAGGAGGTTACAAGAGCGAGAGAATGAATAAATATACAGTGAAACATTGAAAGGTGTCTATATTACAAGGAGGGGTTTGACATTTTAAAACACATAAAGGTGAACTAATCCCTGGGACCTGATCTGTTGTATCCCAAATGTTTGTGAGAAGCTAGGAAAGAAATTGGTCAGCATTTTGCTGACATATTTGTATCATTGATTTCCACAGGTGAGGTGTCAAAAGACTGGAGGGCTGCTAACATAGTGTCATTATTTAAAAAGTAAGGGAAAAAAAAAATAGCCATAGATCACTGAGCCTGACGTCAATGGTGACTAAATTGTTGGAGGGGATTTTTTTGGAAAGGATGTAAATGCATTTGAAAAGACAAGGACTGAAGAGGGCTTTGTACATTGGAGATCACGTCTCACTGACTCGGTGTAATCTTTTGAGGAAGTGATGAAGATGATTGATGAAGGCAGGAGAGTGGATGTTGTCTTTATGGAATTCAGTAAGATTACCAAAATGTTCTACATGGTAGACTGGTTAGCAAGGTTAGACTTCCTCGGATCCAGGGAGAACTCGCCATTTAGATCCGAAATTTTCTTGAATATTGGAGACAGCCCGTGACAGTGGACATTTGTTCATTAAACTTGGAGACCTGTGACCAGTGGCATGCCGCAAAAATCAATAGTGGGTCCACTGCCTTTTGTCACTGATACAAATCATTTACATTTGAGTTTATGAAGTATGGTCAGTAAGTTTTTAGATAATTCCAAATTTGGTGGTGTTGTCGACAGTGAAGAATGATCTCTCAGACTATAATGGGACCTTTTTAGGTGAGCCGAGGTGTGGCAGATAGCGTATATTTTAGTTACATATGAGGTGTTGCATTTTGGCAAGACAAATCAAGGTAAGAATTACAGGTAGTGCCCTGTCGAAAGCTGCCAGTGAAGGAGAACCCCATTGAAAGTATCGAATCCCGACAGTGAGGAAACAGGCGTTTCGGCCCATCGAGGCCACACTGAACCTCTAAACAGTATCCCACTGGACAAACACCTGCCCTATCCCTCTGAGCCTGCATTTCCCATGGCTAATCCACATACCCTACACATCCCTGGGTATGGTGCGCAAATTAGCATGGCCAATCTACCCTTATCTGTATATCTTTATACAGTTGGAGTAAAACATAGCACCCGGAGGAAACTCACACAGACACGGGGAGAATGTACAAACTCCACACAGCGAGTCATTCAAGGATAGAATTCAACCCAGGTCGCTGCCCTGTGAGGCAGCAAAGTTAGACTAGTGGTGTAGGTTTTCCGTTCCTTGACAGTGCTGTCACAGGTAGACAGCGCAGTGATGAAGGCACTCGATGATCTTCCCTTTATTGGTGCGTGCTTTGAGTCGAAGCATTTGCATGACATGTTAAATCTGTACAGGACATTGGTTTGGTCACTTTTGTAATATTGCCTTTAATTCTGGTCTTCCTGCTGTCGGAAAGGCGTTGTGAAACTTGAAAGGATGCAGAAGATATTTCAAAGAATGTTGCAGGTGTTGGAGGGTTCGAGTTACAGGGAGAATTTGAATCGGCTGGGACTATTTTCAAGTGTTGAGGCTGAGGAGGGACCTTAAAGGGGTTTATAAAATCATGAGGGGAATAGATAAGGTAAACAGTCAATGTCTTTTCCCAGGATAGACGACTCCAAAATTAGAAGACAAACGTTTAAGGTGAGAGGAGAAAGATTTTAAAAGGGACATGAGGGACAACATTTTCACATAGAGACTGCTGTGTGTATGGGTTGAACAGAAAAAAGAGGCGGTGGAGGCAGGTACAGTTACACCATTTAAAAAGCATTTGGATGGATACAGGCATGGGAAGGGTTTAGAGGGAGATGGGCCAATTGCTGGCAAGGGAGACGAGATTAATTTAGGATATTTGGCGGTATGGATGACCAGACCGAACGATCTTTTTCCGTGCTGTACATCTCTGAGAGTCTATTGACTCTTCAGTGTACAACACGGGAACAGGAGGAGGCTATTCAGCATCTGAATTCTGACATTCGGCTTGTTTGCTCAATCACAGAGCATCAAATAAAAAAAATACATTATTCAGAATTTGATGGTGCTTTACAGAAATGGGAAAAGGCCTTTAGTCAAGAAAAAGCTGTAAAGAATGTGAAGAGGCCATTCAGTCCCTCACCTCCATTCCACAGGAGCAGCAGGTGAGCACAGAGCTATTGGAGCCTGTTACTCAGGAGCAGGAGGAGGACATCTACTTTCACAAACTTGGGATCAGGAGGCAGTCATTCAACTGCTTGAAACTGGGGCACAGAGACAGGAGACTGTCACTCAACTGTTCGAGATGGGGACACAGGAACAGGAGCCAATTATTCAACTGCTCAAAACTAAGGCACAGGGAAATCTGGAGGCGAGTGAGGCCCCAGGATCCTGTTACGCAGGAACAGGAGGAGGTGACTCACTCCCCACCAGTATGGGACACTGGGAGAGAAGGGGCGTTTGCTTGGAACAAAGAGAAATATATGATACGTTGCATCAGTGGTCCGTTCAATCCTGCCCCAACATTCACTAAGACCACGGCTGATCTGATTGTGATTCCCTCATTCCATTTTACAGAGCTTCCCCTCTCTGCAGCCTGTGCTCCATTTGTTGGTCATGTTGCAGACCCAGATGCGGTAACAACAGTTACCATGACTCATCCAGAGGGTCGAGTCTAACTGGATGAGTCAGGATTTGAAGAGTCCAATCACAATAATTAAAACAAAAATAAAGGCATAGCCGGATGTTTAGTTCTCTCACATTCGCAATCTAACTCACATAACCATTACATATTCAGGATGGAGCACTGTGTAGATCCGGCTAGTGTACTGCTGAATGCAACCCATCTATATCCAGAGTGAAACTCTGTGCAGCCCACACCAATGCTGGATCTATAATCCTGGGCTAAATGTCCAGCGTGGGGAGTTGTGCAGTCCGCACTGGTTCATTCATATATAAACCCAGATTGTTGCATTGTTCGGTAACACTGTGTTAGATCGCAGCTCAGTGTGGGGAAACTTGCGACCAATGTTGGAACTGACAGGATGTGCAGCTCCCATCCATTTACAGCTCCATATCTCCACTGTGCCTTGACAAGGGATGCTGCGAATGTGAAAGTCACTGTGAGGAAGAGATGTAAATGGAAACAATTTAAATACCATTAGTTCTGATTAAAGCGCGTATCACTCTAGTATTTAAAGATGAAATTACTGAGATAATATCCAACGAGATTTTGTAAATGATGCAAACAATCAGAGGGGTTGGTGACGTTATGGTGGTTGTACTATAAGCCTTCAAATAATCAATGGGAATTAGAGGAACAAATATGCAGGAAGACTGGCGAGACTTGCAGGAACAATAGGGTTGTCATAATAGGTGATTTTAACTATCCTAACATAGACTGGGACTTCTAACATAGACTGTGTTTTTCATGAAGAAAGACATGAAGACCTGTGACCTTTGGGAGGTTAGTTGCGATATCTTGGTACAGTCTATTTCACAGTAGAGGTGTTGTTGGACATATTAGAATGCATAAAGTCAGATAAATATCTTGGTCCTAACCAGATATATCTAAGAGCACTGCACAAGGCGAGAGACGGTAGTTCAGGGGCAAGGTCCCGGAAGACTGGGCAGTAACAAATGTAGTGCCCTTATTCAGAAGGGCTGCAAAGAAAAGCCTGGGAAAGATAGACCAGTAAGCTTCACATCTGTTTCGGAAACCACTTGAGAAGGTTCGGAGATATAAGATATGGATGCATTTGCGAAGACAGTGTTTGACTTGGAGCAGTCGGCATAGCTTTGTGCGTGGCAGATCATGCCTGACAAAGTTTGATAGAGATTTTTGAGGAAGTGACCTGGAAGGTTGATGAGGAAAGATGGTGCACATAGTCGATACGGATTTCAGTAAGGCCTTTGATAAGGTTCCACATGGTAGACCGCTCTAGAAGGTTAGATCGTATGGTCTCCAATGTAAACTGGCAAATTGGCGACACAATTAGCTTAATGTTCTGAAACAAATGGCTATGGTGGAGGTATGCTTGTCAAACTGGAGGCCTGTAACTAGTGGAGTGCCTTAGTGGTCGGTCCTGGGCCCATTGCTGTTTGTTATCTATATCAATGATTTGGACCAGAGTGCACAACGCAACGTTAGTAAGTTTGCAGATGACACTAAATTAGGAGATATCATTTACAGTGAGGAACGTTATCAGAAATTGCAGCAGTACCTTGATCAGCTGGGGAAGTGGGCTGAGAAAAAGCAAATGGAGTTTAATTCAGATAAGTGTGACGTCTTGCATTTTGGAAAGTCAAATCCAGGTAGGAGTTTAACGACGAATGATAGTGCCTTAAGGAGTGTAGTGGAACAAAAGGTCGTTGGAGATCAGGTGCACGGTTGTCTGAAATTTGAGTCACAGATACACAGGACAGTGAAGAAGGCTATTGGCACATTGGCCTTTATCAACGCATTGAGTAGAGAAGGTGGGACGTTATGCTGCAATTGTACAGTATGTTGGTAAGGCTGCAGTTGGAGTATTGTGTTCAGTTTTGTTCATCTTGCTCTAGAAAGGATATTATTGAACTAGAAAGTATGCAGAACAAATTTCCAAAGATGTTTCCTGGGCTATAAGCTCTAAGTTATAGGCAGAGGTTGGACAGGTTAGAACTTATTTCTTCACAGCTTAGGAAACTGAGGGGGTTCTTATAGAAGTGTAGCCCTTATAAAATCATGAGAGGCGTGCATGGGGTGAATACTTCAAACGTCTTTCTCAAGTTTGGTGAATCGAAGACGAGAGGACATCCATTAATGTTTGGAAAGGATAAAAAATATAAAAAGGAAACGGAGGCGCAACTTTTTTACATAGAGTGTGGTACGCATATGGACTGAGCTGTCAGTGGAAGTGATTGAGGTGGGTACAGTAACAACATTGAAAAGGCAATTGGACAAATACACAGATAGGAAAGGATTAGAGGGATACAGAACAAGGGCAGGGAAATGGGGTAAGTCTGGATGTACATTTTGGTTGCCATGGACCAGCTAGGCCAAATGACCAGTCATACTGGCAGTCTAGTTCAATATGACTGTAAATGAGTGTGTTTTGGGGTGGAGATAGGATGCGGGGCGGCGGGGGGGGGGGGGGGGGAGACTGAGATAAAATGTCATGGAGGGATATGTTCACAGGTTTCAGAATGAAGACATTTCTATAGTATCATGCAACACGGGTCTGTATTTCAAAGAATTATGAGTGAAAGGGATAATGCTGTGAGTTCAGGCGATGGAGAGTTTTGGATGAGCATTTGTTCTGCAGCTTTGTAACTGCGAATGAGGACAGCAGAGTCTTCGGCTCACTGGGCTGAATCTAACAAAAAACTGTCGCAGTGACATTTTAATTAAGTGTGACAGAGGGGTTGTCTGCACGAGGCCGAGCTAGTTTCCTGGTGCTATCTTACCAAACTCATCTCATTAACTACCCATCCCACTCCATAGTGTCCCTCTCATACAATGCCAGCCCGATTCTACCACCCATCATGACTGGAGGTACTCACAATCGCCTGGATGCCCCTGGATATTCTGTGATCACTGACACTGGTGCCATCTTTAAAAGGCCGATGGGCACACGGTTGCGATTTCTCAGTTTGCAGCTGCCCTGCACATTTTCCCCAAGAATGGCAGCGAAGGGGAAATTACAACACGGGTTGTCGACAGCAACATGGAGGTCCTAGTGGATGGGCAAGTACAAATTCTCTTCCCAGAGGGGGCCACACTACCAGACCCACCGAGCATGGTCTGCTCTCTCCACCCAGCTCAGTGCAGTATCTACGGTCTGAAGAAATGTCCAGCAATACAGGACAAACATCAATAACCTTCCCCACTCTGGAGAGTTAAGGGTCACCGTATTCTCTCTGCTCCCTCACACTCACTGTATGTCTGTTATAGCACCGACCCCCGAACAAGGCTCATGCTCCACCACTCTCACTACTGCATACAGCACCTTCCCTCTCTTTCTCTCTTGCCTTTCTAATGCCCCCCACATAGTTATAGAATATTGTGGGGAATACCAATTATGGAATGTTCCATGTATTGTTCCAACTTATTCCCAGTTTCAGGAAAACGGCTGTGCCCCAGTGTGTAACACGTAAGAGGATGGAGTAGAGATGTCTGTTTTTCAAATCACACACAATTAAAATACATCATGAGGCCATTCAGTACTTCAAATATGCTCCAAAATTCAATACGTTTGGGGGTGTTCTGATGGTTTTCTCAGCTCCATGTTACAGGAACTTTCAGTCATTCAACCCCCAGGTTTCTGTTACCGAGCAGACGATTCTCAGACACTTCATACCCCGGGATTCTTCTAGACGTGTTCAGAAGGCATTTCCCATGGGGACGGACTATCCTACCAATATATTTCATCTGATTTATAAATTCATGCAACAGTCAGCAAGCTTTCCACAGACCAATCAAAAACATGGACTAATTTTATGGTTATCGATATCCAATCACAATTCGTCATTCTGGTTATTTCACTTGTCTCACCTTATTGTATTCAGCCAAAGACAGATTCCAAACACTTGTCTCATTATAAAATACAATTTCCAGCAGAGAACATTTTTGTATCAAATACACCTTTTTCCTTGTCATTAAAATTTCTCTTGCCCTTCTTCTGCGGCTGATTCTGTTTGTAGCAGTTACACAGTCTCCCACTCAGTCGGTTGGATGGTTGGTTTGTGATGCAGAGAGAGGCCACCAGCGCAGGTTCAATTCCCCAGAGGTTATCATGAAGGGGATCCTCTCTCAAACTTACCCTTTCACCCGTGTGGTGACCTTCAACATAAACCAACACGAGTGGTCTCTCTAATAAGAGTTATTTGGGACTCTAATCGATTCATATTAGCATTTTAATTTTTAGCAAAATTTTTTACTGAAAAAGATATTTTTATTATTATATTAAACCAATAACAAAACAACTCAAATAACTGAACAAAATTACACCCATGTGCATGTATATACAAAATAAGTTAAAGTCTCTAAACGGACAGAAGAAAACAAAAATAAACAATAAATAATAAAGAAATAATAACAAAGTGATAACTCTCGTTCTTCGAGAGCATGAACTGATACACATTCATACGTTCATAGTTCCTAATATCTGATTCATTAGACAATATCGTCATGGCTATATAAAAGACCTTTTTAGAGTGGCAGATAAGCCTGCATCGCGGTAATCCAGAAAGGGTTGCCATATCTTATATAAATGTCTGCTTTTCGGTGCACCATACTAATGAGAACGTCCAAAGGGATATTCTCCATGACGAGCTTACAACGACCCAATAGACCCGGGGGGTTTTCAGACATCCAAAACAACAGAATATTCTTCCTAGCACAGAAAGTATGGGGGAGATACTAAAGGAGTATTGTGCATCAGTATTTACTGTGGAAAATGATATGGAAGATATAAATTGTAGTGAAATAGATGGTGACATCTTGCAAAATGTCGATATTACAGATGCGGAAGTACTGGATGTCTTGAAGCGGGTAAAGGTGGATAAATCCCCAGGACCTGATCAGGTGACCCCAGAACTCTGTGGTAAGCTAGAGAAGTGATTGCTGGGCGTCTTGCTGAGATATTTGTAATATGGATAGTCACAGGTGAGGTGCTGGAAGGCTGGAGTTTCGCTAATGCTGTGCTATTGTATAAGAAGGGTGTTAAGGACAAGCCAGGGAACTATAGACCAGTGAGCCTGACGTTGGTGATGGGCAAGTTGTTGGAGGGAATCGTGAGGGCCAGGATGTGCTTGTATTTGGAAAGGCAAGGACTGATTATGGATAGTCAACATGGCTTTGTGCGTGAGAAATCATGTCTCACAAACTTGATTTAGTTTCTTGAGGAAGTAACAAAGAGGATTGAGGAGGGCAGAGGGGTAGATGTGATCTATATGGACTTCAGTAAGGGTTTTGATGAGGTTCCCCATGGGAGACTGAATGGCATGGTTAGATCTCATGGAATACATGGAGAACTAGCCATTTGGATACAGGACTGGCTCAAAGGTAGAAAACATAGGGTGATGGTGAAGGGTTGTTTTTTTCAGACTGGACGCCTGTGACAAGTTCAGTGCCACAAGGATCGGTGCAGAATTCACTACATTTTGTCATTGACATAAATGATTTGGATGCAAGCACAAGAGGTACAATTAGTAAGTTTGCAGATGACACCAAAATTGGAGGTGTAGTGGACAGCGGAGAGGGTCACCTCAGATTGACCAAATGTCCAATGGGCTGAGAAGTAGCAGATGAAGTTTGATTCAGATAAATGCGAGGTGCTGCATTTTGGAAAAGAAAATCTTAGCAGGACTTTTACACTTCATGGTAAGGTCGCAGGGAGTGTTGCTGAACAGAGACCTTGGAGTGCAGGTTCAAAGCTCCTTGAAAGGAGAGTTGCAGGTAGATAGGATAGTGATGAAGGCGTTTCCTTTATTGATCAGAGTATAGAGTACAGGAGTTGTAAGATCATGTTGCAGCTGTACAGAACATTAGTTCGGCCAGGGTTGGAATAGTGGTCTCCTGGTCTCCTTCCTATCGGAAAGATGTTGTGAAACTTGAAAGGGTTCAGAAAAGATTTCAAGGATGTTGCCAGCGTTGGAGGATTTGAACTATAGAGAGAGACTGAACAGACTGGGGCTGTTTTCCCTGGAGCGTCGGAGGATGAGTGCTGACATAATAGAGATTTACAAAGTTATGAGGGGCATGTACAGGGTAAATAGGTAAAGTCTTTTCCCAGGGGTCGGGGCGTCAGAACGAGAGGGTATAAATTTAGGGTGAGAGGGGAAAGATATAATAGAGAACTACAGGGCAACTATTTCATACAGAGAATGGTACGTGTATGGAATGAACTGCCAGGTGATGTCGGGGAGGCTGATACAAGTGTAACATTTAAGAGGCATTTGGATGGGTAAATGAATAAGAAGGGTTTGGAGGGATATGGGCAGGGTGCTGGCAGGTGGATTTAGATTGGTTTGGGATATCTGGCCGGCATAGACGGGTTGGACCAAAGGGTCTCTTTCCATGCTGTACATCTCTATGACTCTATGATTCTATGACTTATATTAATCCCTGTTTTTTTGTCGCACCATGCTGGTGTGAAAGTCCAAAGGGATATTCTCCATGATGAGTTTACAAAGTCCCAACAGATCCGGGGAGTTTTCAGACATACAACACTACATAATATTTTCCCTTGCCCAGAAAGTAAGTCCAAAAAAAAAATATTTTTTTCCCTTGTGCATCTGCGTAAGATACTCTGGGCAGGCCCAGGAAAAGAGAATCCGGGTCCGATCCAATTCGATCCCCAAGACCCACTCTAGCACAACTAACGCAGTGCTCCAATATATACGAAGCCTTCAGCAGGACCACATGCAATGAGTAAGAGTGCCTGTAGTCATTCTGCATTTCGGACATGCTGAAGATAATCCCACTTTGAATTTTGAGAGAAAATCTGGTGTCAGATAGACCCTGTGAAGAATTTTCAACTGCATGGAATGGGTCCTATTTCAGAGCAAAATCCTTAGAGCATTTTCACAAATATCCTCCCATGTCTCCGAAGAGATCTAAACCCCCAACTCTCTCGCACAGACGTCACGAAGCTGCACAGTCTTGTCTGAGCGGACACTATCCAACTAATGATAAAGGGTAGTGACAGAGAGTGTATTCTTAGTAGTAAGAACCCACTTCACTATATCGGACCTATAAGTGTCTGTTAAAAGTATTTTTTTAATCAAATCTCTAATTTGGAAAAAAAAACAGAAGGAGTCTCTACTAGGTAGCCCATACTTACGAATTATTTGACCAAATGATATAATTGTTTCTCCCTCAAGTAACACGTGGTAGCTCAGTGCTTTGCACTGCTGACTGACAACATCAGGGTCATGGGTTTGGTTCCAGCCTTGGGTGACTGGCTGTCCGAAGTTAGTATCTTCTCAACTGTGTCTGCGTAGGTTTCCTCCCACAGTCACGCAGATGTGCAGGTTAGATGAAATGGTCATTGCTAAATCGCTCATAGTGTTCCAGGATCTGTAAGTTGGGGCATTAACCAGGGTAAATATAGGATGGTAGAGGAATGGGTCTGGGTGGGTTACTCTTCATAGGGTCGAAGTGGACTTGCTGGGCCCAAGGACCTGATTCCACACTGCAGGGCTTCTACTAATTCTAAATCACCCAAGCAAGGTATCCCCCTCGCTGCCCACAGTTTACACCTGGAATCCATTATCCCTGGTTGACAACCTGATATACCAATTATAGGGGTTAAGAAACATGGTTTTGGCTGTATTGCCCTCAATCTGACGGATTGTCCTTCATGCTTTAACAGTATTGATCATCATTAGTTTCTGACAATACTCCATAAACATTGTCAATTTATCTAAGAACGACAGACTAAAAGGGTTCACTTTGTCTGAGAGGGCTCAATGTCTAGCCATATTGACGCCAAGACCACAGCGGCCCCGGCACTCAAATACGTTGAAAAAAATACTTAATTGATTGCTCTTAATCGGGGAGATCAACTCCCCACAATCTTTGGGGCAGTTGCAATTTTGTTAGCTTGGTAAAGAATCGCTTATGGTGCCAAATAAAAGAGCTAAACCAGCCATTTTTTAAAAAAAAAACCTTTGATTAGATTACTTACAGTATGGAAACAGGCCCTTCGGCCCAACAAGTCCACACCGACCCGCCGAAGCACAACCCACCCACACCCATTCCCCTACATTTACCCCTTCACCTAACACTACGGGCAATTTAGCGTGGCCAATTCACCGAACCTGCACATTTTTCTACTGGGGGAGGAAACCGGAGCACCCAGAGAAAACCCACACAGACACGGGGAGAATGTGCAAACTCCACGCAGCCAGTTGCCTGAGGTGGGAAGTGTACCGGGTCACTGGCAGTATGAGGCAGCAGTGCTAACCACTGTGCCACAGTGCAGCCCACATGCCTCATTTGTCTGGGAAACATCAAAAAAAGCATTCACACGGGGTGTAGGAAATGAGGAAGGACATTAATTTTAATAACAGCTCTCCGACCTCGCCAGGATTTTGGAAATGCCTCCCATCTTTGAAGGTCTTGTTTAATTTTGTCCAACAAATGGACATAGTTCACGTTAAATAAATGATCAAAGACAGATGTAATGAATATACTGAAATAGGAAAACCACCCCAGTGACCATTTAAAAGGAAACCAGTATTTAGCCTCAGTATCAGGTATTTTCCGAAGGCCTCCTATAGGCATGGCCTCCAACTTTGTAAAATTAATCTTATCGCCTGGAAAGGCAACAAGCGAATTAATGCATTGCATCACATGACCTACCGAAATTGCGGGATTTGACAAAAAACATAAGACCCTCATCTGCATACAATGTAATCTTTCTTGACTTATATCCCACCTCTGGGGCAGATATGTTGACATCCCTACAGATGGCCTCCGCCAGTGGCTCAATCCCCAACGTAAACAACAATGGTGAAAGGTGTCAGCCTTGTCGGCTGCCTGGAGAAATATTACTATTACTGGTTGGCACACCATTAGTGAGAACTGCAGCCAGAGGATCACTGTAAATGACCCTCACCCACTTGATAAAAACTTTGCGTAGACCAAACCGTTCTAATGTACAGAAGAGATCCGGCCACTCAACCCAATCAAATGCCTTCTCTCATCTAAAGAGATCAATTATCCCTGGACAGATTGTTGTTGACACTCTTGGATCATATTGAGTAACCACTTAACATTGTAGGAAAATCTGCCGCCCTTTATAAAGCCTGTTTGGACCTCTTTGGTAATGGAAGGCAGCAAGGTTTCCAGCCTTAATGCACGGGTTTCAGACGGGATTTTGAGACGAACATTTAAAAGTGAGATTGGCGTGTAAGAAGCACAATCCTCCAGGGTCTTCATTTCTTCAGCATCAGAGAGATATGAGCCTCTCTTAAGGATGGAGGGAGTGATTACTGACTGTATGAGTGACAGAACATGTTAAACATCAGCCCTGACAATAGGTTTATAAATTATTTATAAAATTCACTCAGAAATCCGTCAGGACCGTGCACCTTTACATTCTGAAGTTGCTTCACACCTTCCCGTGCTGACAATAGTGCATTAAGGCACAACACTTATTCAGAGGTAACTCCTGGAAGACCCAGGTTCTTGAAAAATGACTCCATCTTAATCCATCTATCTTCAAAATGTTCAGGCTGAAATAATTTGGTGAAAAATCTCGGACAGGGGGCATCAATCTTTTTGGAATTGAAGGTAAGGATCCCAGTATCTTCCCTAATTGAGGTAATGGCTTAAGAGGGGCGTTCGTTTTCCTGGCAAGATAGAATAAATACCTGCCTAGCTTATCACCATATTCAAACAGCCTTTGTTTTGCAAAAGTAAGTACCTTCTTGGCTGTTTGTGAGAGCGTGGAATTCACCGTAGACCGAAGCATTGTGATCCTCTGCAGCTTAGCCACTGAGGGTCTATCACAGTATGCCCTCTTGGCTGGCCTCAGCTCTGCCTCAAATCAGCGTTCCTGCTCCCCCTTCTGCGTCATCCTGAGGATTAATTATTCCCTCGGCAGAAGCCTTAGCAATTTCCCATCGAATGGATGGTTTACTGGTTAAATCTGATTTAATGGCTGAGAAAGATCTGAATTCATTGCAGTGGGCGGCACGGTGGCACAGTGACACAGTGGTTAGCACTGCTGCCTCACAGCACCAGAGACCCCAGTTCAATTCCTGCCTTAGGTGACACTTTGTGTGGAGTTTACACATTACCCCTGTGTCTGCGTGGGTTTTCTCCGGGTGCTCCGGTTTCCTCCCACAGTCCAAACATGTGCAGGTTAGGTGAATTGGCCATGCTAAATTGCCTGTAGTGTTAGATGAAGGGGTAAACGTCAGCGAATGGGTCTGTGTGGGTTGCTCTTCGGCGGGTCGGTGTGGACTTGTTGGGCCGAAGGGCCTGTTTCTACACTGTAAATAATCTAATCTAAATACTCAATTAACCAACTAGTCTTAATACGAAAGAGATTGATTCGCTCGTGTCTCGAAGCTGTTATATTGCCCTTAATCTTAATCAATAAGTATCCAGCTTCATGGTCAGAAATGGTCATATTCCCAATTGTGCAGGATGCCACCGGATCTAAGATTGTTGCAGGAATAGGGAAGATATCAACCTTCGTGTGGCATTTATGCCGGTTAAAGAAGAAAATAAAATCCTTACTTGTGATGTGGATCTGCCTCCAGATATCCACCAGCTCTCTTTCTGCACACAAATCCACTAATTGCTTACATTATAACGAGGGTATTGGGGCACCTTTGGACATTCTGTCCACCGTGGGGTCCATAAGACAGTTGAAATCTTCTACAATAATGTGCCACGATGCAAGATAACTGAATTTGGAAAATGCATCAACCAGGATTTTAAGAGGGTGTGCCGGGGGTTGGGGGTGGGGGTGGGGTGGGGAGGGGGTGCAATAAACATTCAAAATACTGTATTATTTACCATAGTTCAAGGCTTTGCAGATTATGAGCCTCCCGTGAGTATGAAATACAATCTAGTAGGTTAAATGGAAGATTCTTTTTATCCATTATGGCTTCTCCCCAACTCGTAATATTAAAAGAGGAGAAATAAACCCGATCAAACGCGACCTGCTGGAAAGTCAAATGTTCTTTGTCATCAAGGTGCATCTCCTGCAATAGGACAACATCCATCCTCTCTTTTTATGACTAGAAAGTAAATTTTTCCTCTTTTCTGGCAAATGGCTCCCCTTAATGTTCCAGGTACACCATTTAAGCACATCATTATCCAGAACACACTGTAGCAACATTTGAACTCGAGAGACGAAGATCTCGAATTACTGATAATTAATAAACAAAGTCTTATAGAGCTTAAAAACTACACAAACTAAAACTACTACAACTGCCAAATCTCAAATCTTTCCAAAACTAAGCATTTTAAGTAAATGGCTGTGATGGAGTGGGTTAGGGAAGCACTTTGCCCGTGCTGTGATGCAGAGCCCAACAAAGCAGACCTTCCAGATTGCCATCATCTTGAATTTCCCATTAACATTTTATCGATATTATCATTTCATTTTGCATTATATTCCTGGATGTGCTGGAGCAGTGTGATTTTTTAACCACTGTCAGCATTTCCCCAACACTGCACATTCCTGCCATTCCTCGATAATCCTTGACTCCGTTATTCTTTGTGAACCTTCTGGCTGTGCCTCAAACATATTCAATATCTCTGCCTCCAATGCTCTGCAGGGAAGAGAGTTCCAAATACTCTCACCACTGAGAAAACAAAAATTAACTTCATCTTTGTATGAGATTATTTTTATCTCATTACCTGAGAAAGGATATAATTAAATTGGAAGCAGTTCATAGATATTTCACTTCATGTATTCCAGGGATGAGGGTCTTATATTATGAAGGCTTTAACATGTTACTCTTGGAATGAGAGGTGATCTTATTGAAACAGACAAAACCTAGAGGAGAGTGATCAGATAGATACCCATTGGATGTTTGTATAGTAAAACTTCTTGTTGTTTTTATAGAATCTCGACATTGTGGAAGCAGGACATTCCGTCCATCAAGTCCACATTGACCCTCGTAACACTATCCGCCCCCCGGACCTGCCCCCCTACTCTATCCATGTAACTCTGCATTTCCCATGACTAACCTATCTAACCAACACATCCCTGGGCGCTATAGGCAATTTAGTATAGCCAATCCGCTCTGAGCTGGATACCTTTGGACAGTTGGAGGAAACTGGAACACTGGGAGAAAACCCACACAGACATGGGGAGAATGTTCAAAATCCACATCGAGGGTTACCCGAGGTTGGAATTGAACGCAGCTACTTGGTGATGTGAGGTAGCAGT
Source organism: Chiloscyllium punctatum (assembly GCF_047496795.1). Classification (NCBI taxonomy): domain Eukaryota; kingdom Metazoa; phylum Chordata; class Chondrichthyes; order Orectolobiformes; family Hemiscylliidae; genus Chiloscyllium; species Chiloscyllium punctatum. Next base: position 22,402,285 of record NC_092762.1, read on the forward strand.
GCTAGCCACAGATCCACCATGCACATCCGTTAGTTATATTAGTTACATGTGGCTAACTAAAGAAATATTCCTGACTTGTTCCTGTCACTGAACCAGACTCAGTCTGAGAACTTTATCATCAGCCATATCACCAACCTGGTTACATTTAAAATTTGGTGTCAGCAGTGGAGGAATGGGACGAGAAAAGGAAACAGTGATACCCTCCAACCTCCATCAGAGCAGGAATTAGGAGAAATACACAAAGGAGGATTTCAGTCAAGTGGGAATTCTCTTACCCAGAAGTTTGGGATGGCTGGATCTTTAAATTATATCTAAGCTGGCTTTGTCTGATTTTCCATGGACAGGTTAATCAGAGTGAATGGTGCATGGAAAGAAACTTGCAGCTGGGATCACAATGAGATGAATCATGTCCTTATTTACTGGTGGAGTAGTGTCAAAGGGCCGAATGACTCACTTGTGTCCCTCAGCCCTATCTTCTGATGTTCCATTCAGCCCTTGGACATGATAAACAGGGGCAGATCGAGGCCACTCCGATGGTTAGGTGGAGTTTTGGAACTTTATTTGGAAAATCCAGACTGGAAAAGGAAGTGACCACCACCCCTACCCCCAATCCCTGTTTCCAGGCTTCTCCTCTTTGTAACTTCATCTCTAGATGTGGGTCATGTTGCAGACCCAGATACGCTGGGAATACAGCTACATACCCCACCTAGGGTTAAAACAACAAATCCTCTGCTCTCTCTGAATGCAACATTGTACAACACGATTTCCAGCAAAATAACCCGTTACTTTCCAAAAGCATAACATGTGAAATGAATAAATAGGAACAGGAGTAGGTCAATCGGCCCCTCAAGCTACCCTGTCATTTCATAAGAACATGGCTGATCTACTCCAGGGCTCAACTCCACTTTCTTGCCGAGTCTTTGTATCCCTCCACACCTCTCTGGGTTAGGGAATTCAAGACATTCACTACATTCGGAGTGAAGACATTATCTGCATCTCAGATTGAAATCGATGTTCCTTATTCGGTATCTATGTCCTCGAGTTCAACACTTTCCCCAACAATGGAAACAACTTCTCAACATCTACCTTCTCCAACCCCTTCTGTGCCTTGTATGTTTCAGCAGTATCACTCCTCATTCATTTAAACCCCAATGAATTATCGCCTCACCATCTTAGAGATTCTCAATAACACAATCTTTTCTTTCCTGGAAACCGCCGAATGTACCAACCAAGTTCCTTGCTGCATCATCATGCTGACTTTATGTTTCATACACAGGAAGACTCCCATCCCTTTGTACTGTTCCTTTTCTGGAAGTCCTCTCCATTAAATAACAGCCTGCCTTTTGATTCTCAGTGTCATCCTCAAACTCGGATGTATAATGCACTCAACTCCCTCCTTCAGGCTGTCAGCATAGATTGCAAATAACTGATGCCATCAGACTGATATTTGTGGTACTCCAGCAGATACACCGTTATCATAAAGATCCATTAATCCCGAATCTCCGATAACTGTGTTAAACAATCATCACCCACGTTAATACAGTATCCGACATCCTGGAGCTTCTGTTTTGTGTAAGAACCTTTGTTTTGTAATACTTTGTGGAAAATCTCTGGAAAGCCTCGTGTCCACCAGATCCCCTTTATCAAGTCCACTTGTTACATTTACAAGCATCTCCAGAAATACTTTGCATGATTTTACAGGGCAAAATATCATTTCCCTTTCACAAATCCACCCTGACTCTGCGAGAAGCTTTTCTAAATGTCCATGCTGGGCAGATCATCCAGACTATACTAGTCCCATCTGCTTTCATTTGGTCCATATGCCTCTAAATGTTTCCCATTCATACGTTTGTCCAAATGCGTTTTACATGTTGTAGCTGTCCTTGCTTCCCCCACTCTTCCTCTGGAAGCGTATTCCATACCCACACCGCCCTCTGTGTAAAAACACTGACCCTTCATCCCTTTTAAATCTACCCTCTTTCACCTTAAACCTATTCCGTCTATGTTTGGATTCCCCTATCCTGTGGAAAAGACGTTGGCTATTCACCCTATCCATACCTCTCATGAGTTTATATGATTTTTTAATGTCACCCCTCAACATCCTACACTCCATCTGATACTAACTTCAAGAACAAGTGTTTAAAGATAAGCACTGCAAAATTAAATAATATTAAAAATGACAGGTAACCAACACTCAGCCCAAACGTCATACTGTGATTTGTTTTTCTCCATGTTACAATACTAAGGCAGCATGAAACGCTTACTAGTGCCAATAAGAAGTCAAGCACCTGAATTCCTTTGTCTAAAGGGGGTGACGATCACGACAGTGAAAACGTATCTGTGGCCAGATGTATATATTACCACATGGTCAACATTCTCCTTCCTGGTCTCCGTATGACTTTGTCTGGTTGTGTCTTCTTTATCTTGCATTCAATGAAGAGAACCCCTTTCGCCCAGTAACCCTTAATTTCGACCCGTTATACAGAATCTTCTCATTACCCACTGCTAAAAGTCCATTTATCTTTTGCCACACCCTCTTTTTCCTGCCACCCATCCTCCACTTCTGGCAAGGGATTAAAATACCATTTTGCAATTGTATTCAGTTTTGAAGAATTGTCACACTGGACTGGAAACGCTAACTCTGTTTCTCTTTCTCTGCAGATGTTGACAGACCTGCTGAGTTTCTCCAGAAATGAATAGGCGCAGAACAATTTTTCAATTAAACAAATGACTATGGATACTGGAAATAAAAATACAAAAAGCTTTATAGAAGGTTCACTGGAACTGGAAGTTTAGCTCCGCATTCACTCCAGAAAATTCTGCAACATCTTTAGCCATTTCTTCAGCAATTTCTGTTTTTGAACAATTTCCAACGACATATTGTCAAAGATGCACAAACATCCTGTCCAACATGGAGTGCCGTACACTATGAACGGAACAGTAATGCATGGTGACAAGTTCCTTGACTCTGAAACTGCATTAGTCTGGCATCACTGACACTGCAGAGCTCTGAATTATGGTCAGGGAGAAAAACAGAAGGAAACACATTCACTTCAAATACAGAAGATGGCATTACTGAAAGGAAACGATTCAGATTAGTACCTTAAATGGATATTGGTTATGTAACAAATTGGAGGCGTCACACAAGGAAAAACTTCCAGCAGAATGAGAATATGAAAATGGAAGTATTTCCGCATCAGAAACCAGAGTAGGTCACTGAATACAGGGCTGATGGGTGAATGGGTCTCGGTGTGAACTGGGGCCAGTCGGTAGTATTGAATTATAGATATTGCAGCTAAAACTGGGTTATCATCTGATGCTGCATATTTCAATGACAATCTGTAACTTTTCCCCCAGGATAGTTCATCCGTCTACCATTTCCATCATTTCGATCTATGGGTCAGTGACAAGTGTGGGTGGACATGGTCGGGTCGGAATCACGTGCACCTAAACCTGATGACAATTCATTAAAGCTACCGCACTTGACTGGTTACACTATGAACAGCAGGACTAACATCTGATACAGAGAGATGAGCCCAAGACTAACATATCAGATCCAAACTCTGTCGTCCTGTCAAATCCATGGAGAAAAGTCGATGAACCATTAAACAACTTACTGGAGGAGAGGACTCCACAAATATCCCCATCCTAAATGATAGAACAGCCCTGTGCTTCCATGTAGACGATGCAGTATCTGCACCATCCTCAGCCAGACGTGTTGAGTCGATTACCCACCTCACCCTCACTATGATGCCCTCAGAATCACAGATGCCCGTCTTCAACCAATTCAATTCACTGCACGTGACATGAAGAAACAGCTGGACACTGTAGATACGACAAAGGCATTTGGCCCTGACACCATTCCTGCAATAGGACTGAGGACTTTTTCTACACAACAAGCCGTGTACCTGAGGAAGCTGTTTCATTCCAGCTCCAACTCTAACATCTCCCTGGCAATGTGGGTAATTAGCAACTGCAGTCCTCATTTTCTCCTAATGTGGGTAATTACTCAACTATGTCCCATCCCCTAAGAAGGGAATAATTTCAATCGGACCAATTACCACGCCCTCAGTCCCATCACGATAGTCAAATTGGTTGGGGCTATTTTTGACAGAGCTGTCAAACAGCACAGAAATAATGGGTTCACTGTGGTTTTACGATAGGCCCCCATGTGGAGATGGTGCTGTTGTGGAATTGTCATTGGATTGCTAATCCAGACGAGGATAATTCTCTGGCAACTGGTGCAAGTTAAAAACAATTAATAAAATATCGAGATCTAATACCTGGTGTCAGTAATAGTGATCATTTGTTCAATGTCGATTATAGACGACGATCTCCTTCCCCAGTATACGTTCAGGAAGTGAATCTCCCGTGCTTTCCTGGTCTGACGTAAAAGTGACTCCAGACACACAGACATGTTATAAACTCTTCAATGGTCTCTGAAACGGCCAAGCAAGGCACTCAATTGTATCAAACTGCTCCGAGGTCTTAAAGGATAAACTCAGAGAGAACACCCGGCACCAGCCTCGTTATCATAAAAGGGAACGGGAAACACAATCCTGTTGACCCTGCAGAGACTTCCTTCCTAACAGCTGAGAGCTTGTGACAACATTTACAGAGCTTTCCCACACACTGCACAGAAGCATCGGGAAAGGAATACATCATACAACTCATTGAGCTTTCCCTATTCTAGTTAATGGCCGAACATCTCCTCAAAGCAGTTTTCCCCATACAATATTCATAACCCTTAATATGTTTAAACATTGTGAAACATAAAATGAGAACTGCTGTCGTCCATTCAGCCCACCAGTTTTGTGCCTCCATTCTATGTACAGGCGGTTCAGCGATAATGCGTGTTGATTCAATACAATTTGGCTGCAATGCAATTAATGAACCTTTTTGTATAAAGTGAACTCGTGTTCACTGTGATGCGATTCCTTGCCAGACACCAGCTGAACAGCAAACCTTTCCTCAATATCCCTCTGTCTACAAAAAGGTTCAATCATTGTGTTCAGCTAAAACAGGAATGCAATCCGCTCTGCAGGCCTTGAAACTGAGCCTGAAACTGGGAATTGTAGTTTATATTTAGAAACAACTTTATTTCAAACTGTGGAGAGAATCTTGGGGAGAACTGGAATTCCCCATCGGCATCACGTGGTCAGTCAGCCCCCGCGCACTTTCTGGTGAAGATTGTGGTGAAAGATACAGTGCACTAGTGAGTGACTGTCGTGTGAAAGCGTTACATTTACAGCACTGTTCCATTACAACATGCAATTTAAAGATTTATTTAGACTGTCCGAGTGTGTGTTAGACCAAATTTAATTTTTGGTTTTTACTGATATTTTTCGGGGTTCGGCACGTACCCTCTTTTATCCATAGACCCCATTATTAATATTGCACAATTTTCTACAACACAGTGTTGCAAAGGAACACAGTTACTGCGTTATTAGAGAACAACTTGGAATGATAGCTGATTTTTTATCTTTACACCATACTCCTGCTCTCTCCCTATCCCTTTAGTTTCCAGAAAGCCTTATTTATATTAAGGCCCTTGACTTCCACAGCCTGATCTGGGAGAGAGTACCCCTGGTTCGCCAGTCTCTGAGTGCAGGCATTTATTCTCATCTCAATGCAAAGTGGCCTCTCTGTACCTAATATTGTCGCCCCTTGTTTTAGACGTCAAAGCCGGGGGAATTACCATCCCTGTTTTTAATCTGTCTCGCCCTGTCAGAGTGTTATATATTTCACTGAGTTTTCCACTCATTTTCCTAAACCCCATGGAATACAAGTCCAGTCGCTCCAAACTCTGCTCCCACAACAAGTCTGTCATCCCAGTGATCAGTCTGGTCATCCTTTGCTGCTCTCCCTCAATGTCAGGTTTGTCCTCTGTTCGGAAAACAGACTAAAACTGCACACAATGCTGCACAATGTTCGAGATGGGGTCTCACCAAGGCCCTCTACAGCTGCATAAGATACACTTACTCCTGTACTAAAATCCCCCTGAAATGAAAGTGAATACAGCATTTATCTTCCTACCCGCTATCTGCTCCTGCAATATTGCTTTCAGTGATTGGTCTACAGGGAGATCCAGATTCCTTTCAAAGTTACAGTTCTCCACTTGCTGGGCCTATATACAATATTCAGCGTGCCAATGCCATTCCCAGTATTGACTTCTGGCTTCAGAACTCACTGCCCTACATGGACTCGGAGGGCTATGCAGAAATGAACAAAAATGCAGCTTAAGTTCATTCATAGAGCAACATTTTTCAACCACTCCTTTTTCAAATGAGAGGCCGCCATTCTATTGTTCCCATCAAAGTACACAACATTTCAGCTCCTTCATTACTCTCCATCTGCCACGTATTTGCCCAGTTACTCCACTTGTCTCAATCACCTTGGAACTTTTTTACATCCTCCTCATCCTCTCACAAGCTGACATCGTTTAGTGCTGTCAGCAGACTTGGGAATATTGCAGTTGCGCTGCACACCCAAGATATGATGTGTATTGGGAATAGCTTGAGCCCAAGCCACGATCCTTTCTATATCCTCCCAGCCTTCCATTAAAAAAAACATTGTTTAATTCCTACTCACTGTTTCCTGCCAGCTCTCCCATTCTAAATCTATGACCACATATTAGCCTGAGTTACACAGGATTCGAATTTGCAGAATAGGCTTGGGCTTTGAGATTCCATTCGTATGGCATTGATACTTTCTACATAATTCTACTAAAAGCCACTTTCTCAAATATGGTTTCCATTTCATAAATCTCTGTAGACTTTGTCTATGCCCATTAATTTCAGTCGAATACTTTCTCGAAACTGTTTAGCTGCTAATTTGCTTCTATCCCTTTTTCTCACCAGAATAAAGTTCCCTCGTATTACTAGGAAGTTTTCTTTTTTGTTTTATTTTCTTCTGTATTTGCTCCATCGTTCTGCTATTTCCCTGTCCTCAATTTTCTGATATCAGACAGTAAGAAATCTGCACATTTTTGCTCTTAATTTTGCCCTTGAATATTTTCAGAAAATATTTCAAGTTCTCTCTTATCAACTGTGTTAAGATATTCTTCAGAAACCCATCAATTCCTACCTTAAGCTACTCAATGATTGACATTCCACAGCCATACAATCACAGAAGCAAAGTCTCTGTACTACCAGAAATACAGCACGGTCTACATTAGGGCCACTTTCCAACACAAGACCTTAGCCGTGAATCTTAAAGTATTTGAAGTGCACAGCCGTGTCGTTTCTAATGGGTTGAGGTTACCATGGCAACTGCACTCTCAAGAAGTGCATTCCAGACCCCAACACCCTCTGGTTGAAAAACAATTCTCAAATCTTCACTAAACCGCAAGCCCTTCACTTTAAAAGTGGGGCCCTTTGACTAAAAGCAGCAGCTGCTGTCTATCCACACTGTCCATGTACCTCGTAATCCTATTCTTCTGAATCACAGACCTCTCAGCCTTCTCTCCTTCAAACTAAACAACCTGAGGTTATCCATCCTCTCTCCATAGCGGATATGCTTCATCCCAGGCAACATCCTGGTGAATATTCTCTGTACCCCTCCAGTACAATCACATACTTCCTGTAATGTTGTTCCCAGAACTACACACAGAATTCCATCTTGCCCTCATCAAAGTTCTGCATAGTTCTTATAACCTATGCCTAGATGAATAAAGGCTATGTTTATATTCCCCTATCCATCCCCAAATTGTGTATAAACCTGTTCAATCACATTCAGCGATATGTGGAGAAGCACCCTCTGAGCTTCCTAGTGTGCTGCCATTCATTGAGTACTCCCCTGTCTGGTTCCTTCTCCCAAAGTGTATCATCTCATTGTTATCAGAGTTACATTCCATCTGCCATTGATCCACCCATCTGACCATTCCATCTGTATCACCCTGTAACATAAGGCCATCCTCCTCACTGCCAATCACCCGGCCAATCTTTGTATCAAACACAAACTTATTTATTACATACCCCACCCCTCATCAATTTTCACAGCTGCATCATTTATGAATACCACAAATAATAAGGTTAAAAATCTCTCAACATCAGTTACATCACATGGTTGTGCACATTGATGAAGAAGCAGTGTTTCGAAAGCTTGTGCTGCCGGATAGATCTGTTAGACTACAGTCTGGTGTTATGCTATTTTTACATTTGTCCACCCCAGCCCAACACTAGCACCGCCGAATCACAAATAATAAGGGACCCAGCACTGATGCCTGTGGTACACTGGCCTCCAGTCACACAAACAGCCTTCTACACTCCCCTCTTTCTCCTACTACTAAAGTTGATTTAGATGCAACTTGGCAAGTCACTAATGAGGCCTACCTATTTACTGGTTATTCTGTTCCGCTTGACACACTTATAGATTGTCTGTGGATTCTCCGTAATCTTGTCCTGCCTTGCCCCTGTGTTAGTCAGTCTCTTCCACGTGCAGAATTTCCTACTTATTTCAGTCTTCAATGGTCTGTCCTTATCCTGCCATTATTTGCCTTGAATGTGGATTAGACAGCCTGATAAACATCTGTTAATTTTCAACTTGTCGTATGTTTTGTGAGTTTTATAAAGTTGACAGTGACCCAACTCTCATTCTTTGAAACTCAAAGAACACAGGCGGAGTTTCCTAATCACGCAATCTCGCCATCTGAGGGATTTATCTGGATAATGTCCATTTCACTTCCTCTGTGCTCAGTATATTCTTTCTCAGATTTGGTCACCAAAACTGTCCTCAATATTCCAGGTACAGTCTCACCAACACTCTGTGAAACTGCTTCAACATGTCTTTACATCTATATTCTGACTCCCTTAAGGGAAGGCAAAACAAACTTTAGGTTTCTATTTACATATATTCCTCCAAATACCCTTCACTTCATTGCATTTTGGAACTCACTGTGTGAGTTCTTATAGAAAGCCTTCTGATAATCTAAAATATGCCAATTCTACTGGATCCCCATTATCTATGCTGTAAGAATCAACTTCAAACAATTCCAAAGTTTGTCAAGTATGATGTCCCTTTCAGAAATGCATACTGAGTCTCTCCATTATTGCTGTTAATGTCTAAGTATCCAATATCACATCCTATATAATAGATTCCAACAGTTTCCCGACAAATGTAAAATTAATTTGTCAGCAGTTCTCCACACTATCTCTTCTTCCCTTTGTAGATGCTAGGATCCCGACCATTCATCTATCGTGCTTGGATCATGTACATTTATCTACACCAGCTTCCAGACTCTGCAGAATGTACAGGAAAATAAAACGCCGTCATCGACAATGCAATTAATACTTCTCTTTGTGATTTATTTCTGAAGATTTTGGTACGAAGTACATCTGGTTTGTCAAGATTAGCAATGCTCAATCCAGCTGCATGTTTAAAATTGCCTTGTTACTGATATGAATTGACTTTATGTCTTTACTTCCGCAAGTCTTATACTTTCCCTTCGAATTTCCGGGTGATTTTCTGGATCTTACTCCATTAAGACAGATGGAAACTAACTGGTCATTTGCTTTGCCATTTCCCTGTTATCCACCATAAACTCGTCTCTCCCGATTGCAAATTTCCACATTTGACTATGTTTTTCATTCCTTTGAAATATAGATCGTAGATTTTTGCAGTCTTTGTGTTCCTGTTTGTTTGCATGCATGTTCGCTTTTTGATTTCCTGATCAGTTTCATGACCCTCCTTTTCTGTATTGCAATTTTCTGAGAATTCTCAGGATTCCACAAAGTCTGGAATTCTTCTGAAGTCACTTCCTGTGATTAATATCTTCTTTAATTTGTTAATTTAATCATCATTAAGTCACTTACTCACTCTGGTGTTTTCACCTGAAATAAGTAGACATATCAGTATTTCTATAAACCTCGTGGTCCTGACCCGATATATTCAGGAACATTGCAGGAGGACAGAGAAGTAATAGCGGGGGCCTTGGTTGGTACTTTTGTATCATCGGTAGCCAACGGGTGAGGTCCAGGAGGACTGGAGTGTAGCGAATGTTGTGCCCTTATTCAAGAAGAGCTACAAAGAAAAACCTGGTACCTATAGACCAGTAAACCTGACATCTCTAGTAGGTAGGTTTCTTGATAAGGTTCTGAGAGAGAAGATATACATGGATTTGGAAAGGCAGGGTGTGATTATGAGCAGTCAGCATGGCTTTGTGCATGGGGAATCATGGCTCAAAAATTTGTTAGAGTGCTTTGGTGAAATGACAAGTAACTTGGTGGTATACCTGGTGTATATGGATTTCAGTAAGGCCTTCGGTAAGGTTCCACATGGTATGCTGCTCTGGAAGTTTAGATAACATGGAATTGAGGGGGAGCTGGCAAGTCAAATGCAAAATTTGCTTGATGGTAGGAAACATTGGGTAATAGTGGAAGCATGCTTGTCAGACTGAAGGCCTGTGATGAGTGGAATGCCTCAGGCGTCAGTTCTGGGACTATTACTGTTTGTTTTATGCATGTATATTATATATATATATATTTACATATTACACACATCTATGATTTAGATGAGAATGTACAGGCATGAATGATAAGTTTCAAGGTGACACTAAAACAGACGGTGTTGTGGACAGTGAGGAAGACTATCAGGAATTTCAGAAATTACAGCAGTGCTTTGATCAGGTGAGGAAGTGGGCCGAGAAATGGCAAATGGAGTTTAATACAGATAGGTGTAAGTTCTTGCATTTTAGAAAGTCAAAGCAAGGTAGGAGTTTCATGGTGAATAGCAGGGTCTTTATGAGGGTATTGAAACAAAGGGACCTTGGAATTCAGGTTCAAAGTCCTCTGAAAGTGGAGTCACAGGTGGATAGGGCAGTGAAAAAGGCATTTGGCAGACTGGCCATCATCAGTCAGAGTAATGGGTATCGAAATTAGGGAGTTATGTTGCAGTTATACAGGATCAAGGTGATGCAATACTGGTAGTGTTATGTTCATTGTTGTTCACTTTGCTACAGGAAGGATGTTATTAAACTGGAAATAGTGCAGAAGAAACTTACAAGGATGTTGCCCGGACTCAATGGACTGAGTTATTGTGAGAGGTTGGGCAAGCTAGGAGTTTTTACTTTAGAGTGCGAGACTGAGGGCGGATCTGATAGAAGTGTATAAGATCATGGGAAGCATGGATAGAGTGACTGCACTCTGTCTTTTTTCCCCAGGGCTGAGCACCCATGGACCAGAGGGCATTAATTTAAGTTCCGAGGGGAAAGAGTAAAAGGGAACCTGAGGGGCAATTTCTTTTACACACAGGGTGGTATGCACATGGAATGAGCTGCCAGTAGAAGTGTTTGAGGCGGGTACATTCACAAAATTTAAAATGCATTTGGACAAATACACGGATAGGAAAGAATAAGAAGGATACGGGGCAAGTGCAGGGAAGTGTGGTTAATGTGAATGGACATTTCGTTCGGAATGGACCAGTTCGGGCTGAAGGGCCTGTCTCCGTGCTGTCGGATTGTATGACTCTCGCAATCATTGCTTGTCCCATTGAATGTTATATTGTACTTCCCCAATTCACTGGAGCGTAATTAACCCTCTAGTCTCCGGGCTTCCATGATGCGTGACCAGAATGTTCAAACATTCGATATTGTATTCAGACGCCGTGTAAAAATGCAACATATTGATGTCACTATTCCTCCAAAGCTGCTTCAGAGCAAGGTTATTAATTAGTCCTCCTGACCACAAAACACCAAATCTGAAATAACCTGCTCTCCAGTTTGGTTCACAACATACTGTTCAACCGAAATGATACACACTTACGGAAGTTATTCTTCACAGTATTGGTAGTCACTTAGTTAATGCAGTTTCGGTGCAACTTGAGACAATCCAGTATTACTGCAGCACCCATGATTATTTGCTACTCATTCACAGGATAATGGCGTCACTGGATAACCAGCATTTATTGCCCATGCCAGAGGGCAGTTAAGAGTCAGCTGCGTTGTCTTGAGTCTGGAGTCACATGCAGGCCACACCAAGTAAGGACAGTAGTATCCTTCCCTCAAGAACATCAGTGAACCAGATGAGATTTTCCAACAATCGACAATGGATTCCTCGTCATCATAAACCCTTGATTCCAGATACATATTGAATTCAAATTCCACCATCTGCCATGGCAGGATTTGAAATCATATCCCCAGAATATTACCTGGGTCTCTGGGTTAAGAGCCCAGCGATAATGTCACTATGTCATTGATTTCCCTTGCATTAACCTACATACCTAATTTCCAGAACGTATTATGTAAAGTATTTGTGTGATATATTTGGGTTAGATATATAACACACTAATATTTGCTTCACCTTGCTCTTTGGAAGATCCACCCAAACTGATTCTTTTGGATGTGATGGAAAAGGTCTGTGGCGTTATTAGCGATAGACTTGGACAGGACGTTCAGGGAGACTCACCTCAACGCTGAGATGATTTGAAGAATTGGTCAGCAATACAGGACAAGCATCAATATTCTTTCCCCCCAATTTGCCAGGATAAGTGTCACCATATTCTTCTGCTCCCTCACACTCACCGTATATATGTTATAACACCTACCCCCGACCAAGGCTCACACTCTATCTCCAAATAAGGCTCAAGCACGACCACACTCATTGTTGAATTCGCACCTTCCCTCCCCGACTTTTTCTGTCACTGACACAATAGCCGCGCACACGAATACCACTGCATGGATACAACACTGTGGTCAGACTCCCTGCGGACATCTCACCCTTCCCCCTTCCACGACACCAGCACTAATAGTAGGGGTACCCACTCCCACCCTCACTCCATCCCTCCTCTTCACCAATTCCAGGAGAAACAGCCTGGAATAGGACATAAAGGGCCAATCCGGGTGTTAGAATGACCGATATCTGTTCCCTCACCCACTACCTCGACATGTGGCGAGGATCCTGGAAAGAGCCACAGAGGACCAGGACACCTTGTGTGGAGATTGTCAAACATCGACATCCCACCAACCAAGTGAGCAGCAATGTTCAGGAAAGAGCAATTCTCAATTTCAACTTGCTGGGAGTTCCAATCTCATCTCTCTCACTTTTCAGGCTTAGTTAAAAACATTAATGAAAGACTAAACGTAAAAATAATGTTTATTCTCTTCAGTAAAAATATTAAAAAGAAAAAAAGTAAACGGAATAAGTTCATTAGGAAAAATCTAAAATATGACGTTTATTCAAAATTATGGGCATTCCCTCATAAATACTCGACATCATTTTTCTCACCAAAACTTCTTACGAGTGTTTGTATTCTTGTGTAATTTCAATGGAATATCGTGCCCTGCTATCAGATGCTCATCGTAAATGTCCCTTCCTCTCTGAACTTTTCGTAAACTGTCAATATATTTACAAATAACTGGATGTTTCACATCAAATTCGCATTTTCATCTCCTGTGGGCAGCTTCTGCATTATTGTTTGTTTTGTCCTCATTGTTTAAAGTCCTTTCATATAAATTCCACATTCCAACTGTAAAAAGCGGTGGACGCCGACCATTTCCTCTGCATAATCTTCTACCTCCATAGTTATCCTCGAACCAGTCCAGCAGCGGTTGTAGTTCATCTGGAAGCGCATCAGACAAATGTTCACTAGCTTCATGAATGGTTTCAATCTGAATAAATGTAAGACCAACTATCATTTTAGCTCTGAAATAAAACTCTGAGTCAATGTTACACTTACTCAAGTGTATTTGTAACATTTTAACTAAATGGAATAAACAATATTTTTATTTTTATTACTTAGATTAATGCTTTTTTCGAAGCCTGAAAAGGAATAAATATGAGCTGCGCTGAAATAGTGCTGCGTCTATAAGTGTCTGCGGCAAAATGGGCTGCACCAAACAGACCCCACCAAACAGAATGAAGTATTCAGTAAATTACACACCGCAGGGGGACGCCCTCTAATCATCCCAGGCTGTTATACGAAGCAGGGGCGCCCTGGGTGGCTGTCAGGAAATGCAGAGTAGAGATCATTACTCATTTTGTGTTTGGAAAGCTGTAATGAGTGGAATTCTTCAGGGATCTGTATGAGGTCATCAACAAATTACAATCTATTCTAATGAACTGGATGAAGGAGATGGAGCTCAGTTTGATCATGCACCAGGATAATCATTCAATAAGATGTCAAATGGAGACATAGCGTCTGCAATGGGATACAGACAGGGGACGGCAGGGCGTCTGCAATGGGATACAGACAGGGGAAGGACAGATCACCTGAAATTGGATACAGACGGGGGGAGGGCAGAGCGTCTGCAATGAGATACAGACAGAGGGACGGCAGAGCGTCTACAATGGGATACAGACAGGGGGGAGGGCAGAGCGTCTGCAATCAGATACAGACAGCGGAGGGCAGAGCAACAGCAGTGCGTCTACAATGGGATACAGACAGGGGGAGGGCAGAGCGTTTGCAATGGGAGACAGACGGGGGGAGGGCCGAACATCTGCAATGGGAGACAGACTGGGGGAGGGATGCACCTCTGCAATGGGCTGCAGATAGGGGAAGGGAAGAGCGTCTGCAACGGGATACTGATGGGTGAGGGCAGAGGGTCTGCTATTGGATACAGACGGGGACGCAGAGCATCTGCAATGTGATACTGACGGGGGAGAGCAGTGCTTCTGCAATGGGATACTGACAGGAGGAGGGCAGAACGTCTGCAATGGGACACAGACTGGGGGAGGGAAGAGCATCTGCGGTGGGATACAGACAGGGGGAGTACAGAGCGTCTGCAATATGATACAGACGGGGTGAGGGCAGAGCATCTGCGATAGGAACAGACAGTGGGAGGGCAGAGCATCTGCGATAGGAGACAGACTGGGGGCGGGCAGAGGGTCTGGAATGGGACGCAGTCAGAGAGAGGACAGAACATCTGCAATGGGATAAAGATGAAGGAGGGCAGAGTGTCTGCAATGGGATATGGATGGGGAAGGGCAGAGCATCTGCAGTGGGATATAGACAGTGGAGGGAACACTGTCTACAGTGGGATACAGACGGGGGGAGGGCAAAGCGTCTGCAATGGGATACAGACAGCGGAGGGCAGAGCGAAGGCAGTGCGTCTACACTGGGATACAGACAGGGGAAGGCCAGAGCATCTGAAATGGAGACAGACTGGGGAAGGGATGCACGCCTGCAATGGGATACAGGCAGGGGGAGGGAAGAGTGTCTGCAATGGGATACTGATGGGTGAGGGCAGAGTGTCTACAATGGGATCCAGACAGGGGGAGGGCAAAGCGTCTGCAATGGGATACAGACAGGGGAGGGCACAGCGTCTACAATGGGATACAGACAGGGGAAGGCAAAACATCTGCAATGGGATACAGACAGCGGAGGACAGAGCGAAGGCAATGCATCTACAATGGGATACAGACAGGGGAAAAGCAAAGTGTCTGCAATGGGATACTGATGGGTGAGGGGAGTGCATCTGCAATGGGATACAGATGGGGAGACAGAGCATCGGCAATGGGATACAGACGGAGGAGGGCAGATTGTCTGCTATAGGAAACAGACAGTGGGAGTGCAGAACGTCTGCAATGGGACACAGATTGGGGGATGGCACAGCAACAAGCAATGGCATACAGACAGAGGATGGCTGTGAGCAAAGTTTCAGCAGAAAAAAAGCAGTTCAATATATATGATGGAAATTTTCTGATTTGGGGAAAGGACGAAACAGCAGAAATTTATTTAAATGCAAGGAGAATGCAGAACTCAGTTTTACAGAGGGATTTGTGTGTCTTAGTACATGAATCACATCAAATTAACCTGAAGATGTAGCAAGTGATTTGGAAGGTCAATGTTGTGATCCAGTTTCATGCAAGGGGTGTTGGGTATGATCTTAGCGATGTTTTCTGCATCGGTACAGGGCATTGCTGAGATTACATCTGTTGTATTATGTGTAGTTATAACTGTATAAATTGAAAATAAAAAAGAACAAAATTGTTTTCGAAATGTCTCAAAGATATTTCTCTTTACGCATTCCTGGGATGAAGACATTACGTTATGAAGAATTAACAGTTCGGCCTGAGAGTGAGGGATGTTTTATTGACCATATAATTTCTTGAGAAGAGTGCAGTTGGTGAATACTGGATGAATATTTCTTCTTGTGTAAGAGAATAAAATTGGGGAAATTCTTTAAGAATAAGTCAGTTTCAAAGGAAAGGTCACTGGACAGAAAAATTGAACTGTGAATTCTCTTCCTACATGCCGACAGACAAGCTGAGCTTTTTCAGCAATTACTGTATATGTTTAAGAGTATTCATTTTAACACAGATATTGTGAAGACATGAAACGCTTATTTTTACATTATGCAAGCACATATTAACAGATCTTCAAAACAATTATGACCATTTATTGTGAATGAATTGATTCTGCAATAACGCACTGACCTGGAGTCAAAAATGTAATGGAGTCATATAGTTCAGACAATGTTCAAGAAGAGCTCACGGAGTCCAGTGTGGGACTGATAACGTTACTGATTTAACTTACAGATGGAAAATATAGCCTATCTGTGGAGAAACATTCTATTGCTCCCTTTCTGTTTCCCTATCGCTCATCACAGCAATGTGTGGAGTGAAAAAAAGCCCAGTCGTCTTTCCCACCAATGGAGGATTCCTGATGAGGATTCATTGGAATCTCCCCATTACCTGAAGCAAAACAGTTCAGCCAAATTCAACTGTTTCATGAAGAAATCCCATTGTCAGAAGGCAGTGCGAGTCGAAGAACTAATGAAGTAATTATCTGACTCGATTGTGAAGGAAACAGATTGGAGATTCGGTGGCTGCAAATGGGAATCCGGAATGGTGTGTAGCCTCCTACTTGCCAGGTCCAGGACGTCTCAGAGCGGCTGCAGAACGTTCTCACTGGGGGTGGCGGGGTGGAGGTGGGGGGTGGGGTGGAGCGGGAAGCAGACAGAAGTCATTCTGCACATTGGTACAAAGGACAGAGTGACACAGGTAGAAATAGTGATGACATCCTGCAGAGTGATTGTGGAGAGCTAGGGAAAAGGAGAAAAGACAGGACCATGACAGTGGTAACATCCAGTTTATTTCCAGTGCTCCATGCTAGTGAAGGTAAGAACAGGAGGATATGGCAAATGAAGGAGTAGCTAAAGAATTGGTGCAGGGGTCAGAGATTTTTGGATTACTGGTATCTTTTGTGGGGCAAGGTAAAGTGTTCAGGAAGGACGGGAAGTGCGAGGCTGGAAGGAGATACAGTAATCAGAAACAGTAAAATGAAAAGACAGGTCAGGCTAGACAATGACAGAGAGCAAGGAATGCCTGTTGGATTAAATAGCAACTGTTTCAATGCAAGATGGCTGACAGGTAAGGCCGATGAACTCAGGGCATGGATCGGTGCGTGGGATTGGGATATTATAGCTATTACTGAAACATAGCGAAGCGAGGGACAGCACCGGCAGCTTAAAGTACCAGGGTACAGGTGCTTTATGCGGGACAGAGATGGTGGAAGGAGGAGACAGGGAGTTTCATTGTTGATTAAGGCGAGTACCACAGTAGTAAACGGAGATAAAATAACTGATGGATCATCCTGTGAGTATTTGTCTGGGGAGCTAATAAATAAGAAGGGAATGGTGATAGTATTGGGATTGTACTATAGGCCCCCAAATAATAAACAAGGAATTAGGGGAACAAAAATATGTGGACTAACTGGGGAGACTTGCAGGGCCAATAGGATTGCATTAGTAGGAGATTTTAATTTTCCTAACCTAGACTGGGAATGACATAGAATTAAGGACTGAGATGGGGTGTATTTATTAAGTGTGTTTAGAATAGTTTCCTCAAGCAGTAAGTAGAGGGTGCAACTCGGAAAGGGACGAAGCATGACTAACTCTAAGATCTGGGGCAGGACAGGTGACTGAGGTGACAGTGGGGGAGCACTCTGGGACCAGTGACCATAGTTCTATTAATTTTTAAATAGTTATGCAGAAGGACAAAACTGCTCCACATGTTCAAGTTCAAACTTGGGGCAAGGCGAATTTTGGTGGAATGAGACAGGAGCTTGTAGGGGTTGGTTGGAGGAGTTTGTTTGCAGTCGAAGGGACCTCCTGCAAGTGGGAAGACCTTAAAAGTGAAATGTCTACAGTTCAAGGTCTGTATGTTACTGTGAGGGTAAAAGGCAAGGTTGGTAGGAAGAGGGAACCTCGGATGTCTGGAGATATTGAGGCTTTGACCAGCAAAAAAGGAGCCGTGGCTCAGGTCCAGGCAGCTGGGATCGAGGGAATACCTGGAGGTATACAGGGGATACAGTAGTTTACTGAAGAAGGAAATCAGGAGGGTGAAAAGGCGGCACAAGATAGCTTTGGCTGAGAAGATTAGGGTGAATACAAAGAGGTTCTTTAAGTATATTAAAGAAAAAGGAATAACGAAATGAGAATATGACCCTTCGAGTTCCAAAGTGGACATGCACGTCTAGAATCGTAGGAGATTTGTGTGATTCTCAATGAATATTTCTCCTCTGCCTTTACCGTGGAGAAAAACATGAAGTCTAGGGAGGTTAACAAAGGTAGTAGTGTTATCTTGGGATGAGTCAATATCACAGGAGAGACGTGTTGGATGCATTAGAATGTATGAAGGTGGATAAATCTCCTGGTCCTAAACAGATGCATCCAAGAATACTGCAAGAGGCTACAGAAGAATCTACGGGGACACTGGTTAATACTTTTGCATCATCGTTAGCTACAGTTTAGGCTCCAGAATATTGGAGATTAGCAAACGTTGTGCCATTATTCAAGAAGGGAAGCAAAGAAAAATCTGGGATCTATAGACCAAGAAACCTAACAACTGTAGTAGGTACGTTACTTGAGAAGGCTCTGAGGGATGAGATACACATGCATTTTGAAAGATAAGGTTTGTTTAGAAATAGTTTTTGGACAGATTCCCTACAGTATGGGAACAGGCCATTTGGCCCAACAAGATCACACCGACCCTCCAAACAGTAACCCACCCACTCCCATTCCCCTGCCCTATATTTACCCCTGACGAATGCACATAACACTACGGGTAACTTGGCATGGACAATTCAGCTGAGCTATGCATCTTTGGATTGTAGAATGAAAATGGAGCACCCATAGGAAACACACAAAAATACAGTGAGAATGTGCAAATTCCACACAGAGAGTCACCCGAAGCTGGAACCAAACCTGATCCATAACAATATGAGGCAGCAGTACTAACTACGGAATCACCATGCCAGCTTTACCTTTTTCAACACAATTCAATGACACAGGTACGAAATCTATTTTGCCCTTCATCCATGATGCACGTTCCAATATTACATACAATGGATAATTTATTCTCCACTGAAAATGTCATCTTATTATTATTTACTAATTCGTATGTTATTATTAATTTTCGTAATCATCATTAATAGATGTTTTTAGACTG
Organism: Chiloscyllium punctatum; assembly: GCF_047496795.1. Classification (NCBI taxonomy): domain Eukaryota; kingdom Metazoa; phylum Chordata; class Chondrichthyes; order Orectolobiformes; family Hemiscylliidae; genus Chiloscyllium; species Chiloscyllium punctatum. The sequence goes on from NC_092762.1 coordinate 22,421,670, forward strand.
GAAAGATTTGTGAGTCGGAAATCATGCCTCTCAAATTTGTTTGAGTTCATTGATGAAGTGACCAGAAATATTGATGAGGGTAGGGCGGTATACGTCGTCTGTATGGTTTTCACTAAGGCCTTTGACAATGTTACCATTGATAGGCCGTTCTGAAAGGTTGGAATCGCATGGGAGCTGCAACTTGTACACACAATTGGCTTCATGGTAGTAAGCAGAGGGTAATAGTGGAAGGATGCTCTCGGACTGAAGGCCTGTGACACATGAAGTGCCTCAGGGGTCGCTGCTGGGCCCGTTGCTCTTTGTTATCTGTGTCAATCATATTCTTGCGAATGTACAAGGCATGATTAGGAAACTTGAACATGACACTAAAATAGGTGGTATCGTGGACAGTGAGGACGTATATCAGAAATGGCAGCAGGGCCTTGATCAAACTGGAGAAGTGGGCCGAGGAATATTTTGGCATCGTTAGATCAAGGTAGGAGTTTCATGGTGATTGGTAGGACCTTAAGGAGTGTAGCAGAGCAGAGGGACCATGGAGTTTAGGTCCACCATTCTCTGAAAGTGGGGTCATAGTTAGTCATGGTAGTGAAGTAGGCTTTTGCCACAAGAGCAAGCATCGGTCAGGACATGGAGGAGAGCAGTTGGGAAGTTATGTTGCAGTTATACAGGATGTTGGTGAGGCTGCACTTGTCGTGTCGTGTTCAGTTTAGTCACTTTGCGATCGGAAGGATGTTTTTAATTTGGAATGTGTGCAGACGGAATTTAAAAAAATGTTCCCAGGACTCAACAGTATGAATTATAGAGAGAGGTTGGACAAGCGAGGACTTTTTTCTTTCGAGAATAGGAGACTGAGAGGGATCTTATAGAAGTTTACGCAGTTACGGTGAATGGATCCAGCCTTTTTTTCCTAGAGTTGGGGAATCGAGGAGGAGAGGGCATCAATTTAAGGTGAGAGGGGAAAGAATAAAAGGGAAACTGATGGAAACTGTTTTACACAGAGAGTGGTACACAAAAAGAATGAGCTGCCAACGGACGTGGTTGCAGCATTTATATTAACGATATTTAAACGGCATTTGGGCAAGTACATGGACAGGAAAGGATGAGAATGCTAAGGGCCAAGAGCTGGGAAATGAGGTTAGTGTGGTTGAATATTTGGGTCAGCATGGACGAGTTTGGGCCAAAGGGCCTCTCTGCCTCTCTCCATGCTGTAGGACGTGATGACTCTACAAATAGAACAGCATTTGGGTCAAACTCTCATTTTTCCTTTGGTCATGAGTTTGAATCATATTTGGACAATGTTCTTTAAAGTTAACTTTGCAGACATTTTGCTTTTCAGTTTATTATCGACAATCCGTGTGTGTGCGCGTGCGTGCGTGTGTGTGTGTGTGTGTGTGTGTGTGTGTGTGTGTGTGTGTATCTGTGTGTGTTTCTCAGCAAAATATCATTGTACATATTTGCAATATCCTCTCGTCATTCCCCTTTCCATCATAGTTTGAGTACATTTATATTGGTCATAAACGTGTTGTTTCAGCAGATTAAAGAAATCTGCTTGACTTGTTCCTAACACTGACCCTGACACACTCTGAGAACTATATCATTGGCCATATCACCAACTTAGTTATTTTTTTTGTGGCCAGTGGAGGCGTGGGGCTAGAAAAGGGAGAAGTAAGCCAAAACAACACAGGGAATTATCGACTCAATCAGCCGACGTTAGCGCCGAGGCGTTCTTTGGAGAGGATTCTGAGGGATAGGATTTACATCTATTTAGAAAGGACTGATTAGGGATAGTCAGCATGGATTTGTGTGATGCAAATCATGTCTAATTAATGTGATTGCGTATTATGAAGAGGTGACAAAGAAGATTGAAGAAGACACTGTGGTAGATATTGTTTACACAGACTTCAGCAAGGCATTTAATAAGGTACTTCATCGTAAGCAGATTACTAAGATTAGGTTATATGTAATCTAGGAAAAACTAACCAATTGGATACAAAATTGGATTGAAGGTAATGGATTGTTTTTCTGACTGAAGACCTGTGGCCAGCGGTGTGCTGAAAGAATCAGTGGGAAGCTCACTGCTTTTCATTACGGATGTAAACAATTTTGATGTGATTATCGGAGGCATGGTTAGTAAGCTTACAGATAACAACACCAACGTGGTGCAGTGGACAGTGAAGAATATAACGGGATCCTTGACGATCAATGAGCCAAGGACTAGCAGATGGAGTTTAATTTAGATATTTGTGAGGTTTGCATTTTGGTAAGTTAAAGCAGGGTAGTGCCCTTGGGATTGTTGCTGAACAAAGAGACCTACGGGTGAAGATTAAATTAGATTACTTACAGTGTGGAAACAGGCCCTTCGGCCCAACAAGTCCACACCGCCCCGCCGAAGCGCAACCCACCCATACTCCTACATCTACCCCTTACCTAACACTAGGGGCAATTTAGCATGGCCAATTCACCTGACCTGCACATCTTTGGACTGTGGGAGGAAACCGGAGCACCCGGAGGAAACCCACGCAGACACGGGGAGAATTGCAAACTCCACACAGTCAGTCGCCTGAGGCGGGAATTGAACCCAGGTCTCTGGCGCTGTGCGGCAGCAGTGCTAAGATTCATAGTTCCATGAAAGTGTAGTTTAGGTCGGTAGAGTGGTGAGGAATGTAGTTGGCATGCTTGACTTAATTGGTCAGAACATTGAGAATAGGAATTGGAGTAACGTGCTGTGCTTGTACAGGACGTAGGTGAGGCCACTTTAAGAATACTGCGTACATGTCAGTTGACTCTGCTAAAGGATGGATGTTGTTAAGCTTGAATGGGTGCAGAAAAGATTTACAAGGATTTTCTGGAACCTGAGGGTTTAAGCTACAGGGAGATGATGAACAGGTTGAGGCTTTTTTCCTCTGGACTGTCAGATGCTGAACGGTGATATGACAGATGTTTAAAAAGGTCCTGAGGGGCATAGATAGTCTGAATGGGCAGGGGCGTACAAAACTAGACCGCATAGTGTGAAGGTGAAATGGCAAAGACATAGAAGGGACCTGAGGTGAAACATTTTCATACAGAGGCTGGTGGGTGTACTGTCAGAGGAAGTGGTGAAAGCGGGTACAATTACACGTTTAAAATATATCTGGAAAGGTACATAAATAGGAATGGTTAAGAGGGATGTGGGCCAAATGCTGACAAGTGGGACGAGATCTGATTAAGATGCCAGATTGGTGTGGACAATTTTGACAAAAGGATCTGTTTCCATGCTGTATGACTCTCTTATTCTCCCAATGCGATGAGGGAAAATTCTAAAAGGGCCATTCGAATGGGAATTCTCTTCCCCGGAAGTTTGTGGTGCCTCTCTGATTACAAGTATTCACAGCTGAGTTAGTAAAAGATTTAACAGAGAAGTGTTTCATGGATAATGGGACACAGACAGGACGATGAGGCTGAGACCACAATCTGATCAGCCATAATCTTAATGCCTGGTGGAGAAGGCTCAAATTCTCTAATGACCCACTCTTGTTCCTCAGTCCCATGTTTCTGTGTTCCATTCAACCCCTCAAACCGGCTAGACAGGAGCTATTGGAGTCCACTAACTGTTATAGCATGGTGCACATAAACAGAGGAGACCATTTCGCCCCTCAAGACTGTCCCACACTGTTTGAGAGCTTTGGAAAATGTAACTGGAAGACACAGGCTCGACATAAAAGAGGTCCCTCATCTCTCTTTACAGGGCTTTCCCTCTCTGTAACTTGTGCTTCATTTGTTGATCATGTTGTAGACCCAGATTCACTGTGAATACAGCCCCAAAGGCTCACCCAGCGATGCCTCACAAAATCCGTTGGTCTCCCTGATTGCAACATTCCACAAAAGACCTTCCATGAAAATAACGCCAACTAACTTTCCAATAACAGAATGGGAGAACATCAGAAGTAGGGGCAGGTCATTCACATCCTAAGCCTGCCTTGCCCTTCACTAAGATTAAGGCTGACCTGCTCCAAGTCTCAAATATTCCTCAATGTCCAAGTCTTCTTGAGCACTTCCATAGAATACAGAACAAAGAACAGTATTGATTTGGAGATGTCGGTGTTGGACTGGGGTGGACAAAGTTAAAAAGCACAAAGCACCAGGTTATAGTCCAACAGTTTATTTGGAAGCACACTACCTTTCCTTCATCAGGTGATAGTGGAGGGCTCAATCCTAACACAGAATTTATATCAGAAATTTGCAGTGAGATATAACTGAAATTATACATTGGAAAATTGATTGCTAAGCCTTTCATCTGTTAGAATACCATGATAGTTTCACTTCCTTCACATGTAAATCACAAAAACCTTTTTTTAAAGTTGCATTCTCAGGTTAGCTGCTATCAATCGTGATAGCTAGACAATATGGTGAAGGTGTTGCCCCCTGTGTTGTCTGTCTAGGCCATGATGTTTTGTTTGATTTCAATCTAAACAGTGAGATAACGCAGTTTTACATGAATTCATGCAGTTTTTGAGCTCAGAGTTCGACATGAATGCATGCAGTTAGGACCTTCAGCCCTCGACGTTGTGCTGTTTATCCTACTCTAAGATCAGACTAACCTGCATGCTTCCGTTCACTTTGTTCCATGTGCCGATCCAAGAGTCTCTTAAGTTTCCCTCAACGTATTTGACTGTACTACCACCACTGGCAGTGCATTCGACACACCCACCACTCTCTGTGTAAAAACTCTATCGCTGATATCTCCCCTAAACCTTCCTCCAATTGCATTAAAATTATGACACTTAGTCACAGACATTTCTGCCCTGGGAAAATGCTTCTGGATATTCACTTTCTATGCCTCTCATCATCTTCTACACCTTCAGTGAGAAAAGCCCTCGCTCTCTCATGGTTTCTTCATAAGACCTGCCCTCGAGTCCAGGCAGCATCCTGATAAATCTCCTCCTGGTCAATCGCACTTAATGAGAATTAACTAAGAGCTCTACACTTTTTGGAGTTATTCATTGTGCAAGGGAAGATAATTATCATTGGTTGGCATCAATCATCTCAGCCGTGGGACACATCTGCAGGAGATCCTCAGCGTAGCTTCCTCAGCCCAGGCATCTATAGTTTGTCATCATAGAATCCCTACAGTGTGGAAGGAGGCTATTCATCCCATTGAGTCCAAACTGAGCAGATTAGATTCCCTACAGTGTGGAAACAGGCATTTCGGCCCAACCAGTCCATACCGACCCTCCTAAGAGTACATTTCCCTCTGACTAATGCACCTAACATATTGGACAACTTAGCATGGCAAATTGACCCGTCCTGAACATCCTCGAACTGTGGGAGGAAACCGGAGTACCCGGAGGAAACTCATGCAGACAAGTGGGGAATGTGCAAACTCCACACAGACAGTTGCCCAAGGCCAGAATCGAACCTGGGACCCTGGAGCTGTTAATCAGCAATGTAAGCTACTGAACCACCATGCCAGCAGAAGAGGGGGCATTCACTGAAGTTTACAAAGTTTTCAGGACAAGTTGTCCCTCTTCAGCTCTTGAAACAATCTGTGACCATGTGCAGCAAGACTTGGATAACATTCAAGATCGTGCTGTTAAAGTCTTGGTAACACTTATATAACAGCACAGTACATTGACACAGTAAGAGGAGGAGTTTATTCAGCACCTCAATCTGGTTTCACAAGAATGTGAGGAAGCCATTCATCCCATCCCATCAAAACTACTGGACAAGAAGAAGGATAGACCACTCAGTCCCTCTTACCTGTTGCACAGGAAGTCAGGGAGTCTACTCTCTCCCACATGTCACGTACATGGGAACTGACAGAACCATTTCACACCCGGAGTCAATTACAAAGGATCAGGAAGAGGTTATTCAGGTTGTCAAGCCACTAACACAGGAACAGGAAAGTGTCAGAGATGCTCCAACATCACAAACAAATGGAGCAGGCACTGCACAGACAGACTGTTCCAATTTGATCCACATGGCTTAATTACTCATGGTACATATGTGTTACTTTAACATGGGTTTCAGGCAGTCGGAATAAAGCCAACATTTTTTAGCCATTCTCCAAGTTACCTTCCATCTCCAAGAAGGCATACCCATGGTCTCCGTGGAGGTCAGAAACCATTAGGGAATAACTAATTGTTTCAGAATGAAAGTATTTTGGCTGCTGACAGGATTGTGTAAAAAGTGACATTCAATACAGCGTCACACAGTAACTGTGCATTAAAGTGTTCAGAGTTCATTCAGAGCCTGTACCTCGCTGTCAATCGACATGGCGGCTCTGCAGATGCACATAAACTGTCGTGAATCAAACATATAATGAAAAGCATGAAATTTTCACCCTATTCAGCTGTTTGGGACATAATGAATTTCTATTCATACCCATCAAGCTTCAACTTCTTATTCTCTCACAGCGCTACAGATTAAACACAGTTACTGCACCCTCTCCTCATGGTAATATCATGCCAGTGTTTAGTCTGGTCAAAATACTTTCCACTCTCTCAGTGACAAAGGGATCATTGTTTATAAAGCAGACCAAATCTTTACAAAATGCACCAAATACTCTCTCAAAAAACACGATCAGTTGGAAAGATATTACAACTTTGGTACTTCGATCATTTTGCATGAAGAACCACATATCATTTACTTCCTGCCCCCGTATGAATTCTGTCAGTGACTTATGACCAAGGACATCCAGGTCCTTTTCAACAAAAGCACTCGCCCACCTCTCTATCATTTAATAATTATAAATGTACATTATGATATCTGTTGTTCACATCTGAATCATTTTTATACCTTGTGAACAGCTATTGCCCAAACACTGATCCTGCTGCACCCCATCAATCCTTCAGTCCAGAGATAAACAGAATTCTTCTCGTATCTCTATTACCCAACTTTTAATCCATGTGGTATATATTCCACGGCTACCTACCCATGGACTCTAACATTCCCCACTCACCTGTATTCAAACATGTCAAGCGTCTTCTAAAATTACAAATACTCCAATCCCATTGGTTCTCAACTGTCAATGTCACAACGGACAATGTCCACAAACATGTTTATCAAAGATCATTTCCCTTTCCTGAATCTCGGCCGAATGAACCAAATCAAATCATTATTCTCCAAGTATGTAGTTGTCACTTTCCTTATAAAAAGTTCCAATATTTTTTCTCACAGCTGACATCAAGCTATTTAGTTTTCTGTTTTCCCTCTCCATCCTGTTTGAAATATTTAAGTTTACAATAGTTGTTTTCCAGTCTGCGGCATCCTTTCCAGAATCTAACTAGCTTTGAAGAATAATCAGTAATTCTTTCACTAGCTCTGTTCTGATCTCAATCACTCTGGGATGGAGCTCATCAGATGCAGCAACTTATGAAACTTCAATTCAATTGTAATTTCAAGAACGTACTCTACATTAATTCTGATTTCCTGCAATCTCCCATTTTTACCAATCACTCTGTTCCTTAATATTTCTGCAAGTTAGTTTCTGTACCCTCCCCTGTGGAGATGGAGCCAATGCATTCCTCTCAACAGGCAGGTGGTTTCTGACTGCTTGTGAATACATTGGAGGACTGCACTTCTGAGATGGATATATTACCCACTGCTGCCTGCAAAGTTCCAGAATCAATCCAGTTTTATTCATCGCGAGTGTCAGCACAGTCCTGTCCCGGGTGTGAGACGACAGGTTATACTGAAGGACGGGATACAGCTCAATGACCACCTCAATTTTGAGACAAGCTGGTTTTATACTTTACACCTGAATAGGTGCAGCATAGACAAATTTTCCTGGAAATCCCAGAGACTATAGTACAGTGCCCTGCTCCTCCCTGTTTACACAGCTTCCCTTCTTTGTAGTCATAGCTCCATTTGTTTACCATGGACTCAGACACACTGTAAATGCAGTATTCAGAGTGGGGTCCCCAGACCCTCGGGGTTCCCTGAATGAACCCAGTAGCTGACATCACAATCCTGAGAACACCATCCATAGACCCTGCACAGACTTTCTAGATGACAGCAGCAAGTCAATTCCCCACACCCACAGTGCATTCACTCAGTGTTGAAAATGCCTCGGTCTCCTCAGTTCCTTTTCCTGGGTGAGAAAGCTGTTACATCTCCACACAGTCGCACAGTAACAGTTCCTCTCTCCAAAGAAACAGTTGACAATGGAACATTACGTTTCTCTCTATCACAGCGACTATAAGTATTGCTGACGGAGTTGATCACCACACCTGAGAGAGGAGAGATAGAGGAACATTACTCATGGTAAGCAGGGACATCCCATAATAAATATGATATTCAGGAATATGTGAAAAGGGGAATTGTTAGAATAACATCCCATTCTGTTTTCCTTCCAGTCCATCATCAGCAATCCTTTTGCTTGCTTTTCCTTTCTCTCTCTCTCTCTCTTGCTGAACATCATCCACTCAACACAAACCGCCCGCTCACCCTTCCAACCATCCCTGATATCATAATATTATTTATCATTTGCATTCAGTGTTGATAGGTTCACTGAACTCGAAACACTATTTGTGTTTCTTCCGACAGACTGCCATACCTGCTGAGATTCTCTAACATTCTTTCAGACGGTGGAGAATTTTATTTCAGATCGCCAGCATCCACATTTCCTTGGTTATTTCACCTTTAATGTTGTTGTTTCGCGGGATGCCAGCATCACTGGCAAAGGCAGCATTTTTGTCCATCCTAACTGCCCTTGAACACGTGGCCATTTATCAAGACAATATGGAGACAAACAGATTGTTGTGGATCTGAGGTGACACTTAGTTCAGACAGGGCAAACATGTTATGTTTCATTACCAAAGTTTATTAATAAAAAAAGAAAAGAAATCCTGATGGTTTATGATTGCTATGAGTGAAATTAGGTTTCATTACAATTTTTGTCATTGGAATTTAAATTTAGTCATCGACTGTGGTAGGATTTCAGACAATGCTTTTAGAGTCATAACCCGTGCCTCTGAATGGCACAGTCAGTGATATTATTACTCTGTTTAAGAGTCCCTGTTGTGAAGTAACTGTACAGACAAGAACAAGTTTGTGGTCAAACTATTTGTAACTGGAAGAGAGGTCAGAATAGAACTGGGGCCGTAAAATCTGTTGTTAACGAAGGGGTAGGTGATGGCGAAGTCAGCAACAGAACTCAGGCAGAGCTGGAGATTGGGGATATTATGAAGGTGGGTGTCGGCAGGTTTGATCACAGAGAGAGTATGGAGACATAAAACAGTTCACGGTAAAAAGGGACTCAACGTTCCGAACAGTCTTGTTCCTTCTCAGATGTTGATGAGTAATTACTTTGCAAATGCATGAGAAGGAAGTGGCTTTTGTGACTGAAAGTTTATGTATTTGTTAAATATAATCAACCAGAATTGCAATGGGCGACAAGGTGGCACAGTGGTTAGCACTGCTGCCTCACAGCACCAGAGACCTGGGTTCAATTCCCATCTCAGGCGACTGACTGTGTGGAGTTTGCACATTCTCCCTGTGTCTGCGTGGGTTTCCTCCGGGTGCTCCGGTTTCCTCCTACAGTCACAAAGATGTGCAGGTCAGATGAATTGGCCATGCTAAATTGCCCGTAGTGTTTGGTAAGGGGTAAATGTAGGGATATGGGTGGGTTGCGCTTCGGCGGGTGGGTGTGGAATTGTTGGGCCGAAGGTCCTGTTTCCGCACTGTAATGTAATCTAATCTAATCTAAATCCAATAACATTCAGCATCATTTATAGAATTGACAGAGATAGACTTACCAGGAACACCAATAATAGTGAGGATGGGATAGTACCCAGCTTGAATAATCATTAGTACGGCTCGTATCCGCAACTGTAACCATGGCCATTCCTGAGAAAGCCAATAAAGACCCCAGGATAAACCCCTGTCCATTGTTGAAACATTACAGTCTAATGTTCTCAGATTCTGATCCATTGTTGGAACATTCCAGTCTAATGTTCTCAGATTCTGATCCATTGTTGGAACATTCCAGCCTAATGATCTCAGATTAAAATCCATTGTTGGACCATTATAATGTTCTCAGATTCTGATTTTTCTCTCTTTGTCTGTAGCTGATGATCCCAGTCTTGTTGAGGTTGACTCTGCCCCGAATACTATGGCATAACAAGTTGAACGAAGTCCCTAATTAAGGAAGAGGGAAATCTTCCAGCGACCCAGTTAGATCCAGGAAGACTGATATTAATCACAGTCACTGTACAAACAATTTCAGTTAACCCATTTCTCGGCAACTCTGATATATCACAATAATACTTGGTGTGGGTGGGATTTTGATATCACTGATTATTGGTCTAATAGCATATCTCCAGTTGTAAACATCGAGGTGAGGGAGAGAGATAATTCTTTCTCTTCACAAGCTCGATGATTCTGCTGTGTTTTGGCAGCGTAGGAATTGCTGGGCTCCCGAAACCGTGTGTATCTGATCACCAGGCCTGCTGCATCTTTTTGTTTTATTTATTTATGTTTGACTTTGACTTTTGTCTGTCCAGCATTTAACGGCTTAGGTGGGTTTCAGCACTTTTGAGAGACACCTACGGAGTCATAGACGATGTAGATACAGTCCATTCCTTGTGTTCTTTCAGCCACGGCCTGGTCCTGTGGAGTGATGGTCAAACTCTCACAGAACCAGGATTCTTAGTTTTACCTTTCGGTTGTTATTGCTGGGGTCTCAGCAGAGTTGGAAGGCAGGAAATCTCTGCCGGGTGCTACACACTCTCTCTGTGATTTCTCTCGGAACTGTCTTTTGATGTTCTTTCCTCCTGGATTGGGGAACTTCATGTGAGACAATCTGTTTCCTGGATTTGTTTTTTGACATTTGTGTGCTTATTGGACGATACCATATCGGAGCAGTTACTGTATAGCTATTAAGTAAACTATTATTCTGCTAAGTTTTCCAACAGAATTAAGTTATTGGAAGTTCCTCTTCCTTTTGTTGTCTTTTATCGACAGTGTTCGAATAAATTGTGTTTTGCTTAGTGTCGAATATTTTGACCAAGCAAATTTTATTTGAAACATATCACCTCACATTTACCAGCGGAATGGGCCAAGCTGGAGGAGTGATAGTCATATCAGGAATTATATCAGATACTCAATCCATCTCTCAGATCCAGCTCGGACACGTATAAGCCCAGATGAGGTACCTGCTCAGCATGAAGCACTGCGTAGACCAGGCTGGTGTACTGCTCAGCAATCCGTCCAGGATCGAACACTGTTTAGAACTCACCAGTTCACTACTTATCAGTCCAACAGTGCACTGATCTATAAACTTGGACAGATTATCTTTTCAGCACAGGGCATTGTGCAGAACACACAAAGGCATTGTTCTATACACACGGACTGGATATCTGTGCAGTACGGGGAGCTGTGAAGTGAATAGCAGTGAATTTATCTATTAATCTGGACCAGTTACCTTCCCAGCATTCGCGGCTGTGTACACCAATCACTGCATTGCTCAGTAACACTATGTTAAATCACTGCCCAGCATGGGGAAATTTGCAGCTCAGAGATAGATGGCGGAGGAATCAGTTTTAATACCAACAAATGAGAGGAGTTTGTTTTAAAGCGAGGGGGAGATTGAGAGAGAATATCACAGAAGGATCTGATGGTAGGTTTAAAAATTGTGAAATGAAAACATTTCGATAGCATCTTGCAATATAGATCACTGTTTCCAGGAATGATGGGTGTGCAGGATATTGGTGTAAGTTAAGATAATGGACAGTTTTGGATAAGCATTTGTCCTGCAGCTTTGTAACTGGGAGTCGGATCAGCAGAGTCTTCGACTCATTGGACTAAATTGAACAATAATTTGTCTCAGTACCATTTGCATTGAGTGCGACAGAAGGATTGTCTGCACGAGGCAGAGATAATTTCCTGGTGTTATCTTATCGAACTCACCTCATTAATTACCCACCGCATCCCATGGTGTCCCTCTCATTCAATACCAGCCCGACTTTCCCACCCATCATGGCTGTAGTTACACACCATCGCCTGGGTAACCTTGGATATTCAGTGATCCCTGGCACTGCTGCCATCGTTAAAAGGACAATTGGCACACGGTTGAACTCTCTCAGTTTGGAGCTGCCCTGCACAGTTTACCCCGAGCATGGCAGATTAGGGAAATTACACCACAGCTTGTCGACAGGGGCACGGATGGCTGGGTGAATGGTCTGGTAAAAAGCGGGACCATTCTCTTCCCAGAGGGAGCCGCACCACCAGACTCATCGAGCATGATCTGAGCACACCACTCAGCTCAGTGCAGTATCTGCGGTCCGAATCAAAGTCCAGCAATACAGTAAAAGCATCAATAACCTTCCCCGCTCTGTCAGGATAATGATCACCGTATTCTCTCTACTCTCTCACACTCACTGTATATCTGTTAGCACCTTCCACAGAATAAGGCTCCATCACTCTCAGCACTGCAATGCAGCAACTTCTCTCTCTCTCTCTCTCTCTCTCTCACACACACACACACACCTCTGCAATACCCCCACATGGTTATAAAATGTTCTTATGAGTGCAGTTTCTAGAATTCTCTGGATGATGACATTTGTACAGTGTTCCAGATAATTTTCAAAATAATTCAACTTTAGCAAACTGTTCATCCCCCAGTCTGTAACCCATCAGAGGAAGCAGCAGAGTTTACCTTTTTTTTAAATCACTCAGGATGAATGTGCCTCATGAGGCCATGATGGCTCTTAAATATGCTCCGCTATTCAGACAAAGAGAGCATTAGACACTTGAAGACTCACTCTCTTCTTGAAGACAGGCGCCACTCTGGAGTTTCGCCAGTTTCACTGGAACACTCCTGTAATCTTAAGAGTTATGGAATATTTCACACAGTGCCACCAGTCATTCTGTAACCACTTCTATTAAAGCAAGCTATGAATTGCTGGTGAGCTGTTTATCCTTGGTCTTTTCTGTTTGAGAAAAGCCTTGTTCGTTTTGTTAGAGACAATGCAACACTTTCATCTGACTACAATTTTGTTTATAATGTTGAAACTCTTTGTACCTTCCCCTGTGAGGAGCGATGTAAAATACTGTTTTAAATTCTCTGCCTGTTCCCTGAAACCAGTTCCCCAGTCACAAGCTCCCGGTATCCACGTATTCTTTCCTGCCTTTCTTCCAAGGGTCACACATACATCATAAATGTTTTTTTTTATTTGATATGGGAAACTCTTGCGGTTAGTTTCTTTTCATATTTCTTGCCAGTTTTGGAATATTTTTCTTTGTATTTTGTTTCATACAATCTGCTTCTGGTTCCAAAAGTAAACTTCCCAAATATGGCCGACGCCAGAGCGCCCCAATCTGCATTCTTCTTTGTGATTGATTAGCATACTTCACAGCCTTTGTACATCATGGGTGGTTCATCTTCACATCTTCATATTATCTTCTTTTTGATAGGAGTCAATCGTTACTGAGCGTTATTAAGCAGTACCTGCTTAAATGTCCCCCCCACCACACACATACATACACACACACACACACACACACACACACACACACACACACACACACACACACACACACATCTGCTGATCTTCACCTATGTCTGTTTTGGCTCTTTTCAATCATTAATGGGGAACCTACTATGTGGCTGAACACATGATCAGCTGAGGGTGTCTCCATTCTCCCAGTTTCCCTGCCTCTGTCATTTCTGTAGTATGATGCCGCATTCCTTTGGGAAGGTTCATACATGTCATCCTTTTCACTCAAACGAGAAATCCCTTCACACTGATGTACTGAGCTTTCGGCTGTGTCTGTCCCGTATCCCTCACTTCTGCCCTCACTCCGTCCCCTCCTCCCCAGAACAATGATAGATCTCCCTTGTCCTCACTTCCTACTGCACTAGGAAACACATTCACTGAATCATCCTCCGCCGCGTCCACCACCTCCAGCAGGGCAGCACCATCAAACACATCTTCCCCTCCCGTCCACTGTCAGCTTTTCACAGGGACCACTCCTTCTGTGGCACCCTCCATCATCCAGAACACTTCCCCACACCCCCATGGCACCTTCCCATGTAAATGCAGCAGCTGCAACATTTGCCCTTTCACCTCTTCCCTCCTCACTGTCCAAGGCCCTAAACACACCTTCCAGGTAAAGCAGCATTTCACGTGTACACTTTCAATCCAGTTTCCTGTCATTGCTGCTCACAGTGCAGTCTCCTTTACACGAGTGAGCCAAAGAGAAACTGTTTTGAGGAACATCTCCTCTCTTTCTGTAGAAATGACCCTGGCCTTCTGATTGCACCCCATTTCAATAACCTACATTACTCTCATGATTTTGAGAATTCTTTGAGAAGTTGATGATGGGTTGGACCAGAGCGCGATACCTATGTGGACTTCCAGAAGGCCTCTGATATGGTACCGCACACAAGGCTGCAGAGTCAGCAAAGTACCCATGGCGTCAGAGGCCAGGTACTAGGATGGATAAAAGTTTGGCTCTCTGGCAGAATGCAGAGTGAGGATAAAATTGTCCCTCTCAGGACGGCATCCTGTACTACCAGTGTTCCACAAGAGCCAAAGTTGGGACCACACCATTTCACTTTATAGGTTAATGATCTGAATGGCGGGGCAGAAGGCATTCTGGCTACGTTTGTAGATGATGCAAAGATAGGTGGAGGGGCATGTTGTACTGAGGAGGCAGGGAGCCTGCAGAAAGATTTCGATAGTTGAGGAGAGTGGGAAAAGGAGTAGCAGATGGAACACAATGTGGGAAAGTGTGAGGTAATGCAATTTGATATGAAGAATACAGGCATGGACTATTTACTAAATGGGAAAAAAATCAGAAATCTGAGTAACAAAGGGGCTTGGGATTCCAAGCGCAGGAGTCGCCTTAGATAAACTTGCAGTTTGAGTCAGTAGTTAAGAAGGCAGATACAATGTTGTCATTCGTCTCGAGACGATTAGGATATACTGGTGGGGATTCTGAGGCTTTCTAAGGCTCTGGTCAGACCACATTTCCAGTATTTTGTGCCTCATACCTCAGGAAGGATGTATTAGCCTTGGTGTGTGTCAAGAGAAGGTTCACCAGAAATGAAAAGCTTAACACATGAGGAGCGTTGGAGAACTCTGGGTTTATACTCGATGGAGACTAGAAGGATGAGGGGGGATCCAATTGAAACTTACAGAATACTGAATGACCTGGATACAGACAAAATTGGGAGGCCGTTTGCACTGGCAGGAGGACACAGGCTTAGAACAAATGGAAAATCCATTAGAACGGAGATAAGATGAAACGTCATGAGCCAGAGAGTAGTGACATTGTGGTATTCCTTACCACAGAAGGCTGTGGAAACCAGATCATTTGGCACCAACGATATCGCCAGGAAAGGCACTGAGGATCTGAAAAGTGACCTCAGAGAGTTAGTTTGGAAGCTGAAGAGCAGGACGAGTGGAGTAGTGATCTCAGGTTTGCTACCAGTGCCACGGGCTAGTGAATGATTAACACTCAGCGAATGCGGAATTACACGTGGCTGCGAGGCTGGTGCAGGAGGGAGGGCTTCAGATACCTAGAACATCGGGATACCTTCTGGGTAAGGTGGGACCTGTACACGAATGACGGGTTGTACCTGAACTGGAGGGGCACAAATGGCCTGTTTGGGAGGTTTGCTCGTGTGATTCTGGCGGGTTTAAACTAGTTTGGCAGGGGGGTAGGAATAAGACCACATGTCTCAGAGGGGGTTAGTTGCAGACGGGACAGTGAAAGAATATACTGAATCTATCAGTAAGGTTTCCCACGCGATGAAACAAAGGGATCGGTTAAAGTGCGTCTGCTTTAATGCAAGGAATGTCCGAAATAAGAGTGACGAACTTAAGCATGGATCAGCACTTGGGGCTACGATGTCGTGGCCATAACGGAGACGTTGGTTTCACAGGGACATGGATGGTTGCTTGATTTTCCAGGGTTTGGAACTTATAGAAATGCTTCGGGACAGCAGGGTGGCCCAATGGCTGGCATGCTATTTCACAGCGCCAGAGACCCGCGATCAATTCCCATGTCAGGGAACTGTCAGTGCGGATTTTGCAAACATTCTCTGTGGATTTCCTCCGGGTGCTCCGGTTTCCTCCCATAATCCAAACATGTGCAGATTAGGTGAATTGGACATGTTAAATTGCCCGTAGTGTTAGATGAAGGGGTAAATGTAGGGGAATGGTTTTGGGTGGGTTGCTCGATGGAGGGTTGGTGTGGACTTGTTGGGCCGAAGGACCTTTTTCCACACTATAGGTAATCTTATCTAATCTAAAAAAGAATAGGGTGTGTGGAAAATGAGGAGGGTGTGTAGACTTGCTAATCAGAGAGTGCGTCACAGCTACAGAAATGAAGGTTGTTGAGGTAGGTTTGTCTACTGAGTCAGTATGGGTAGAAGGTAGGAACAGCAAGGGAACAGTCACCGCATTTGGGAGTTTTCTACAGACAACCAAATAACAGTAGGGAGACTGAAGATCCCATAGGCGGGCAGATTCTGAAAAAATGCAAAAGTAGCAGGATTATAGTTATGGGTGATTTCAATTTTTCCAATATCGAAGGGAACCTCGTAAGTGCAGATGGTGTGGATGTAACCGGTTTTGTCACGTGTGTTCAAGAGGGTTTCCTTACTCAGTATGGAGACAGACCATCGAGCGGAGACGCTATTTTGGATTTGCTGCTCGGCAACGAGCTAGGACAGGTGTTAGAACTCACGGTGGGAGAGCAATTTGCTGAAAGTGATCACAACTGCCTCACATGTAGCATAGTCTGGGATAGTGAAAGGAGCAATTTCTGAGGGAAGATATTTAATTGTGGAAAAGGAAATTATGATGCTATCAGACAGGAGTTGGGAAGTACAGACTGGGAGCAATTGTTCCTCAGAAAGGGCACAGCAGACATGTGGAGACTGTTTAAGGAGCAGTTGTTGCGAGTGATACAGAAATTTCTTCCTCTGAGACAGGTAAGAAGGGGTAAGATTAAGGAACCTTGGATGACGAGAACAGAGGAACGTCTCGTAAAATGGAAGCAGGCAGCTTACGTAAGATGGAGGAAGCAAGGATCTAGCACAGCTTTAGAGGATTACAGGCTTGCTAGAAAGGAGATCAGAAAAGGACTGAGGTGAGCCATGATGGGGCACGAACAAGGCTTGGCAAGAAGGATTAGGGAGAACCCAAAGGCATTTTACTTATACGTGAGGATTAAGAGAATAGTCGGGAGAAGGTAGAGTCGATCAGGGATAGTGTAGGGAACTTATGCATGAAGTCTGAGCAGATAGGAAAAGCCCTAAAAGTGTTTTTTGCTTCATTTTCACCAAGGAAAATAAACTTGTAAATGAAACGTAGAGGAGCTGGGCCAGATCAGTCTTGACCAGATCAAGATTGATGAAGTTAATGTGGTCGCTATTTTGGAAAACATTAAGATGGATACGTCCCCAGGGCCAGACCAGATTTATCCGAGACTGCTGCGGGAAGCGAGAAAGGAGGTTGCTAAGCCGCTGGTCAGGATATTTGCCTCCTCACTCTTCACAGGATTCGTACCAGAGGATTGGAAGGAGGCGAATGTTGTTCCTTATTTCAAGAAGGGTAATAGGGAAATCCATGGCAATTAGAGACCAGTCAGTCTTAAGTCTGCGGTCAGCAAAGTTTGGAAACAATTCTGAGGGATAGGGTTTATGACTATTTGGCAAAGCATTGTGTGATTAAAGGCAGTCAGCATGGCTTCAGGAGGGGCAGGTAATGCCTCACAAACCTTATTGATTTCTTTGAGGAGGTGTCAAGGCAGGTAAACGACGGTCGAGCAGTGGATGTGGTGCATGTGGACTTCAGCAAGGTATTTGATAGGGTTCCCGATGGAAGGTTCATTCATAAAGTCAGGAAGTATGGGATACAGGGAGATTTGGTTATCTGGATTCAGAATTGGCTGGTTGGCAGACAGTGGTTGCAGATGGAAAGTATTCTGCTTGGAGGACAGTGTTGAGAGGGATCTCACAGGGCTGTGTTCTTGGGCCTATGCTCTTTGTAGTTTTTATAAATGACTTGGATGAGGAGGTTATGGTGTGGGTTAGTAACTTTGCTGATGACACAAAGGTTGGAGGTGACGTCGATAGTATAGAGGGCTACTGTAGGCTGCAGGGCGACATAGACAGGATGCAGAGCTGCGCTGAGAAATGGCTGATGCAGTTCAACCTAGATAAATGCTAAGTAATGCATGTTGGAAAGTCAAATTCGAATCCTGAATATAGCATTAAATACGGGATTCTTGGCTGTGTGGAGGAACAGAGGGATCTGGGTGCGCAAGTGCATAGATCCCTCAAAGTTGCTACCCAAGTGGATAGGGTGTCAAGAAAGCATATGGTGTTTTGGCTTTCATTAATAGGGGGATCGAGTTTAAGAGCCGTGAGGTTTTGCTGGTGAGACCACACTTGGAGTATTGTGTCCAGTTGTGGACGCCCTACTATTGGAAAACTCAGAGGCTTTGGAGAGGGTGCAAAGAAGGTTTACCAGGATGCTGCCTGGATTGGAGGGTTTGCGTTATGAAGAAAGTTTGAACGAGCTTGGGTCTTTCTCTCTGGAGACAAGGAGGACAGAGGAGAGCTGATTGAGGTGTCCAAAATAATGAGAGGAATAGATAGAGACAATACCGGGAGACTTTGCCCCAGGGCAGGATTGACTAGTACGAGAAGTCATAGTCTGAAGATATTAGGAGGAAGGTAAAAGGGAGACGTCAGAGGTAGGTTCTTCACGCAGAGAGTTGTGAATGCATGGAATGCATTGCCAGCTCTGATGGTGGAAGCAAAGTCATTGGGGACATTGAAGCGACTGATGAACATGCACGTGGATAGCAGTGAGTTGAGGGGTGCATAGGTTAAATTACAACGTTTTACATGAGGATTAAATCTCGGGACAACATCGTGGCCCAAAGGGCCTGTTCTGTGCTGTACTGTTCTATGTTCTATTTGGTATATTTAAAACAGACTCAGATACATTTTGATTGACAAGTGGATCAAAGGTTACTGAGAGGAAGCAGGAAAATGTGGTTGAAAATCTGTCAGTCGTGATCGAATGGCAGAGCAGACTTGATGGTCCTAATGGTTTCATTTCTGCTCGTATAGAGTTGTGGCCTTATAATATTTCGGTCATGGATGGCACGGTGGCTCAGTGGTTTGCACTGCTGCCTCACAGCATCAGGGAACTGGGTTCGATTTCCTCTGGGTGTTCTAGTTTCCTGTCACAGTTTAAAAGTTGTGCAGGTTACGTGAACAGGTCATGCTGCATTGCCGATGTTGATGTTAGGTGCAATAGTCAAGGGTCTATGGAAAGTATTGTGGTAGAGAATGGGATAGGTTCGCATACTCTTTGGAGGGTCAGTATAAACCTGTTGGGCTGAAGGGCCTGTTTTCACACTGCAGGGATTCTAAGAAAATGCAGGTTGCTGCAATGTTCCAATGAAGCACAACCCAAGCTCGAGTAATACCTCACTTTACACTTTAGTACGTTACAGTCTGTAGGAGTTAATATTCAATTCCATAAATTCCCAGCCTGAACCCATTATGGCTGTTCTCCACTTTCCGTACACTCTCCCTCCTGGGTTCAATAAGTTCGTGTCGTGTTTATGTTGCATTCAACAGAGACAATCGATTTCTAATATTTACACATTAATTTACACCCATTATATATCTGTGTTTCTTTCACCACAATTTAAAGCCCATTTGTCTTTCACACTGGGCCTCCAAACACTCTTTCCCACCTCTGCCAAGATACTAAAACGCTCACTTTCCAATCTTTTGCACTTCTGAAAAAGATTTACACTGGACTTGAACCATTAACATTGTTTCCCTGTCTCTGCAGATGTTGCCAGAACCCTGAGTTCCTTCAAAAATGAAAAGTTACAGAATACATTTTCAATATAGCAAAGATGATTGGATACAGGAAATCTGAAACAAAAACAAAAATTGTTGGAATGACTGGGTGCTTTGAGGAACAGTCACAGAACCCGAAAGATTAACTCTGCTTTCACTCCACAGATGCTGTCAGACCTGTCAGTGTCTTCAGTAATTTCTGTTTTTGAACAAGTTTCAAACATGTGTGTCAAAGCTGTTCACACGCCCTGACCAACATGGAGCGCCATACACCGGGCAGTGAATGATAACGCAAGGTATACAAATTCATTTGTTCTGAAACTACATAAGGCTGTCATCAACGACACAACAGAGCTCATAATCATGGTCATGGAGAGAAACAGAGCGAAACACATTCGCTTTAAAGAGAAGATGTCATTACCGGTGAGGAAGAGATTCAGGTGAAATCTTTAAATGCTTTTGAGGAATGCGACAAATTGGAGGCATGGCATTATGAAGATATCCAAACGGGACCAGAATTTTTAAAAATGGAAGCGTTCCCACATCAGGAACCGGGATAGGGCACTGTGTACAGGGGAGAAGTGTGACTGGGTCCCCGTGCGAATTGAGGACAGGCGGCAGAATTGTATTGCAGATATTGCAGCTCAAACTGGGCATTCGTGTGATTCGGCAAATCATAGCAGCTGTAGTAGCATCACCAGCAGTAGAATTGTATTCAACCACAATATAATCTCTCAGTCTACCATTACCATAAAGCTGATCTCCGGTTCAGTGATGAGTGTGGGTGAACATGCCACGGTCAGAACCATGTGTATCCAAACCTGATGACAACCCATTCAAGCTACTGCACTTACTGCTTAAATGTACAAACAGCAGAACTAACATCTGATAGAGAGGACACCATGATCCCAAGACTGTGACCATTTCTTACAAAAACAGCTATGAATTACTGCTGGCCTGTCTACTCTTAGTCTTATCTGATAGAAAAATCCTTGTTCCTTTTGTTCGAGACGTTTCAAGAACTTCCCTCCTATTACCATTTTGTTTACATCATTGAAATACTTACTGTACCTTCCCCTGTGCGGAAAGATGTAAAACATGGGTGTAAATTATCTGTCTGCTCCCTGTAGCCAATTCTTCAGTCACACCCTCCAATTATCCTCAATATACTTTCCTCCTTAGCTTCACCTGAGGTCACACACTCATCTTAGACTTTTTTTATATGTTCGGAAAAGCTCATGCTGCTTGATTTTGTATTTCTTGCCAATTTACTACATCATGTCTTTTCTCCCCTTTTCCTCGATTTCTCGATTAATACAGTCATATAGCGCACAAACAGACCCTTTGGTCCAACTTGTCCATGCTGACCAGGTTTTCCAAACGAAACTAGTACCATCTGATTGCATTTTGTTCATATGCCTCTAAGCTTTTCCCATTCTTATGTTTGTCCTCATGAGTTTTAAATGTTGTACCTGTACTTGCACCTCCCACTCTTCCTCTGACAGCTCATTCCATACACACACATCACTCTCTGTGTGAAAATATTGATCCTTCGTCCATTTTAAATCTTCCCTCTTTCACCTTAAACCTGTGCCTACTCTGGTTGAACTCCCCCATTCCGTGGAAAAGACCTTGGCTATTCACTCTATTCAAACCTCTAATGATTGTATAAACTTCTACAATGTTTTGCCTCAACCTCCTACTCGCTCTCTGACACTAACTTCACGAACAAGCATTTAAAGATAAGCACTGCAAATTTGAGACAGTATTCAAATGACAGGTAAATAGCACTCAGCCCAACCTTCCTACTGTGATTTGTTTTTCTCCATGTTACAGTAACTAAGGCAGCAGGAAACTCTTACGAGTACCAATAAGAGGTCAAACACCTGAATTGCTTTGTCCAAATCGTGTGATGATCTCTATAGTGAAAGCGCATCTCTGGCCTGAACCATATAAGAAGGGGAATTCTTTACCACATGGTCAGCGTCGACCTTTATCAGAGTGTGATGAAGGCTGAGTATACATTTTGAAATTTGGATCACAGTGTGAATTCAGTGCTAAGGGGGAAGAGGTGTTTTCAATAAGGTTTACTCCAAGAAGGAAACTTTCCAGAGTGAGATGTGAGTGGGAGGTGTAAAACAGCATGAATGGAGAGGCCAAGCCATACAGAGACCAGAGCAAAGTGGCAGCACAAAACGCAGCTTGATGCTAGAGCAGATTAGGTAGACTTGATTAAAGAGTTTCAGGTGAAGTGGTTCGGGATCATAATGTGAGAGAATGTACTCTGTAACTTGAGAGGAAGAACCTGGAATCAGGAAGGGGAGACGAGCAGGGAAGAGGATGGTTCAGCAATGGCAGTGTTTTCTGCGGGGTAAATCAGGAAGCACAGCTGAAATTCATGCCTAACATCAGCTTATGGTCCCTGAAATAAATATTATAAATCTGGCCCTCCACTGATGCTCATCAATAGTATCCTTGAGAGCTTTTGTCAACCATGGTTTATCTGCTTATCGAGTTCTTCGTTTTAAACAGAAACAATAATTACTGAGCGGTTTGGGATATCTGCTTGAATGTCTGCTCATGTATAGTCACTGACCTTCCTCTGGGTCTATTTTCACATTCCGCTTCAGACCAGATGTGAGTCAGAAATCCTCAATTTAGATGCCTGGTTCTTTTCAACCATTCAGGGGGATCTTCTGCCTGTGGCTGAACACAAGATCAGCGGAGGCTGACTCCATTCTCCAAGTTTCTCCATTTCTGTTTGATGATGCCACATTCCTGTGAGCTGCATCTAACGTGACCTCATTTTCCTTCAAACCAGAAATCCCCTAAATCTGGTGGACAGGGCCTTCAGCTGTCAGTGTCCCAGCCCCCACGGTGTTGCCCTCAATCCGTCCCCTTCATCCCAGAACAATGATAGATTCCTCCTTGTCCACACTTCCTCCTGCCCTTGAATCCACATTCACATAATCATCTTACGCCATTTCCACTATCTCCAACAGGACAGTACCATCAAACACATCTTCCCCTCCCGTCCACTGTCAGTATTTCGCAGGAACCGTTCCCTCTCTGTCCCCTACATCACCCAGAACACTTCCCCACTCCCCCATGCCACCGTCCCATGCAATTGCAGAAGCTGCAACTCTTGCTTGTTCACCTCTTGCCTCCTCACTGTCCAATGAACCAAACATGCCTTCCAGGTGAAGCAGCATTTCACTTGTAAACTTTCAATCTGGTCTCCTATCATTGCTGCTCACAATGCAGTCTCTCTATATTGGCGAGACAAAACAGAGATTGCTTTGAGGAACACTCCCACTCTGTCTATGGAAATAACCTTCACCATCTCATTGCTTCCCATTTCAGTAACCTACCTTGCTGTCATGCGAACATTTCGGCCCTGGGCTGCTGCAATGTTCCAAGGAAGCACAACCCAAGCTCGAGTAACAACTCACTTTACACTTTCGTACGTTACATCCTGTAGGAGTTAATGTAAAATTTCACAACTTCACAGTCTGACCTCATTATAACTGTTCTGCAGTTTCCGTACATTCTCCCTCCTGGCCTCCCTATGACCTTGTCTGGTTGTATCTTCTTTATCGTTCACTCAATAGAGAGAACCCCTTTTCCCATTCACATTTTAATTATTAGGCTATTTCACATGATCTTATCGTGCTTAACTACTGAAAGCATGTTTGGCTTTTGCCACACCCTCTTTTACCCGTCCATCCATTCCCTACATCTGTCAATGGATTATAAAGCTCATTTTCCAATCCTTCTCAGTTCTGAAGAAGTGTCATACTGGACTTGAAACGCTAACACTGTTTCTCTGTCTCTGCAGCTGATACCAGACCTGTTGAGTATCTCGAGAAATGAATAGGCTCAGAAGAAGTTATCAATTATACAATTAACTATGGATCCTGGAAATGAAAATGCAAAAATTGCTGGAGAAAATGGGAGCTTTGTCGAAAGTTCACTGGCACTGAAAAATTAACTCTGATTTCACTGCACGAGATGCTGCCACATCTGCTGAGTTTCGTCAGCAATTTCTGTTTTTGAACAAGTTGTACAGAATGTGTTAAAGCTGCTGAAAAGTCTTGCCTAACACGGAACACCGTGCAATGGGAAGAGACCAATAATGCAAGGTGCACAAATTTCTTGATCTGAAACTACATAAGGCTGGCATCGCTGACACTGCAGAGCTCTTTATCATGCTCAGGGAGAGAAACAGAGGGGAACACATTCACATAAAACACAGGAGATGGCATTGGGGGAATGGAAAAGATTCAGATGCGTATGTGAAGGGGTTTGAGTAAAATAACAACTTGGAGGTGTGACACCAGGGAGAGTAGAATGAGAATAGGAAAATGGAAGTGTTAACACATCAGAAACCAGTTTAAGTCACTGAGTACATGGCTGATGGATGAATGGGTTTTGGTGTGAACTGGGGGACAGTCAGTAGAATTGAATTGAACATCTTGGAGCTCAAAGTGGGCATTAATGTGGTGTGGTAGAATCACAGCAGCATCAGAATTGTATTCAACTACAATCCGTAACATTTTCCCCAGGATAATAACTCAGCCTACCATTAACATCAAACTGATCTATGGTTCAGCGACGAGTGCGGGTGAACACGATAGGGTCAGAACCATGTGTACCTAAACCTGATGACAATCCATTAAAGCTACCGTACTTGACTGGTTATATTCGAAATAGCAGGACTAACATCTGATACAGAGGGTGAAATGATCCCAAGACTAACAGATCAGATCGAAGTTATGCAGTGCTGTCACATCCAGACATAAATGTCGATGGACTATTAAACAACTCACTGGAGGAGAGGACTCCATAAATATCGCTATCCTATATCATGGGGCAGCCCTTTACATCAGTGTAAAAGACATGGCTGTATTATCTGCATCGTCCTCAGCCAGAAGTGTTGAGTTGATGATCCACCTCACCCTCGCCATGCTGCCCGCAGAATCGCAGATGCCAGTCTTTAATCGATCTGATTTTCTGTATGTGATATGAAGAAACAGCTGAACACAGTAAATACGACAAAGGCAATGGGCCCTGATCCCATTCCTGCAATGGGACTGAATACTTGTGCTGCACAACAAGCTATCTCCCTGGGGAAGCTGTTTCATTCCAGCTCCAACTCTGACATCGCCCTGGGCAATGTGGAAATTTACTCAGCTATGTCCAATCCCATAACAAAGGAATAACTACAGTCTAACTTTTTACGACGCCCTGTTTCCCGTCGCGATAGTCACATTGGTGGGAGTTCTTTATGACAGAGCTGTCAAGCAGTACAGAAATAACCAGCTCAGTGTGGTTTCGGATAGGTCCCCATGTGGAGATGGTGCTGTTGTGGAAAAGTCACTGGATTACTGATCCAGACCAGGCTAATGCTGTGGCAGCTTGTGGACGTTATAATTAATAAAATATCGAGATGTAAAACCTGGAGTCATTAACAACCAGTGTCGATTGTAAACACAATTTCGTTCCTAAATGTACTTTCAGAAAGTGAATCTCCCGTGCTTTCCTGGTCTGGCCTAAACGTGACTCTATAGAACATAGAACATAGAACAATACAGCACAGAACAGGCCCTTCGGCCCACGATGTTGTGCCAAACATTTGTTCTAGCTTTAGCACCCATCCATGTACCTATCCACTTGCCGCGTAAAGGTCGCCAATGATTCTGACTCTGCCAGTCCCACAGGCAGTGCATTCCATGCCCCACCACTCTCTGGGTAAAGACACACAGACATGTGAAACACTCTTCAATGGTCTCGGAAACGGCCAAGCAAGACACTCTATTGTATCAAACTGTTCCGGGGTCTTAAAGGAAAAGAACTGTACAGATCACCCGGCACCAGCCTCAGTCCTGGAACGGGAAACACTACCGTGTTGACCCTGCAGAGATTTCCTTCCGAACATCTGAGAGCAGGTGGCAGGATTTACAGAGCTTTCCCACCGACTGCACAGAAATATCGGGTGTGGAGTAGGTCATTCAACACACTGAGCATCCTCCATTCTAGTTCATGGTGAAAAGCTCCTCAATTCAGTTTTCAACACACAGTGTTCATATCCTTTAGTATGTTTAAACATCGAAACATATAAAATAGGAACTACTGCATTCGCTTTGCTCCATCAATTTTGATCCTCTATTTAATATACAGGCAGTTATCCAGTAAAAGTGTGTTTATTAAACGCAATTTCGCTGCAACACAATTAGTGAATTGGGCCCCTTTCTTTATAAAGCGAGCTCCCGTTCACTGTTATGGGAGTCCGTCTCTGGCACCAGCTGAACAGCAAATCCCAGCCTCAGGATCCCTCTGTCTGCCAAATGCACCCTCAGTGTACTCAGCGAAAGCAGGAATGTAATCCGTTCTGCAAGCCTTGAAACTGAGCCTGAATGTGGGATTTGTAGTCTACATTTAGAAGGAAATTAATTTCAAACCGGGAGGGGAATATCTTGGAGAGAACTGGAATTCCGCATCGGCATCACGTGGTCAGTCAGTTCACACACTTTCTGAAGAAGATCTTGGTGAAAGGTGTAGGGCTGTAGTCAGTGACTGTAGTGTTAAAGTGTGACATTTACACCACAAATTCATTACAATATACGGTTTAAAGATTTAACAGCCTCGGTTTGGATGGAATGGATGAGGGTTGCTGAGGGAGAGACTATAAATCTTTTAATCTTTTTAATCTGTCTTCCCTGTATGTGGGAGTATTGTCGGAACACTGCACTGTTGCATATGTTTCACCCTTTTTATAAAAGGAGGCAGGAATAAAATAACAGACGGGCTGCATAAAATGTTTGGTGGAGAAGTTTCTAGATACCTTTGTCTAATTCTGCTCCAAGTTTGAAATTCCCTGTAATCAAGTCCTTTCTTAAGATAGTGACATCATTCAGAGCATTCAAACTGCTGCTCAGGAACAGGGAGAAACAGGAGGTAATCACTCAACTGCTCGATTCTGGGACATAGGGACAGGAGACAGTCTTCCAACTGTTCGAGATTTGGACACAGGAAAACAGGAGGTAGTCACTCAACTGCTCAATACTGTGACAAAGGAACAGGAGGCAGTCACTCAACTGCTCGCGACTGGGATACAGAGAAATCTGGAGGCTAGTGAGGCCCCAGATTTCTGTTGCCCAGGAACAGGAGGCGGTGACTCACTACACACCAGTCTGGGACACTCGGAGAAAAGGGAAATCGGCTTGTTACTAACAGAAAAATCTGAAAAAATTGCATGAGCGAGCCATTGAATCCTGCTCCAACATTCTTCAAAACCATGACTGATCTGATTGCAATTCCATCATTCCATTTTACAGAGATTCCCCTCTCTGCAGTCTCTGCTCCATTTGTTGGTCATGTTGCAGATCCAGATACCATAACTACAGTCACCATATTTTATAGAGTTGGGTCACCAAAGCCTCTGGGCTTCCTGAATTTCCACAGCAGTTTAAAACATAGAGTCCCGGAAACTATCCCCAGCACTTCCACGAATATACAAAAATTAGAGTTAAGTCAAATGTCAGTGAAATGCAAGTGAGAAGCCTGGTCTGAATCACTAACAGTTGTGGGGATTCCTCATGTTACTGAGCACATGAGCAGCAGAGAATGATAAACACAGGCGTTCAATGATAGGCACAGAGCAAGTTACAAAGATGTGCCTCAAAACTGCTAAAACCCCACTCTCCAACATGAAGCACAGGGCAGAACACTGGGACACACACAGAGACAACACATGCACACAGACCCACACGGACACACAGACACATTAGCATCTTTAGGATATAACTAGATAAGTTATGCTTAATGATGGGATCAAGGCTTGTTGTGAGAAGGCAGGAGAATTGGCTTGAAAAGCATGTCAGCTATGATCAATAACTCAGTAGACTATATGGGCCAATGGGCTTTTATTCTATTCTAATTATTTGTGGTCTTCGGTACATGCATTTGTCTGTGTTTGTGCGCATACTTGTATGTGTATGTGTCTGTGTGTGTGACTATGTTTTTCTGTGTTTGCGTGTGTCTGTATATGCATGTCTGTGTGTGTGTCTGAGTGTGCTTGTCTGTGTATGTATCTGTGTGTGTGTCTGTGTATATTTGTGCTCCTCTGTATTTTCAGAAATGGAAATGTCAATGTACATTTTTTTTAAAATTTCTATTCTGTTTCACATTCACCTTGCCATCATAGTTTGAGGAACTTTGTTTTCGTCATGAATTTGTTGTTTTAACAAATGAAGGAAATCAACCTGACCTCTTCTGAGGATGACCCTGATCCAACGTGATTCCGATAACATTGGCCATATCATCAAAATGGTTACACTGATAATTTGCTGTGACCAATGGAGCAGTGGCAGTAGAAAATAAAACAGTTACCCAACAACCCAAGGAACTCTGGACCAGTGAGCCTGATATCAGTGGTGGGTGAGTTGTTGAAGGGGATTCTGAGGGATCGCCAATTGCATGCATTTTCAAAGGCAAGGATTGATTGGGGATAGACACCATGGGTTTTTGCATGAGAAATCGCGTTGTACGAATTTGACTGAGTTTTTTAAAGAGCTGACAAAGTAGATTGATGAATGCAGTGTTGTAGATGTTTTCCATACAGATTGGAACAAGTTGTTTGACAAGATTCTGCATATTAGGCAAGTTAGTAAGATTAGGTCACATGAGAACCAGCGCACCCAAGCCAATTGAACACAAAATTAGATTGAAGGGAGGAGACAGAGGTTGGTAGAGGATTGGTTTTCAGACTGGAGGCCTGTTTTAAGGTACGAGGGGAAATAATTTAGAGGGAGCTTAGATACAATGCTTTCATACAGAGGGAGGTGTCAATATGGAATTATCTCCCAGAGGAAGTGGTGGAGACTGGCATCTTGATGGGTATCTGAACAAGGAGGTTTAGATGAATATGAGACAAATACTCTCAAATCAGACTCGATCATAATGAGACATCTGGTCAGCACTTACACATTATATGCTTTATGACTATATTCTAAACAGGCATTTCAAGTGGGAATTCTCTTCCCCACAGGTTTGAGATGTCTCTTTGTTTATATTTAGTCAATGCTGAGTTAGTTAAATATTGGACAGAGAAGTGATTCTTGGATAATAGCACACAGACAGGAAAGTGGAGCTGAGGCCACAACCTGATCAGGCACAATCTCAGTCCCGGGTAGAGAAGGCTCAAAGTGTCCAATGACCCACTCCTGCTCCTCAGTGCCATGTTTCTGTGTTCCATTCAGCCCATCAAGCCTGCTAGACAGGAGCAATTAGAGGCTATTTACTCCTTTCTCAGAAACAGAGGAGACGATTCAGCCCCTCAAAACTGTCAAACCGAGTTTGGTCTGGTTTTAAAATGTAGTAGGAAAACCCAGGCAGGGCTCTGAAAAAGGGTCCTCATCACTCCTAACTGAGCTTCCCCTTTCTGCAACCTGTGTTTCGTTTGTTGGTCAAGTTGTAGATCCAGTTTCACTGTGAATACAGCCCCCATTCCTCACCCAGAGATGGTCCAGACAGTCTGACAGCATTCAATAACAGAGCTTCCAGGAAAATAACAGCCTCTACTTTCCAATAATAGAACGTGAGAAGGCGACAAACAGGGATATGTCATTCATCCACGGGCCACCCACACCCCCCCCCCCCCCCGCCCACAAGCACAAGCACAAGCAGATCTTCTCCCACAATAAGATCATAAGGTCTGATATCCTCTTTCGTGTCCAATTCGTGTCTGAGCCCTCAACTCTGACTGGTCGAAAAGCACTCCCTGCCCTCACACTGTGACCTATAGATATGAGCAAAAGACGTGAACACAAAGGCTCAGGGAAGAGTGACCAGCCCTGACATCAAGGCATCATTTAACTAAGGACGGTCTCAAGGAGCCTGACCAGGATTGCACTTAATGGGAATGAGTTGCAAACTTCCCTGGTTCGAGTGATTGAAAGCATAACGCACAATGATTGTGGTTTGGGTACAAAAATCCATGCAGTCCTAGACAAATCTGCAAACGTTCCTCAAGGTAGCTTCCTCAGCACAAACATCTTCAGCTGCTTTATAACTGTCTTGCCCCCACCATAAGATTAGAAGTGGGGGTTTTCACAGAAGATCACAGGAAAAAAATGTCCCCCTTCAGCTCCTGAACTAGTCTGTGTCCATGTGCAGCAAGACATGGACAACATTTAGGCGTATGTTGTTGGAAGTATCGGTAACATTCATGCAACAGTGCTGCTGGACACGGCACATTTCCACAGATAAAAGGAGGAGATTATTCATCTCCTCACGCTAGCTTCACAGGAATATGAGGAAGTCATTCAACTCAAAGAAATTATTGGAGAAGTGTAGAGATAGCCTACTTAGTGCCTCCGACCAACTATACAGGAAGTGAACGAGTCACGTGTTATGGACGACAGCAGAGCTCCTCAAAAATATTTGAAGGTGTTGGCCTCGACTCTATTAATAATTAAGTGTACTGATACATCTACTTGGCAAAAAGGAAAGATCAGACGCAGGTTCTCAGATGCAGTTCTCCAATCGAGGAGGGAAAACAAATCAAGTGAAAATTTAGCGAAATTTGCAGCCAGGAGACTTCCACTGAAGCGTCCAACTCTGTGGAGACCTCAATAGTTTCTGGTGTTACTGAGAAACCAAAACCCTTCTTGTAATGTGGCTGCCTGAAATGCACACAGTATTCTATCTATGGCCGAACCAATGGCATGTTTAACTCATATTTTGTCGCCTCAATGAATAAACACTATGCCTATAGTCCAGTGTGATTTCTTAACTGGCTATTATACTGTCCAGTCACGTTCACGGATGTGTGATGAAACACCCTCTGACGTCCCTAGTGTTCTGCTATTCATTGAATTCTTCCCTGCCTGGTTACTTCTTACAAAGTGCATCACCTGATATTTATCAGGGTTCTATTCCATCTGCCATTGATCTGACCATCTGACCATTCTATCTGTGTCTTCATGTAACATAAGGCCTTCCTCCTCACTGCCAACAACCTGGCCAATCTTTGTGTCAAACACAAAATTACTTATTATGCTTAGCCCCCACCCGCCACCACCCCCTCCACATTCACATTTACGTCATTTATGAATACCACAAATTATTTGATACAGTGCACTACTCGCTGTGGTACACCACCAGACACTGGTCTATCTCTACCACCTTTCCAGTAACTTGGGACCACATAGCTGTTCTCCAGTCCTCTAGCACCTCCCTTGTGTGGTCAGATTCGACTAAAACATTGAGGTCAGGACATTTCCTCTCCTGTCTCCAACAGCATCCTGCGATACAACTCATCTGGACTTTACATTATCCAAAACCATCAATCCCAACTTGCATCTTTTCCAAACTGTTCGAGAGTTTCCCAGTCCATCTTCTGGAATTCTGTACCTCCATCTTCCTTATCCCAACTAAAACAGATGTGAAGCTCTCGTGTTACAGTCTATTAATGTCCCCCAGTTTCACATACGGATTACCCCCTTGGTTTCGAAATGGATCCGAATTTTACCCTAGTTATTCAGCAATGGAAGAGATCTGAACCATGCTGGAATTGATCTCAGCCAAGCTGCAGAAGCATGACCAGGAGATCCAGCATCTCGGGCCACATGTCGTGGAGGTGGAAGAGTGGAATGCTGCTTTGGAAACCATGGCGGAATCCTCAGCTGTTCGGGTCCATGCTCTAGAATGGTAGGTACAGACCTTGGTACAGAAGGTCAAGGACCTCGAAAATTGGAGCTGTAAGAAGAACATGAGCTTGGTCAGGCTACCGGAATGGAAACAAGAAAGCCAGCTCGTCAGCTTCTTGGAACAATGGCTCACACAATTTTTGAAACTGGAAGTCAGGGAAGACTGGGTGAGCGTCGAGCGGGCCTACCGGGTCGCAGTGTGCAGGTCCGGATCGGACCAGTATCCCTGTCCGGTCTTTGTACAACTCCAGCACGATAGAGAAAAACAGGTGCTCGAAGGTTCTTGAGCCGTGGGGAACGTCGTATAATTAAGGGTAGAATTTAACTGACGTATGGACCCCGAGGTGGATAGGATGTCGAGGGGTATGGGAGGTTTTTCTCAACCACCCAGGCAGCTGGTGGACCTGAACAGGTAGCTGGGTTGGTGGATGTGTGAGATGTGATCACCCTGAAGAAAGGGACTTCACCTTTTTTTCTAACCCACATAAATGATTCACTAGGATTGACATGTTGTTTGTCTCATTGGTCTTTTTAAATTCGATGCTGTCCTTTAGAATTGGGAACCATTTCTGATCATGTGGCAGTGTACATGGTGGTCAAGGATGGTGGCGATGGGACAGGCTCACGGCACTGGCACGTGGATCCTTTCCTCCTGAAAGATAGTAAATTCACTGAGTATTTTTGGGGGAATTTAATTTGTTTTGGAACATGAACTTGTGTACGGCCAGTAATCCGACCGTGCTCTGGGAGACTGCCAAAGCCTAAAGCCTATACAAGGGATTTGATTATTTCTTACTCGGTGACTCAGAAGCGGCAGAAGGGAGAACAGCAGCGTATGCTTGAGTCTCGGCTGAAGAAAGCTGAGACACCATATTTTGTCAGACCGTCTGTAACTTAATCGCAGCAGATTACAGCCCTCCGGACTGCTGTGAACTCTGCACTCGCCCAGAGAACAAAGAGAGAGATTTCCTTTGCGAAACAGTAGGTATTCGAGCATGGTGATAACCAGGTAGATATTAGGCATACTTGGCCAGAAAGAAGATTGCTGTTATTATCACCCGCGATCCCAAAAAGATTAATGCAGCGTTCAGGAAGCTCTACTCTGGGTTGTTCCAGTCAGCGGGCTGGGAGGACAGATTGGCGACGATGGAGTCCTTTATTAAGACCTTGGACCACCCAGGTGTAAGTTCAGAGCAGGTGTCTCTTTAGAATGTCCCTCTCATAATCAGAGAGATACAGCAGACAATGAGGCAATTCCAGAGTGGTAAAGCCCCCAGCCCAGATGGACTTTCAGAGTGAGATTTAGAAGGAGTTCATAGACATGCTGGCTGGGCCAGTGTTGGATATGTACAATTATTCGTACAGTCAGGACTGCCTCCCATCCTCTTTGAGAGAAGGAAATATTCATCTCATTCTCAAGAGAGGGAAAGTCACAGAGGATTGAACTTTGTAAGTGCCTATTCATTATTAAACGTGGACTTCAAAATTTTGTCGAAAATGCTGGCTTTGAAGGTCCATTGTGAAAGAGGACCATTTTAATTAGAAGCCATAGGTCCTCTGATAATATTAGAAGAGTGCTAAATATGGTTCCAGTCTGCCAGCAAGGTTCGATTCCAGGTTCAGTAGTCTCCCTGGATGCAGAGAAAGCACTTCACCGGATGGAGTAGATGTGCATCTTTTATGTCCTTGAATGGTTTGGTCTTGGAGGGGTCTTCGCCAGGTGGGTGGCAGTGTTATATAGTGATCTGAAAGCAGCGGATTTCCCTCATGGTATAAGATCTGACAATTTTAGTATTGACAGTGGCAGCCGACGAAGTTGCCCCCTTTCACTGTTATCATTTACATTAATGATTGAGGCGGGGGGGGGACGCCAATATCACTGGCAAGGAGTTAGGACCAGGAAGGAATAAGATCAAATGGCGTTCCTCTCTTTCTAACCAACCCAATGATATCTGTGTCCTGTTTAATACGAATGATTAATTTATTTGGATCTTCCTCAGGGTATAAAATCAATTTTATGAAATCGGAGGCCATCCCTGTTGGGGGTCTTATTGGAGTACCCGACCTTGGGGTGGAATCTGATTCCCTTCCAGATGGTCACAAGGAGGTTTAGGTGTTTTTATCATCCAAGCCTTCGATTAATTATATAAAGCTAACTTTGTGCAGTTGCTAGAGAATATAAGACAGAATCATCCAATATCGTGTTTGGGTTAGCTCTGGTTAAAATGAATGTCCTTCCTTGCTTATGATACCCCATGCCAATTCTCCCTTTGACGCTGCCTCGGCAGGCGCTACGGAGGATTAATAGTTGACTTTGATCTGTCATCTGGCGTCACAGAAGGTCTCCTGTTAACCTGGACAAATTGCAGCTTCCACAGTGAATGGGGGCGTGTAGATTTTCCATAGTTTAAGAAATACCAACCAAGTTCCTTGCTTTCCGATGTGGCTGATTGGACTTGTCAGGACTCATGGTCACTTTGGCTGGACATAGAGGCCTTCTAGGCAAATTGTCCCCTCATTAATCTGTTGTTCATGGACAAGATGAGGACTGTTATGGAGAATTGCAGAAACCGATTGTCCCTAACACAGTGAAAGCATGGAGAATAGTGGGACAATACTGGATTAGTGGTGCTGGAAGAGCACAGCAGTTCAGGCAGCATCGAACGAGCAGCGAAATAGACGTTTCGGGCAAAAGCTCTTCATCAGGAAGTTGAGGGCACTTTACAAAACAAAAACTTTGGCTTTCACTCCCATTGTAGGATTGGTAGGATTCCAGCGGGATTTATGGATTCTGGCTTTAGGCTCTGGGAGTCCAGATGAGTTTCCTGTTTGGGAGAACTTTGTGACAGGGAGGTCATGATGAATTTTGAGCAGCTGAGCCAGGAATATGAGGTAGCTGGGAGGGACCTCTTTTTTTTTAATTTCATCTTCAGGACTTGATACAGAAAAAAGTCTATATTAATAGTTCATCTCTGTAAGTCAGATATGGAGACGAGAGTGCTTCAGAGTACGGGCACTCTCTCGTTCAGAGTCTGCTGTCATTTATTAGGAGGTAGTATCTCAAAAGACATTGACCCTGTTACAACAGCACAGGAAGAGGCTATTCAGACCCTGGAGCCTGATATACAGTTACGGGAGGAGGCCAGTCAGCTCCTCGAGACGATAACACTGGGCCCAGAGTAGTCTATGCACACCAGTATCCTGTTTTGCAGCAATTGGATCAGTCTATTCAGCCTCCTCAAGTCTGTAACATAGGAACTGGAAGAGGGACTGGAGATTGGTGCATTGGGATACCAGGAGGATATTGAATCCCATCGAGTCTGTTGCACAGGAATTGGAGAAGGATGCAACCTATAAGATTTCTTATGGGAAAGGAGAAAGAAGTTTACCTCACGTGTCTCGTGTATGGGAACAGAAGAAGGCCAATGATTCCCTCAGTCCTATATCAGTGATGCAGGAGAGACCGTTCAGTATCTCCAGCCTGTGATGGAGGAATATGAGAAGGTACTTTCAGCCCCTCAAACTGTGACACAGCAACAGGAAGGTTGCATACGCCCTCACAACTTTTACGCATCAACAGGAGGAGGACAGGCAGACCATCGAGATGGTGATGTAGAACACCAGAAAGACATCAGCCCACCGACTTTGTGCACAAGGAATAGAATGAGTCCATTCAGCGACTCAGACCTCTTACAGAGCAATCAGAGCAGGTTATTTCACACCATGTGCCAATTACACAGGATTGGAGCAAACAAAGAGATTATAGAGCAGTAAGAATTTAGAATTATCACCTTCACGATGGAATATAGTAGTGAGAAAACTGTTCAAATTTAAGAAATATTGGTAAAGTCCATTATTCAGGAATTAATGATTAAAAATTTGCAAAGTCAAACCACAATCCATCAGAAGCAACATGATTTCGATCTTGGGGATCCGAGAGATGAAATGTTTGGACTTCCAGAAGGCATTGAATAGCTCTGCACAAATGATTAATCTGCAGAATAAGATCGTTTATGGGTAAAAAGTAATTTATCAACTTGGTACAGGCTTAGTGAAGCTACAAAATGTAAGATACAAAATGCAAAATACAAACTACAAGATGGAAAAATATTGTAATTTTCTGTTGACAAAATTCAAGTTTTAGGAAACTATATGTCTTGGTCCCCATGCCCCAATTACTTACAATCTATAGTCTTAAGTAGTTGAGAGGAGAGAACATGTTATAACCAATTAACAGATGACACTAACTCAGGTGAGAAATTGCAATGAAGATGTAAGAAGTTAGAAAATGTATATGGATAGGTTGGGGCAACATTTGACAGAAGAAACTGAACAACGAAAAGTATGAGTTTATTCGTTTGGATTAGTGTAGCAGAAAGGCAAATTATTATCCAAATGGAGAGAGACATCAGAATGATTAGGTACAGAGGGATCTGGCTGTCCGCGTCCATACTACAAAATACTCCAATGTAGTTACAGCAGATAATGAGAAAGGCAAGTGCAATTTTGGCATTTATTTCTAAAACAATTGATTATAAAGGGAGGGAGGTGCGAGATCACAACTGAGTACTGTGTGCAGTCTTGAAGTCCTGACTGTAGGAGGGATGTATTTGCCATGGAGGCAGTTCAGAAGTGGTTTACTCGATTTACTCCAGAGATTAGATTAGATTACTTACAGTGTGGAAACAGGCCCTTCGGCCCAACAAGTCCACACCGCCCCGCCGAAGCGCAACCCACCCATACCCCTACATTTACCCCTTACCTACACTATGGGCAATTTAGATTGGCCAATTCACCTGGCCTGCACATCTTTGGACTGTGGGAGGAAACCGGAGTACCCGGAGACACGGGGAGAATGTGCAAACTCCACACAGACAGTCGCCTGAGGTGGGAATTGAACCCAGGTCTCTGGCGCTGTGAGGCAGCAGTGCTAACCACTGTGCCACCGTGCCACCTCTGTGGAGTTTGTCCTCTGAAGAGAGATTGAGCAGTTCAGGCCAATACTGCCTGGAGTACAGAAAAATGAGAGGAGATGTCGGAGGTCTGGCCGATGTTAAAGGTGATTGACAATGTAGATGTGAAGTGGATATTTCCTCATGTGGGACAATCTCGAACGATCCTAAAACCATAGTTTTAGGATGAGGTGGGGGAGAAATGAAACAGGGGTGAGGAGATCATACTTCTGTCACATGGTTGGGATTCAGTGTAATTCACTGCCCCAGACTGCATTAGGTGCTGGGATATTGAGTAAGTGAAGGAATATGGAGAGCGGACAGGAACGTGGAACTGAGGCCGCAATGACATCAGCTATGATTGTATTCAATGTCGGAAGAGGCCTGAGGGGTTGGATTGCCGAACTGATGCTCCTCGTTCTTATTCAGCGCTTTGAATGTGTTACACATAAATGGGGGAGGACTGGTTATCAGACAGGAAGCAGGCACTCCGGATAAATTAGCCTTAGTCAGTTTGACAGAACGTCACCAGTGAAGTCACACAGTGACCAGTGCTAGGTCCACAGCTCTTTACAATCTGTATCAATGATCAGGAGGAGTGGTACAAATGTACTGCAACTAAATTTGCCATTTAAACTAGATAAACAGGAAACTAAATTATCAAGGAAGGTGGAGAGTCTGTAATTGGATATGGACAGGTGAGGTCAATGGATAAAAGTTTAGCTAATGGGATTAAAGATAATATATAGTCTGTCATTTTCTTTAGGAAGAATGGCAGATAGCATATTACTGAAACGGAAAAATACCACAGGACGTAGTGATGCAGTGTGTACTGGAGGGTCCATTCTGACCCTATTAGACACGGGAAGTGTTGCTCCATCTTCCTGATGTTCCCAGGGACCCCATTGCTCTCAACCACCATATATATCCTCCGTCTCCAAATGGTGATGTTGACGTCGACATACTGGGAGAGGATGGATCTGTCACCCACTCCTGCCTGGAACGTTCGGGATCATCGAAGCTGAGTGAAACAGTGACCGTAACAGACACTGGCAGCACCATCCTCCCCCTTGTGTGAAGATGCTCATTGTGTTGAAGGAGGTGACACCCCACTCTGTGGCCAGCTCCTTGTTCAATCAGAGTTCCCTCACACTCTGCTCCTGAGTTAAATGTAACTTGGGAAGCTGTTCCTGGAAAACCTGGTGTGGATACAGCAGATCCCTTTCCCCAAGCACACTCACTCCGTGGTTTCAGATCTTCCTCTCTGTGCAGCCTTTGCACCATTTCTTGTTCATCTTACAGACACAGGTGTTGTAACAACAGTCCCTATGCTCCATCCAGAGTTGGGTCACCAAATCCTCATGTCTCCCTGAATGTCTGAGGCGTGTCACAGCACAATCTCTAGCAAACCATCCACTAACCTCCACTAACTTTTCTATAACAGGAGTCAGTCAGAAGCCCCTGAGCTACAAGTTAGTTGCCTGCTCTTTTGCAATAATACTCGAGAGGTTTACTCGTGTTACTGACTACACAATCAACTGAGAGGGATAAGCACAGGTGTTCAGTGGACCCGCACAGAGCAAGGTTCAAAGACATGTCTAAAGCTGCTGGAACCGCTGTCCAACATGGGGCACCACATGGGGCACACCGGGAAGTGAACAGCAGCCAAACACACACCCCCTGCCCATGGAGCAGTACATCAGGCACACCGGGAAGTGAGCAACAGTCAAACACACACACCCCTGTCCATGGAGTACCACATGGGGCACACCAGGAAGTGTACAGCCCAGCACACACCGCCCTATCTATGGAGTACGACATGGGACACACCCGGAAGTGAACAACAGCCCAGCACACACACGCCTGTCTATGGAGCACCACATGGAACACACCAGGAAGTGAACAGCAGTCTGACACATACCATTTCATTGTTTCTGAGCTTTACAATGCCAGCTCTCGATATACTAGGGATCCAAATGGGACCCACAGCCAGGACGTACAGGAGACCATGAGCCATACGTTTTGCACATTGTTTCTGAGCTTCATAATAATTTCCCCGGGATTCCAGAGATATGAGCACCAACGGCCAGGTTAAGGTACAGAAGGACGGATATTCATGTTATAATTGGATGATTACTTGATTGTCAAGTTCAGTCATCGTGGCTCTTCTCAGACAAATGGGATAAACTGGATGAGTAGTACTTTCTTAGTTCCAATAACAAAAATAAGAATATAAAGTAAATGTGCTGACAAATCAGCTGAAATCCACGTCACAGAATCAGACACCATAATCCAGATGATATATCTGTGCAGCATGAAGCAGTGTTCAGACCAAGCTCGTGTACTGCTCAATACAACCCAACAATCTGTGCAGACCACACCAGTCCATGAGCTGCCTCTCCAGCACTGGGAGCTATGCAGTGAACAGCAGTGAATTGTTATGTAAACCAGGAGGATTTACCCTCCCAGCATGTAGAGCAGTGTACGCCACCCCAGGGCATGGATCTATAAACCAGGAGCAGTTACCCTCCCAGCATGTAGAGCTGTGTACACTGCCCCAGTGCATTGTTCAGTAACACTGTGTTAGATCACTGCCCAGCATGGGGAAACCTGCAGCCAATGCTGGAAGTGACAGGATGTGCAGCTCCAATCCATTTGCAGCTCCATATCTCCATTGTATCAATGGATGCAGAATATCTCAAGAGGAAGGAGGAAAATGACTTAGGGTTAAGTAGGCAAGGATCAGACAAGGCTCTAGAGGGTTACAAGGTAGTCAGGAAGGAAGTGAAGAATAATCTCAGGAGAGCGAGAAGCGGGCATGAAAAAGACTTGGTGAGGAGGAATAAGGTAAAACTTAAGATGCTCTATACTTTTGTGAGGAACAAGATGATGGCTTTAGTGAGGGTAGGGCTCATCAGGATAGTGGAGGAAACTTGCGCCAGGAGTCGGAGGAGATAGGGGAACATAGAACATAGAACACTACAGCGCAGTACAGGCCCTTCGGCCCTCGATGTTGCGCCGACCTGTTATACCAATCTGAAGCCTATCTAACTTACACTATTCCATGTACGTCCATATGCTTGTCCAATGACGACTTAAATTTACTTAAAGTTGGCGAATCTACTACTGTTGCAGGCAAAGCATTCCAAAGCTGTCTCTTTAAGTCTTTCCTGGCTACTTTGTAACCCTCAAGTGCCCTAACTGAGCCTTCACATCCCATCCTAACATAAGTGACTGTTTTCCTCTTGACCAGAGATTCCACTTCATTCGTAAACCCTGGCTCCCCCACTCTACAGCTTCCTCCCTGCCTGACAGGTACATACATATCAAGGACACACAGTAGCTTTTCCTTGAATAAGTTCCACATTTCTAATGTGCCCATCCCCTGCAGATTCCTTTCCCATCATATGCTTCCTAAATCTTGCCTACTGGCACCGTAATTGCCTTTCCCCCAGCTGTAACTCTTACCCAGTGGTATACACCTATCCCTTTCTATCACGAAAGTAAACGTAACAGAATTGTGATTGCTATCACCAAAGTGCTCACCTACTTCCAAGTCTAACACCTGACCAGGCTCATTACCCAGTATCAAATCTAATTTGGCTTCATCCCTTGCTGGCCTATCTACGAACTGTCGACACCATAATCAAGATGATATATCTGTGCAGCATGTAATAGTGTTCAGACCAGGCTAGTGTACTGCACAATGCATCGTTGCTGGCCTATCTACATCAGTAAGTCCTCCTGCACACACTGAACAAAATCTGACCCCTATATAGTACTCGTACTATAGTGTTCCCGTTCAATATATCAAAAGTTGAAGTTCCCCATTACATCTACCCTGTCTCTGTTACTCCTATCGAGAATCATCTTTGCTATTCTTTCCTCTACATCTCTGGAACTTTTCAGAGGCCTGTAGAAAACTCCCAATGAAGTGACCTCTCCTGTCCTGTTTCTAACTCCAGCCCATACCACCTCAGTTGACGAGTCCTCAAACATCCTTTCTGCAACTGCAATACTGTCCTTGACCAACAATGTAACACCTCCCGCTCTTTTACCATCTTCTCTGTCTTACTGAAACATCTAAATCCTGGAACCTGCAACAACTATTCCTGTATCTGCTCTAACCATGTCTCCAAAACGGCCAAAACATTGAAGTCCCAGGTACCAACCCATGCTGCAAGTTCACTCACCTTATTCCGGGTGTCCCTGGCGTTGAAGTGGACACACTTCAAACCAACCTCTTGCTTGCCGGTGCCATCTTGCGTCCCTAAAACTTGATTTTGGACCTCCCTACTCTCAACCCTTTCCATACTCTAACAACAATTTTGGTTCCCATCCCGCTGCTGGGTTAGTTTAAACCCACCCCATTAGCCTTAGCGAATTCCACCCCCACCCCACCCTACCCCCCCCCCAGGATATTGGTAACCCTCTGGTTCAGATGAAGCCCATCCTGCTTGTAGAGGTCTCACCTACCCCAGAAAGAGTCCCAATTATCCAAGAATCCAAAACCCTCCCTCCTGCAACATCCCTGTAGCCACGTATTCACCTTCTCTCTATCCCTATTCCTTGCCTCACTAGAACGTGGCACAGGCAAGAAACCAGAGCCAACAATTCTGTTCATCCTCGCTCTAAGCTTCCATTCTAGCTCCCTGAAATTCTGCCTTAAATCCCCATCTCTCTTCCTACCTATATCGTTGGTGCCTCTGTGGACCATGACTTGGGGCTGCTCCCCCTCCCCCTTAAGGATCCCAAAAACACGATCAGACACATCACGAACTCTGGTACCTGGGAGGCAACACACCTACCGTGAGTCTCTCTCATCCCCACAGAACCTCCTATCTGTCCCCCTAACTATGGAGTCCCCAATGTCTACTACTCTGCTCCTCTTCCCCTTTCTCTTCTGAACAGCAGGGACAGACGCTGTGCCAGAGCCCTCTACCCCACTGCTTTCCCCTGGTAAGTCCACCCCCCCCCCCCATAGTATCCAAAACGGTATATTTAATGTTGAGGTGAATGGCCACAGGGGATCCCTGCACTGCCTGCCGGTCCCCTTTCCGTCGCATGACTGCAACCCTTTTTCTTGTACATTAGGAGTTACAACCTCTCTGTAACTCCTCTCAATAACCCCCTCTGCCTCCCGAATGATCCGAAGTTCTCGCAGCTCCAGCTCCAGTTACCTAACGCGGTTTTCAAGGAGCTGGAGTCAGGTGCATTTCCAGCAGATGTAGTCAGCAGGGACACTGCTGGTGACCCTCATCTCCCACATTGTGCAGGAGGAACATTCAACTGCCCTAACCTCCATTCCCACTGGTCTAAATTCCCAAAGAGACTGTTGAAAAAAAATAAGGAATAAAAAAACTCGTTAACTTTCCAAGCTGTGGCACAGGTACTTTGTTTTTGGTTAGAGGAGGAGGATGGGTGCTTTAACAGATTATAATGTAAGGTAAGCTTTTCTGGGTGTTTGGTTTAATTCACAAACGGGTTCATTGCTGTGTCGTAACAGCACACTTAGAACATTGTGTTCAGTTCTGGTCGCCTTGTTATAGGAAAGATGTAGAAGCTATAGTGAGGGTGCAGATGAATCCCTAGGGATCAACAGAAATATTGGCACACACCACACGATCGAGTGAAATATTGAGGAAGTCACCACGTGAAAAATAAATACTGGCAGATTCTGCATTTCTGTATAAAGTTCAGTGTGTCAGTGTTTGTGGTGTGTCTGTACTGATGCCTGTATATCTGTGTGTGCACGTGCATCAGTGTATTGCCATTTCTCTCTGTGTGCGTTAGTATCTGTGTGACTGCACAAGTCTCTATGTGTGCCTGTGTATCTATATGCATATCTGTGTGTATCTGCGTGTCTATGTGCGTATCCGTGTGCACAGCGGATCTGCCAGCCTCTGTGTTGTATAAAGTGATGCAATGCCCGCCTCTGCTGGCCTTCACAGTCTACTGCATTGATGGCAGTGGAGGGAGAAAACCGGAAGGGATTCAGTCTAGGAGGTGGGGAGAGGGAGGTAGATCATAGCACCATCCAAACTGACAGCAACATCTGCAGATGCACACACACACACTTAGGTATAGGAAGGATCATAATTGTACTGAGGACACTCAAAGTCGTGAAACTGGCCCAGTGGTGGTGGTAATATATCTAGGTATCAGACAAACTCTTCTGTGCATCCAGAGATATTTGCAAAACAAAACAGCCGTGCAATGTGAGATATTCACAGTATTTAATGTCCTCTGATAGAAAAAAAAGTGACACTTGTGCAGTGGCATGGAGAGATCAGCAGAGGGGGGCATTGTATGATTATAATCTTAACAGGGATAGACGTCGAAGTGGAGGAGAGGAGTAAGGGTTTATCTCAATTTCAATGGATTTATCCCCAAAATCACAGAGCCATTGTTTCACAGAGATGTACACAAACATACATAGACACATGAAACACACAACACACATACATACCGATATGGACACTTACACACAAACACATGCACACACCCGCACACACAGTGGTTTCTTTAAGATAGAGATAAGTATGTTTTTCATGAATAAGGGAATCAATGGTCAGTTGGTGAAGGCAGGAGAATGTGCCTGAGAAACATTTTAGCTGTGACCAAACGGGAGCACAGCAGATCCAAGGGGCTAAATGGCCTAATTCTGTTCCAATTTCCTATTTTGTGAAGGGATTCATTTTGGAAGTCGAAGTTGAATGCAGATTACTGGGTCAAATGTAGGATTCATAGCAGTGTGGAGGAACAAACGGATCTTGGTGTCCATGTCTGCAGGTCTCTCATTTGCCACCTAAGTTGATAGAGCTGTTGAGAAGGCGTATGGTGTGTTGGTTTTCATTTCAGGGGGACTGAGTTGAAGAGTCGCAAGATTATGCTGCAGGTCTATAAAGCTCTGGTGAGACCATATTTGAAATGTTCTGGGTGTCTCATTATAGAAAGGATATGGAAGCTTTAGAGCAGGTGCAGAGGAGA
This sequence comes from Chiloscyllium punctatum, assembly GCF_047496795.1. Taxonomy (NCBI): domain Eukaryota; kingdom Metazoa; phylum Chordata; class Chondrichthyes; order Orectolobiformes; family Hemiscylliidae; genus Chiloscyllium; species Chiloscyllium punctatum. Next base: position 22,465,142 of record NC_092762.1, read on the forward strand.
TTTACCAGAATGCTGCCTGGACTAGAGGGCTTGTCTTATGAAGAAAGGTTGAGGGAGCTATGGCTTTTCTCATTGGAGTAAAGAAGGATGAGAGGTAACTTGATAGAGCTGAACAAGATGGTGAGAGTTACAGACAGAGTAAATAGTCAGAGACTTCTTCAGAGGGTGGAAATAGTTGTCACGAGATGAGCATAATTTTAAGGTGTTTGGAGAAAGGTTTGGAAGATGTCAAAGGCAGTGAGACACTAGCCCCCCCCCCCCCCTCCCCACAAACCGGGTCCCTGGTACTTTGAGACAGCTGTGTTAACCACTGAGACACCAAGCCCCAATTCCCGACCCCGATCCCTCCAACCGGGTCCGTGGTACTGTGAGACAGCCGTACTAAACACTGAGAAATTATGCCCCCCTCCCACCCCCCAAACCGGGTCCCTGGTACTGAGAGACAGCCATGCTAACCACTAAAACACCATGCACCCTCCTCTCCCCCATTCCCCAATCCATGTATCTGGTACTGTGAAACAACCATGCTAACCACTGAGACACCATTCCGCCGTCCCCGCCCCTCCCCCAAAACGGAGTCACTGTGCTCTGTATTACTGGGGAAAATGGAAATAAAAGTGATGAGCTTAGAGCTATGATGTTGTGGCAGAACACAGACATGGGTTTCTCAGGGGCGGGAATGGTTGCTGGATGTTCCAGGGTTTAGAACATTTAAAAAGAATGGGGGGGGGGGGGAGAGGAGGGGGTGTAGCACTGCTAATCAGAGAGGGTATCACAGCTACAGAAGTTAACATTATCGAGGAAGGTTTGCCTACTGAGTCAGTATGGGTGGAGATTAGGAACAGTAAGGCAGCAATCACCTCACTAGGGGTTAAATACAAACCCCCCCCCCCCACCCCCAATAGAAGCAGGGAGATTGAAGAAAGCATAGGTCGGCAGATTTTGGAAAAGTGTGAATGGAATAGGGTAGTTGTAATGGGTGACTAACTTTCCCAATATTGATTGGAACCTCCTTCCAGCAGATGATTTGGAAGGAGTTGTTTTTGTAAGGCGTGTTCAAGAGGGTTTCCTAACTCAGTACGTTGACAGGCCGACAAGGGGAGAGACCATTTTGGATTTGGTACTCAGCCATGAGCTGGGGCACGTGTCAGATCTTGCGGTGGGAGAGCATTTTGGTGATAGTGACCACAACTGCCTCATCTTAAGCATAGCTATAGAGAAGGAGAGAAGCAGGCACAATGGAAGGATATTTAGTTGGGGAAAAGGAAACTATGATACTATCATACTGTGTTGCAAAGCATGGACTGGGAGCAATTGTTCCATGGAAAGGGCACTATAGACATGTGGAGACTGTTTAAGGAACAGTTGTTGCGAGTGATGCATAAATGTGTTCCTCTGAGACAGGCAAAAAGTGGTAAGATAAAGGAACCTTGGATGACGAGAGCGGAGGAGCTTCTCGTCAAAATAAATAAGGCAACTTATGTAAGGTGTAAGAAGGAAGGGTCTTGCTCAGCTCTAAAGGATTACAGGCAGGCGCGGAAAAAAGCTCAAAAATGGTCTGAGGAGAACCAGGAAGGAGCAGGAAAAAGCCTTGGCAGGAATGATTAGGGAGAATCTAAAGGCATTTTGCACATATGTGAAGAATAAGAGAATGATAAAAGAAAGAGTATGGACGATCAGGGATAGCATAGGGAACTTGTGTATAGAGTCTGAGGAGGTAGGGGAAGCCCTAAATGAGTTTTATGCTTCTGTCTTTACAAATGAAAAGGGCTTTGTAGTCAATGAAACCATTGAGGAGCAGGTAATCCAGCTGCAACAGATTGATTGAGGAAGCTGATGTGTTGAAAATTTTGACAAACATTAATATTGACAAGTCACCAGGGACAGACCAGATTTGGCCTCGGCTGCTTTGGGAAGCGAGAAATGTGATTGCTTCGCCGCTTGCGAAGATCTTTGCATCCTCGCTCTCCACCGAATTCGTACCTGAGGACTGGAGGGAGGCAAATGTAATTGCTTTCTTCAAGAAAGTACATAGGGAAATCCCCGGAAATTAAAGACAAGTTAGTCTCACGTCTGTCATCTGCAAGGTGTTAGAAAGGATTCTGTGGGATCGGATTTATGACCATCTGGAAGAGCATGGCTTGATTAAATGCAGTCAGCACGGCTTTGTGAGGGGCATGTCATGCCTCACAAATCTTATTGAGTTCTTTGAGGATGTTACTAGAAAAGTTAATGAGGGTCGAGCGGTGAATGTTGTGTAACTGGACTTCAGCAAGGCATTTGATTAGGTTCCCCATGGTAGGCTCGTTCAGAATGTCAGGAGGAATGGGATACAGGGAAATTTAACTGTCTGGATATAGAATTGGCTGGTCGACAGAAGTGGTTGTGGAAGGAAAATATTCTGCCTAGAAGTCAGTGGTGAGTGGTGTTCCACGGGGCTCTGTTCTTGGGCCTCTACTCTTTGTAATTTTAATTAGTGAGTTGGATGAGGAGATTGAAGGATGGGTTAGCAAGTTTGCAGAGCACACAAAGGTTGGAGGTATCATTGACAGTATACAGGACTATTGCAGGCTGTAGCGCGACATTGCCAGGATGCAGAGATGGGCTGAGAGGTGGTAGATGGAATTCAATCTGGATAAATGCGAGGTGATACATTTTGGAAGGTCGAACTTGAAAGTTGAGTACAGGACTAAAGGCAGCATTCTTGGCAGTGTGGAGGAACAGCGGGATCTTGGTGTGCAGGTACATAGATCCCTTAAAATTTCCACCAAGTTGGACAGGGTTGTTAAGAAGGCATATGGTGTTTTTGGCTTTCATTAACAGGGGGATTGAGTTTAAGAGCCGTGAGATCTTGTTGCAGCTCCATTTACTCATACCCCTCTACTTATTCTCCCATTTCCTCATTCTCCGACACTGAATTCTCCTGCCTTTTCATATAACGATACTAATTCTGCCATTTCCTCATATCCCAGGATGATTCTCTCATTTTCTGATGCCCGAGTTTAAATCTCGCATTTAGGAGTGCCCTACTCCAATTCTACATTTTAATGGTGACTTTCACCAAATATCTAATTTAGGTCCACTCCGCACCACTTCTTCCATTAACTATGTAGCTGCAATGATTCTCCCATATCGTGGTCCACTGCTGTAATTCTCCAATTTTGGCGTTTACTGCATCAAATTCTCAAATTGCCAATTCTGCACTAATTCACCCTTTCGTCATGAACTGAAGAAACTCTCCCACTGAGTATTGCCTTGCCCCAACTCTCCTGTTTTGCTATTTCTTGACAAACATCTTCCACATAATGATTTACTGCTCAACGTTTTTTCATTATTGTCACACTGCATCGAATGGCCACTTTCCTGCACTTTACAACCTTTCTCCGACATACTGATTCCTGCCCGTGTTCTCCCATTTAACTATGCTCTGTTCCAACTCTGCATGCTTTAAGCACCCCACACCAATTCTAGAATTTAATATTGCCCTGAAACAATTCTCATGTTCATTGATACCCAAACCAACTTCTCCCAGTGTTGGGAACGCCACTTTGACTCTCTGAGATAGTGGTGCCATACCCCAATTCGCTGTTAAAGTTCCACTGTGCAATTTTTCCATGTTGTGGTTCGTGCAACAATTGTCCCAAATGCAGCTTCACTTCCGTGCACCATTCTCCCATTTTCGAATCCTGCACGAATCTTCTTTTCGTCAGCAACTGCACCTCCACCACATTTAATATTATTCAGCACCACTTCTCCCTCATCTTCCACCAATTCTCTACTTTTGTGACATCGGCACCAGCTCTCCCATTATTGATGCCCTGTGTCAATTGTCCTATTGCGTTGTTTCCTGATGCACTTCCTCCACGTATTGGCTTCCCTGCTCCAAAGATTTCTTTTCATCTCTTGGTGGGCGGACTCGAATCTCGACTTTACTGCTGCTTGCAATATTGTTCCTTCTCAATGATTCCCTGCCCCTATTCTTCCATTTAGAGGTGTTCTGCTCAAATTCTTTAATGAATAGGCAATTTGTACTAATTTTCCAATGTAATGGCACTGTGCAACAATTCTCCCATTTACTGAGACCCAACAATTCTCCCACTGCCTGACACCCTGACACCTGTCATGGAAATTTAATCGACTCGAATCAACTGCTAGCAAGAGCAAAAGAAAGGCTTTATTTTTCAACCTCTGCATGAAGACTGGCCAATATACTTGTCAAAAGTGCCTTATGTAAGGGCTGTGAACAAAATTCGCATATTCGTGTTCTACTATTCTTATCACATGCTCAAGGACAGGTGTTGGGAAACATTCGAGCTCATATTTTCTCATTCCCATGACTTGGACATAATTGTCTTTATGTTTTCCGAAGCTTTTTTTCTGAACTCGGCTGCTCGCAAGGCCAGGTGAAACGTTTGCAAAGTTCCACAAAGACAAGCTGACTCCTCGACGCAGAATTCAGCAAAGTATTTGCATATTTCAGCGAAGTATTAAACTTTGCAAAACATTCTCTGACAGATTTCACAGTAAATGTTAATTTTGTTAATTTTACATTACATTTTACAAATTTTTGTCATTTTACAACAAGGACAACAACCAAATAAAAAGCCAGATAGCTATATATCAAAAATAATTGATGAACACCAGGCATTTCCTCAGACACCACCTAACTCTAACAAAGCTTTGTGGTGATTTTTCCATTTCCCTGGTTTGCCCGATACACAGCCCATCTTCACACGTCACATTCGTCAACGTCGCTGTAGGGTGTGGACAAGCAATCGGATCTTCCTTCTTTTGGGCCACTGATAGTTTAACATTTCGTATCCTACTGCATTCATAAGCAAGTGGTGTAGGCAGGTACACAACTAGGGTCTTATTCAAAGCAGTATGAGTAAGACCAGTCCTACAACTAGTAGAACGATAAGGGTCCATTACCCCCATCCTCCATAAGGGACGAGAGCCATCGGGAGGAGAAGTCATCTGCTCGTGGAGGCGGTCATTTAGCTGGTCTCATACCTTTTATGAAACCAGTAATATTTTGGGACTCATCAGGAACATTAATACAGCACGAGGTACCTAACGTTTTGCAGACACCCCCTCTCTCGGCCGTCAGGATGTCTAGTACGAATCGATTTTGTGTCACTGCTTCTAACCGCCATTAACTCAGTGTTAATGAGTGCTAGGCCTTCCTCCGTCTCATTTGCGAATACACCATATGCAAGGATGTTCTGCGAGTGTGTACCCATTCCAATGCAGAGGGATGCCCCTTCGAGTTCGGCAATTGCTGCCTTTTAGGGCGAACACTGCTGTGTTGGTGGACAGTATCGCGGTGTAGCAGCACCCCTTTCTCCCCGGGGGAGTGGTGGTACTCTTTCTCAAACCTGCCCATATTATACCTGCCATCCTGATTAGATTAGGTTACTTACAGTGTGGAAACAGGATTTCCGCCCAACAAGTCCACACACACCAGCCGAAGTGCAACCCACCCATACATTTACCTAACACCTAACACTACGGGCAATTTAGCATGGCCCATTCACCCGACCTGCTCATTTGGTGACTGTGGGAGGAAACTCACGCAGACACAGGGAGAATGTGCAAACCACACACTGTCTGTCGCCTGAGGCGGGAATTAAACCGGGGTCTCTGGTACTGTGAGGCAGCAATGCTAACCACTGTGCCACCATGCCGCTCATGGTCTGACCATTGATAAAGGAACAAGCAATGTTTATGGTCGTATCATTTGTGTATGTTGCTGTAGAAGAGTAATTGTTCAAGTACAGCATCAAGGTACACTTGGAGATACCCAAAAGGAGTCTCCCCCGATTGGCGCAAATACACGTTTCTCCCCTGCAATCCACTATCTTGAATGCTGTGGACGGTAGCGTGTCAGGCTTGGGGATATAGTTAGCCTGGAGTTTGGGTGGTGACACGAGATTTGCCCAAATTGCCCCCCGCTATCATGGTCAGGCTAGTCGCCTCCCGTGGAAGCAGACAGCTGGCATTTCTCGCCAGGCTCTCAGTAATTTGCTGGGCAGTTTACCTTTGGGCTGTGTGCAAACATATCCAACAAGTGTAGCCAACGTCTAATCTCTCATTTTGTCTTATGACCAAAGCAAATGCTCTGTTCCCTTCACATCTAACAATGACCCTTCGCAGCTCCCAACCTATAGGCGTCGCATTTACATCATTTATATCCAGCAGGCAAATTCCCCTCCTGTATTAAATTCGCTTTCGAGCCACGGCCATCTCCCTTCGGGTTCGGGTGTGTCATTAATGACCTTTGCCCGGCTTGGGGTTAGGTCCATGATCTGGTTTGATTGGTTGCCATGCCCCACTGCTCCTATCGTCTGTAGTACATTCTGCACTGCATCTCAGAGGGCGGGGGTGGGGCGATTGTACCACTATATTCAACTGTCTATAGATGTCAGAGAAGGATCTATCTATTCCACACCACGAGACTCCCTCATTTCTCTTCTGAGTCTTACTTTGATCATAGAATATCTGTTTCCCATGTCAGGTGCCCCTTTTGCCGTGGTGGCTACGACTAAATGCCAGTCACCGGCGCGGCATGGATCCCTGCATAAATCTTAATTATCCAATTTATAGTCGTCCTTGTGACTGAACGGCTATGGGTCGCATGTAAAGATCCACTTCGCATTATCAGTTAAGATTACCGTCAGCTGCTGCATCCCAGACGCCCCTCCCCTTATGAATAGTCCTACCAGGATCCTTGCCAACAGTATGAACTGTGGGAGCCCCACATTTGCTTAAGTCTTCTAATAAATACTTGCTCTAAATTGGCTTTGATGTTGTGCGATGTCTCCTCAGTCCCAGCTGCAAGTTTGTAATGGCAGGCGTGTATCCACGTGGCTGTTCCGGCGACCTTAACAGCTATCTGTGCTGTAAGGCGTACTTGAAATGGTCCCAGCCACCTCTTCGCCTTCCTGTTTTCCCTCCTGAAGTCTTTTGCCATGATTCAGGCTCCAGGTTATAGATCGTACATCTTCCCTTCTGCTTATTGGGGTAGTGCTGTCTTCACTTGATTCTGTATTTGGGACAGAAGGGTAGAGTGTTTCATGCAGTAACACAACATCTCATCCTCACAGTGGCCTGTTATCTGGCTTCCCTTACGTCTTGGGACAATTCCTGTGTTTGGCGGCCGACCAAACAAAATTTCAAACGGGCTAAGGTTAGCTCTCCCTCTCCTCCTAGATCTCATACACATTAGCACAATTGGAAGTGCCTTTGTCCATGTCATCCCTAGTTCCTCACAGCATTTTCTCAGTATATTTTTTAAGGTAGAATTTTCTCTTTCCGCTGCTCTACCGCTCGTTTGGTGGTAGGCACAGTGTTATCCCATGTTCATTCCCAAATACTCACTAATCTGCTGTAGGGCATTATGGACAAATGGTGTCCCACTGTCAGTACTAAGCCTAAAGTGTAGGTTTGCTCGCTGAGCTGTAGGTTTGATGTCTAGACGTTTCAGTACCTGGCATATGGAGGTTAGTGGGCGAGTGTAGGTTAAGTGGGCTTGGATCGGCGCAACATCGAGGGCCAAATGGCCTGTACTGCATTGTATTTTTCTATGCTCTATGTTCTAGGTAACATCATCAGTGACGAACGCCAAGTGAAGAGAAGCTGTTGTCTCCTGCTTTCTAGTTGTATGTTTGTCCAGGATGGGGTTCCTGAGGTTTGTGGTGATGCCATTTCCTGTTCGTTTTCTGAGGGGTTGATAGATGCTATCTAGATATATATCTTTTTTATGGCGTTGTGGTTGGAGTGCTAGGCCTCAAGGAATTCTCTGGCATATCTTTGCTTAGCCTGTCCCAGGATAGATGTGTTGTCCCAGTCGAAATGGTGTTTAAATTTCATCCGTGTGAAGGGCTACGAGGGAGAGAGGGTCATGTCTTTTTGTGGCTAGCTGGTGTTCGTGTATTCTGGTGGCTAACTTTCTTCCTGTTTGTCCTACGTAGTGTTTGTGGCAGTCCTTGCATGGAATTTTGTACATGACGTTGGTTTTGTCCATGTGTTGTACAGGGTCTTTTTAATTTGTTAGTTTTGTTTGAGACTGTTGGTGGGATTCCGAGGGGTCTTATTAGTCTGGCTGCCACTTCTGAGACTTCATTGATGTATGGAAAGGTCGATAGGGTTTCTGGCTGTGTTAGGTCTACTTGTCGTGGTTTGTTCCTGAGGAATCTGTGGACTATATTTTTTTAAGTATCCGTTCTTCTTGAATACGTTTTATAGGTGGTTATCCTCTGTTTTCCGAAGTTCTTCTGAGCTGAAATGTGTGGTGGTTCGTTGGAATAGTGTTCTGATGCAGCTTCCTTTTTGCGTGTTGGGATGGTTGCTGGTGTAGTTAAGTCTTTGGTCAGTGTTTGTCGGTTTGCTGTATATGCGGACACACCAGAGAATTCCGAGAGGTCTCGCACTCCAATCACAACGCCATAAACAAACACATAGATCGATTTACCATGTGTCAACCCCTCAGAAAACGAATAGGAAATGATATCACCCCAAACCCCAGGAACCCCATCCATAACAAACATATAAATAGAAAGCAGGAGACAACATCTTCACTTCACTTGGAGGTCGCCACTGATGATGTTACCTCGCCAGGTAATGAAACGTCTGGATATCAAACCTACAGCTCAGCGAGCAAACCTACACCCTAAACCTCAACCTGAGCTACAAACCTTCACAAACCTTGGGACTACTAAGCTCTCAGGGATGCTCCATCTCGGAATTATTTCAGTTAGGAAAGCTTTGGTTATGGCACTGGCATTCTGCTTTGCTGTGGGGAACGCTTGCACCAATTTGGAAAACATATCAAGTATTACCAGACAATAACTTTTTCCTTCGCAGGGTGTTAGCTCGGTAAAGTCCAGTTGTAAATGTTCAAATTGTTTTTGTGGTTTCAGAAGTGCTACATGACTCATCTGTATTCCCCTCCCCACATTATTGTGGCACAGATAACACATCGTTCACAATATTTCTGGAAATAATGAGTAAATCCCTCAGTGTACCACTGTGCTGAAATGCTGTCATATCTCCCCTCTTTTGACACATGTTCCTAACCGTGTGTCAGTTTGGCATAGAATGGAAATAATGATCGTGGTAGAAAGGGTTTAACATTGGGGCCACAACATACCTCTTACCTCAAACTGCACACTGCTTTTTACCATTCAAACTTGTCTTCAAGCCTGGACTTCGACTGTGACTCCCGTAAGTCTGCTGTTGGGGTAAGGATTTTTGTCATTCCCATGTCAAACTGATCATTTGCCACTGAGTCTGCCCTTGCATTTCCTTGAGAAACGGAATCGTTATTTTTTGTGTGGGCATCATATTGACACACAGCGATTGATTTAGGCAAAACGACCGATTCCAAGAGATCAGAAATCTGATCACGGTGTGTGATGGGCTTTCCGGTGAAGGTCAAGAATTCCCTGTATTTCCACAGGGTTCCAACATCATGTGCAACTCCGAATGCGTACCTGCTATCGGTTAAATATTCGCTGTCTTTCCCTTGGCCAATTTACATGACTCAGTCAATGCAACCAGCTCTGCTGCTTGTGCTGACAGTTGAGAAGGGAGTGATCCCGCTTTCAATACCTCATGGGTAGTTACTACAGCATCCCCAATACAGTTCCGGCCTAACTCCTTGCTCCTGAATGCTGACCCATCCACAAAAAAAACGCCATATTTGGATTCTGAAGTGGTGAATTCTGCAAGTCTTGTCTAGGCAGCACATTTCATTAATTACAGCGAGACAATCATGTGGGTCTCCGTCTCCTTCTCTAGTGAGAGGACTAGCAGCATTCAGGACGTTGCATCGTTTTATTGCAATGTTAGGCTTCTCCAAGAACACAGTATTGTATCTGAGTCAACGTGCTGCCGACGTATGTGCTGTCTTTTGCTCGGAAAGCAGTAAGGATACTGCATGTGCGATCAGTTTGGTTAAGTCGCCATAGCCGATTATATAGCAACCACAGCTCGCAGGCATTTACGCAATCCTGCCGCTCCGAGGTCTAGCTTAGCCGAAAAATAAGCTGCCAGCCTGAATTTTTCCCCCATGATCCTGCAACAACACAGATGTCATGCAGCCATGTTTTTCATCTACCATTTGACAGAAGGCTTATTTGGATTCGGAATCCACAGTGTAGGTGTACTTTGAAACGTCTTTTTCAATTCGACTCGGCTGCTGGGATCCATTGCAACAGATCTGCTACCCTTTTCCATGGGCCATGTCACTTCAGGGCGCCTTAAGATTTGTGCAATGTGGGATAAACGTTCTTCAGTAGGAGCGTATGCACAAAAAGGATAGCAATTGTTTCCTCATGTGAGGCCTTGGAATTTGCTGAATTACTTGCACTCTGTCTTGACCAATGGTCTTCCCTTGTTCAGATATTAAGTGACAGGAGAACTTCACCTGTTGTTGCATAAATCGAAGCTTTGCGAGACTGGCTTTGTGCCCTTCCCTCGTGACAACGCAAGGGAATCCTTCTCAAATTGTTCCTCTGTCGGTGCTACTATTAAGCAATCGTCTACAGATTGCAGAAGATCAGACCCAGGGGTTAAAAGAAGAGTCTGCAGACTCCGACATAGAGCCTCATTATATATGGCGGGTGACTCACAGTAACATTGACAAAGTCGTGTGAACTCATAAGATTTTCCTTTGAATGAAAAAGCAAACCAGAATTGACTATCTGGATGCACCATTCCACTAAAGAATGTATTTGCTAAATCCACAGCAGGGAACCATTTACTGTCCGGTGGAAATTGAGCTAATACAGTTCAGGGTTTTGGAACATTTGATGCGCGTCGTACAACACTGTTAGTGACTGCCTGCAGGTCTTGAAAAAACCTGCATTCCTCCGGTTCACTTGGAATTTTTGCCTTTTTGATCAGAAAAATGGGAGTTCCCACCGGTGAGTTTACACAGGGGATTATCTCTCTAGTCTTTAGGAAGGATTGAAAGACTGGAGTAACTACGTCCATGGCCTCGGGTTTTAATGGGTATTGTGCTCTGCAAGGACAATACTCCAACTTCATGGTTACTCGTATTGGTTCACAACCTCGTATATGCCCCACATCATGATTGCCTTTTACCCATAATTCAGTACGGACCGTTATTAATCTTGGGTCTGAGAAGTTTATCTTAGGGAAACGCCAGGCCAGCCTCTAGGCTCTTCAGGGCTAGAGGGGGTTACCTCGACTGTTCTATTGCATGAGTTAGACAAATTAATTTCTTCCTATATGTCCACACATCTGCATTGAACCACATTCCCAAATGGTCCCAGAACAGCCAACATTTCGTTCTTTATGCCTTTCGTACCCATGGCCCCAAATCCTGCCACCAGTCACTGGACACCTTCGCCAGTGACACGCGAGGAGCATAGCCTTCCACATTAAAAATATAGAGTTTACTTGCCGTCGCAGGTACTTTACATAAGTTCACACTGACTGCACATCTGTCATCCCTTCAATAAAATTCGCACAATAACAACTGACCTGGTTTAACCAATCTCCTGAACCAATACTTCTCTTATGGTTTCTTAGGGCTATCGTGGTGTATGTGTGCTGTGCAGTGCAGCATATTCCCGCAAAAAAATCGGTGTTAATAGGATTATCATGGTTACCTGCTTCCAGGGCGAGTGAATTGCTCACTGAACTCATTGCTCTCTGGCTTAATAGCCACTCATAGACATACACCAGGGGTGGTGGGTTGTATTTTACAGTTTACACTTGTGAATCTTCGCTTTGAATTACCTGCAAGCCTGTCGGAGTACTGAGCAAACACAACACCAGTCTCACTATGAGATTCTAAGCCATCAAATGTAAAGGACAGAATTCCGCTAACAAAATTGAGAATTAGAATGGATACACATTACTGATTTCACACAATATGGGTGCGGTAAAACTCTCCAGTATCACGACGCCTGATGACTCCATTGAGTTCAGGAACATTCCACTCATCTTTATTGGCGTCAACTCTCTGAACTGTCTTGATCTGAGGAGTGAATATGCTGACCATGTACCTACTAAAAAGGTAACTGGTGTACCTTCCACATATAACATAGAGGTAGGCATCGACATATACGCATCATTGTTATATTGAACATATTGTCCACACTTCGCAATCTCAATGTTCAATATAGAGTTGGGATACATCTCAGTGCCCGTTAGGTTAGTCGAAGTGATTGCATTAGGGATTCTTCGTTGCCAAGTATAAAGGAAAGATGTTTACCTGAAACCTTGTGGCCTGCCCACCTCAACCTCAGTCGTCCCCTGTCAGTCACTATGCTGACCAGCCTCCAGGACCGATTGAGGCTGTCTGTGCGGGCACTGTCTTGACCAGTGGTCCATTGCTCCCCAAACAAAGCACCAGCCAGATCTATCTCTGCAAACGCACTTTCGTGATCCCTTCCTCTTTTGCGAACTCCACCTGTGCCTCTCTCTTTTCCCGCAGTTCCTCCCTCCAATGGCTGAACGACCATTTGCATCATAATAAGGTGAGGTTCATGTGATCGCTGTTCCATCTTTAATTTCCGGTTATGGTTCTCTTGAGCCAGGAGTTTTTCAGCATGTATCACGTATTGTTCTATCTCATTCAACTTTCCCGTGTCCCAGGTATATTATTACCTAATTTGTTGTTTCGTACTTCATTCCATTGATGAAGCTGCTCCTCAAGTGTGCCTCATACGGTGTGATCTCTGCCGTCGTTATGTCCTTGAGTGGTATCAGTCCACAACAGACGTTATCGAATTTCGTGAGGCGCTTAAGGTACTGGGACATTGTCTCAACTTCTTTAGGGTTTTCTTGCTTCAATTGATTGTGGGTACGATATGCTATGGGTGATTCAGCAGACCCTGAGGCGGCGACCGTTGACTTGGAAGCTTCGTGAAGTGGATCTCGTAGGGGGGCTGTAGCTCTTCGAGGCACCCATTAAGGTCAGGATCTGATCCAGTCTTAAGACACTGTCCAGCTTCATTAGGCTGTTTTCCATGTGTGTGTGCATGTGCGCTGGTGTTTGTACGTGTACTTGATCTATCTTTATTTCGAGATTTTCTTTCCCTGAAATCAGGCTCAGCCTTCAACATGTGATAAGCACTACAATTCACAGGTTCTATTTTACCCTTCCGTTTCTCCTTCTCTCTCTCCTCCAACGGTGACCTCAGCATTTGCAACTGAATATTAGTAAAACCTCCCTCCTCCAGAAAAACACATTCCTTGATTTACATTTTAACTGCTTTACAGAAACTGCGCCATGATTATTTAACATATATTGTATTTTTTCTTGACCATTCCGAGTTGTCTGTCGACCCTCTTTTTGTTCGCTCTTGCTGGAGCCGATTTTCATGGATATTGGAAAAGTGTTCATCTCTGTCTGTCTGTCTGTCTGTCTGTCTATCAGTCTATATCCCTCTCTCTCTCACGATACCATAATCTTCTCTTTGCCAATATAACTTGCTTTTACCTCCGGAGGTCCCCTCTCATTGGGCGCGACCACCTCATTGCTTTGGTATTCACAAACCAAGAACCCACGTCACTGGTACAGCTTTGGTGACTCCAACGCTGCCCAGTGTGTCTCCAAGTCTCAAACCACCGTTAATCTTGCTGTATCTTAAACTCTCTAGAGACGGCAATCCTTTCCCTTGAGTTTTACTCGAATACCGCACGAGAGTTCACTGGTCCCTCTTCCTGGTTCGTCTATTCTCTTCGAACGAGTCTCAATGTCGGATTACTTTAGCCACAACTCTTACCCTGAGCCTATTCGATTCGGAACGCGACTCTGGGGCGATCCACTTATCCCCAGTCCTCTCACTCAAACGGGCCAATTCAGCTCCTGAGATGAAGTGAAAGACCTTCAATGCAGTGGCGCGTACATCTCCTGGGAATCTTCAAAATCTTACCCAGTTGCAGGGTCCCAGGCGAGCCCCCGAGTTTACTGACATGGAATTTCAATACACTCGATGCAAATTTTACCAAGAGCAAAGAAAAAGTTTATTTTTGAAATTTGCAGAATGGACCCGACATATTTGCAAGACGCCTCATAAGATGGACGCCTGACGGTTTTCACATATTCCCTTTATACTATATATCGCCTTGCCTTATCAGACCTCAAGCCAGGAACCTGGATCAGTCGAGTTCCTTTCCACACATGGAGTTGCTTTTTCTAATTCATTGACTGCTGATAAAATAGATTATTGGCCTTGAGAGTCAGCTGAAAATTAGGTTGAACTTTACAGTTTTTCTGTCTTTTTGCAAAGTTAGGTCCATACTTCTTTGTTTCAACCATGCTTTCACAGATTTCACCAAAAACTGATAATTTTCCATTACAAGGGATCAGGCTGACAGTGACTCAATAAGTGTGATGGAGTGAGGATGATAGTGACACAATGAGGGTGAGGTGTCAGCGTGGCAGTGACGTAGACTGTGTGAGTGGATCAGGCCGATAGTTACACAGTGAGGGGGGTCAGAGTGATAGTGGTGCAGTAAGTCTGAGGGATCAGACCAATAGTGACGCAGTAAGTGTGAGGTGGTCAGGGTGATAGTGAAGCACTTCGTGTGAGGGGTCAGTGTGACAGTGACACAGTAAGAGTGAGTGGTCAGGCTGATAGTGACGCAGTAATTGGAAGGCAATCAGGCTGATAGTGATGCAGTAAGTGTTACTGTGTCAGGCTGATCCTGAAGCATAAAGTGGGAGGGGACAGGGTGATAGTGACGTATTAAATGTGATGGGGTCAGGCAGAGACTGACGCAGTAAGTGTGAGACAGTCAGGGTGATCGTGAGGGAGTAAGTGTGTGCGTTCAGGCTGGTAGTGACACAGTAAGTTGAGAGCGTAAGCCTGATATTTGCAGGCTGTTAGTGATGCGGTAAGTGTGAGGGGTCAGTCTGACAGTGTAGCAGTAAGTGTGAGGGGGTCAGGCTGATAGAGACGCAGCAAGTGTGGTGGGGTCTGACTGATAGTGTCACAGTATGTGTGAGTTGTCAGGCTGATAGTGATGCAGTATGTGTCGGTGAGTCAGAATGATCCTAATGCAGGAAGTGATGTGGGACAGGGTGATAGTGGCGCAGTTAGTGTGAGGGGGTCAGCGTGATGGTGACAGAGTAAGTGTGAGTGTTTAGGCTGATATTGATGCAGTATGTTGAGATGTCAGGCTAATACTGGCCAGTAAGTGTTAAGTGACAGGGTGATAGTGATGCAGGAAATGTGAGGAGTCAGCCTGACAGACACGTTGAAATTGTGAGGGGTCAGGCTGATAGTGATGCGGGAAGTGTGCGAGTGTCAGGCTGATAGTGACGCAGTAAGTGTATTGGGAGCAGAGTGATAGGAACGCAATAAGTGTTAGCGGCTCTGGATGATAGTGACAGGTCAGTATGGGGGGAGGATGGTAGTGATCCAGTGAGTGTGAGGTGTCAGGATGACAGTGAAGCAGACTGCGTGAATGTGTCATTGTGATGTTGACATGGCAAGTGTAATGGGGTCAGGGTGACAGTGACGCAGATGCTTTCAGGGGGTCAGGTTGTAGTGATGCAGTAATTGTGAGGGGTCAGGGTGATAGTGACGCAGAACATTTGAGGGGCCAGGCTTATCGTGACGCAGTATGGGCAAGGGGTCAGGGTGACAGTGATGTAGATGCACTCACAGGGCCAGGTTGTAGTAAAGCTGTAAGTGTGAGTGTCTCAGGCTGATGGTGATGAAGTAAATGCGAGGGGGTAAGGCGGTTAGGGATGTAGTAAGTGTGCAGGGGTAGTGCTAGAAGTGACACAGTAAATGTGAGTGTTGAAGCTGATAGTGACACATTATGTTTGTGGGGATCAGGCTGATCTTGACGCAGTAAGTGTGACGTTGTCAGGATGATAGTTACGCTGTAAGTGTATGGGGGCACAATGATCTTGACGCAGTAAGAGTGGGGAGTCAGGGTAATAGTGACGCAGTAAGCATGAGTGGGTAAGCCTGATCGTGATGCAGTATATGTGAGGGAGTCAGTCTGGTAGTGGCGCAGTATGTGTGAAATGGTCAGGCTGATATTCATGCAGTTAGTGTGTTGGGGTCAAAGTGACAGTGACACAATAGGTGTAAGCGACTCAGGATGATAGTGACACAGTGGGTGTGAGAGACCAGTGTGATAGTGACGCAGTAAGTGTAACGTGTCAGGATGACAGTGACACTAAGTGTACGGCCCTCAGTGTGATAGTGCCACAGCAAGTGTGGGGTGTCAGGGTGTAAATGACGTTGTAAGTGAGAGAGGGGCATTTCAATAGTGAAGCAGTAAGTGTGAGGCGTCAGTCTGATACTGACAAAAGAAATGTGATGGAGTCAGGCTGATAGTGACACAGTAAGTGTGAGGGGTCAGCCTGATAATGACACAATAAGTGGAAGGATTCAGGGTGATAGTAACATGGGAAGTGTGAGGGCGTGACTGAAAGTGATGCAATAAGTGTGTGGCGGTTAGGCTGATGGGGACTCAATAAAAATAAGGCCGGCAATGTGAAAATGGCAAAGACTGTGTGAGTGGGTCAGGGTGATAGTAACGCAGTAAATGTGAGGAGGTCAGGGTGAGAGTGACGCAGTAAGTATGAAGGGGGAGAGTTTTAGTTACACAGTAAGTGCGAGGAGTCAGACTGAAACTGATTCAAAAAGTGTGAGTGGGTCAGGGTAATATTGACGCAGTATGTCTGAGGGGTCAGGTTGATAGTGACGCAGTCAACGTGATGGGGCAGAGTTTTAGTAACATGGTAAGCGTGAGGCGTCAGTCTGATACTGACACAAAAAGTGCGATGGAGTCAAGCTGAGAATGTCACAGTAGGTTTTAGGAGTGAGGGTGATATCAACATAGGAAGTGCGAGGGCGTCCCTGATAGTGATGCAATATGTGTGTGGCTGTGAGGCTGATAGTGACGCAGTAAAAATGAGGATGTCAAGGTGAAACTGGTGCAGTAAGTGTGAGGATGGCAGATGGACAGTGATGCAGTAAGTGTGAGGGGTTCACGCTGATATTGAGGCATCCAAGCGTGAGGGGCCAGGTTGATAGTGATGCTGTGTGCTGGCGGGTCCGGCTGATAACAACGCAGAAAATGTGAGTGTCTCAGTGTGACAGTGACGCATTACGTGTGAGAGGGTCAGGATGATAATGACAGAGAAAGTGTGAAGGGGTCAGGTTGATAGTGATGCTGTAATTGTGAGCTTGATCAGCATGATAGTGAGGGGCTCAGGCTAATAGCGACACAGCAATTATGAGGGGGTCAGGATAGTCGTGACGCAAAATGTGTGAGCGAGTCAGGCTAATAGTGATGCAGTACGTGTGAGGTGTCAGGCCGATAGTGACACAGTAAAGGTGAGAGTGATGGTGTGCTAGTGACGCAGTAAGTGTGAGCCGCTCAGGATGATAGTGACGCAATAAGCGTGAGGTTTCAGGTAGACACCCATGCAGTAAGTGTGACGTGTTCAGGGTGACAGTGATGCAGACACTTTGAGGGTGTCAGATTGAGAGTGACACAGGAAATGTGAGGGGACAGGTTGAGAGTGACACAGTAAGTGTAAGAGGTCAGGTTGATAATGATATACTAATTGTGATGGAGGCAGGATAATAGTGGTGCAGTGAGTATGAATTGTCAGGGTGATAGTGACACAAACGGTGTGAGTGGGATAGAGTTATAGTGATGCAGCAAGTATGAGGAGGTCAGAATGATAGTGTGCAGGGTCTGGCTGAAGGTGACGCAAGAAGAGTGAAAGGTTCAGTGTGATCTGGACGGTCAAGGTGATAGTGATGCTGTAAGTATGAGTGGGTCAGTCTGACAGTGACACAGTACATTTGAAGGGATCAGGCTGGTAGTGATGCAGTAAGCGTGAAGGTGTCAGGTTGATATTGATGCACTAAGTGAGAGAGTGTCAAGGTGATGGTGACGCATTAAGTGTGAGCATGTTAGAGAGAGAGTGACGCAGTTAGTGAGTGGGGTTTGGCTGATAGGGATGCAGTAGGTGCGCATGTGTCAGGGTGTGAGTGATGCAGGAAGTATGAGGGTGCCAGAGGGATAGTGACGCATTAAGTATGAGGGGGTCAGAGTGATTGCGACGCAGTAATTCTGAGGGGATCAGAGAGATACCAAAGCAGTAAGCATGAGGCTGTTAGTGACGCTTTCAGTGTGAGTCCCTCAGCCTAATAATGATGAAATAAATTTGAAAGAGTAATGCTGATTGTCATGTGATAAGTGTAAGTGAGTCAGGCTGGTAGTGACGCTGTAAGTGTGCGTGTTGAAGCTCATAGTGAAGCAGTAGGTGTGAAGTGGTAAGTGTGATTATGGCGCAGTAAATGTGAGAGGATTAAGGTGATAGTGACATAGTAAGTTTGAGGAAGCAGTGTTGTAGTGACACGGTAAGTGTGAGGCGTCAGTCTGGTACTTATATAATAAGTGTGATGGGGTCAGGCTGATAGTAACACAGTAAATGTAAGGAGTCAGGATAATAGTAACATAGGAAGTGTAAGGGCGTGACCGATAGTGACAAAGTAAGTATTTTGCAGTCCAGCTGATAGAGACGCAGTCAAAATGAGGGTCTCGAAGTGAAAGTGGCGCAGTAAATGTGAGGGCGCCAGATGGATAGTGATGCAGTAAGTTTGAGGGGTTCACGCTGATATTAAGGCGGTAAGTGTGAGGGTCAGGTCTATAGTGATGCAATAAGTGTCGGCGGGTCAGCCTGATAGTGATGCATTCAAAGACCAAATATGCAAGTCTCACTGTAGTGCTGAATAGAGAGTCTTCTCAAGGCTAAGACAAAAATCAATAGTTCTCATCCTAGTCATAAATCACAATGCTTCATTTTAAAATTGTCCTCTCCTGCTTCGAGATTCACCAATGAGGGAACAAAATTTAATTGCACCACCCGGTTTATCTCATCAAATATTTTGCAACTCTCAATGAGATTGCCTCTCTTGTGTTGAAACTGTTAAAAAAAGACCGGATTTGCCCAATTTCAATTCACAGGACTAACGTTCATCCATGATATCAAGGCTAATCACCATTCATGGTATTCCTCATATGGCATTAGTATCTTTCCTCAATTGAGGATTATAACTCCTCATACTGTAGTCCAAGTGCGGTCGAACTGAGCCACAATACATCGGAAATAATGCTTCATTCTCGTGCCCTGAAATCCTTCTGCAGCTTTCACAACAGATTTCTACAACTGCTACTAGACTTCAATGACTTATTAAAAACTTCTCCAAGATGCAATTCTAAAAATCTGTACATCAGACTTTCTACTTCAAACCTTCGATAAATAATCTCCACACATTTCCCTCCTGACAAGTATGATAAAGTCAAATCGTTGCTATTTATTAAATCATGAGGGACATGGATAGGTTGACCTGTCAAGGTGTTTTCCTGCTGGTGCGGAAGTCAACATTTAGAAAACATCGGTTTAAAATTAGTGGGTAAGGATTTAAAAGGGACGTCAGGGGCAACTTTTTCAGTCGTGTCGAGAATGAGCTGCCAGAGAAATTGTTGGAGACTGGTAAAACTGTAACATTTAATGGCATCTGGATGGATATATGAGTAACAAGGTTTAGAGGGATGTGGGCCAAATGTTGGCAAATGGGACCTATTAATTTAGGATAACTGTCCATCATGGTCAAGTTGGAAAGAAGGGTCACTTTCCGTGTTGTATTGTTCAAGGACTTGATGACTCTAGAACAACCGCAAAAACTTTGCAAATAATTCCATCAAGACGATTTCAAGTTCCATGTCTTCGGTCAATCTTCCTCTCTTGTCCTCACAAGTTCATTACCTGATATCAGAACTTACGGATGAGTTGCTGGATCCATTGCTGTAAATTGGTTCTGCATTCTTTTGAATTCCAATTTTTTTTTACGAATGTAGCTAGTGTTTATGGACTTAGCATCAATATTTCTAATACCATATTTCGATGAATATTAAAACAGAACTTTGGCACCAGATGATGAGCAATTGAGTCAAAATCGATCGGACACAGTGAGACAATGATCCTCTCTTCATGTGGTGTACATCTGTGACTCTAAAATTCAACGAAGAATCATTCCCACAACTTCAGCTGTGTCAGAATCTAGTTTGCGGTGAAAGCCTGTCAATCTGCTAAGGTAACGTTTGTCTGGGTCTCTGCAAAGGATTTGGCGAAATCTTTGGGTTTTGACAATTTGTTTAGATTAGATTAGATTAAATTCCTGTGTGGAAACAGGCCCTTTGGCCCTACAAGTCTACACCGACCCGCCGAAGCGCAACCCACCCATACCCCGACATTTACCCCTTACCTAACACTACGGGCAATTTAGCATGGCCAATTCACCTGACCTGCACGTCTTTGGACTGTGGGAGGAAACCGGAACATCCGGAGGAAACACACGCAGACACGGGCCGAACGTGCAAACTCCATACAGTCAGTCGCCTGACGCGGGAATTGAACCCAGGTCGCTGGCACTGTGAGGCAGCAGTGCTAACTTCTTCAAACAAATTACGTATTTCATGAATTCACTTCTTTTACTATGAAAATTGGCCACTTTGCTGCCGCTGTGATGGCCGAGGGGTTAAGGCGTTGGATTTGAAATCCAATGGGGTCGCACAGCGTTGAATCGTTTAAAAGTCATTAATTCCTTTGCAGAATTTGGATTTCGTGGAGCTTGAGTTTTGCATTCAATCTAAAGTAAATTTTCAACTGTGAAGAATCCGAAGTAATTTCAAGATGTCTAATTGAATAAATGATATGTCGAGACACAAAAAGCCACCAAATTCCAACACGAATCAGTTTCAAAACATTTGTCGAACTGTCGTGAAATTTGGATGTTCGGGGTTGGGGGGGGGGGGGGGTGGAATTAAGCAAAACAAGAAGCAATGCAATACATTTACCTGCAGGGATGAGTTTTTTTTAGGATCAGTTGAAAGTCAAGCTGAGCAAGTTCAACCTAATTTACAACTGACTCTCAAGGCCAATAATCTATTTTATCAGCAGTCAAAGAATGAGAAAAAGCAACTCCATGTGTGGAAAGGAACTCGACTGATCCAGGTTCCCGGCTTGAGGTGTGATAAGGCAAGGCGATATCAGCGGAGTAGAATTTTCTGGAAGTATTAGAAATGGAATGTTAACGGCCTTCTGCTGTCCACATTCGTAAGAAACTGTGCAATAAGAACTGAAATTGAAAATTAACGATGGAAATCAGACTTAGCCCTCTGCTTGTGGTGAAGCATTGTTCAGAACAATAGGTTGTTGCTGAGACTAAAATTGACCAAAATAATCGATGGGGATCTTATCCACGGCCTTCGTTGGAGCAGTTCGTGTGGAGAGCTCAGCTTGAAGAACCAAATGCCAATTATTCATCTTGGCTGTCTGAATTGCTTCGTTAAACATACTCCCAGTTTAATGTAAAACCGTTTGCTATCAGAGCTAGATGTTTTCATGTCAGCATATTCCGATATGAGAAGACACTCCATGGAGTAGATGTGACTTAAATTTTGACTCTAACGTCAGAGATGTTGACACATTTCTGCCCCAAAACAGCACTACCATTGGTATCAAATCAAACTGAACAAAGGACTAGTTCACTTAGACATTTCCTTTCTGTAGACTCTGCCAATGGACCGTTCAGGCCCGATGTAGGAATAGGGCGTGGTGACATCTGTTCGCAAGTGGATCACTTCATTCTTGCTCACGATCCATAAACCATAATTCATTTTGAACTTGTTAGTCATCAGCATGATAAGTGGTACATAATGCACAGGTTTGCTTCTCGAAAGAAAGAGCGAAATCTTATTCAATGCAGACGCAAATTCAAGTTGTCCCTGGTCGACCAGAAGACAGATATCGCGAAACAAAGTGAATACAGAAAACAATCAATGTTTTCTGGAAACAAAAAGATGTACTGGAAGAATGGAAACATATATTTGGAACTAAAGTCACATACCACTTCCAGACTAAATGTTCTTGAACCGTTGTCTTAATTTGACCTTCATGTCCACCGTTGCTGCAAAAATTATCTTAACAACTCAGAACTTTGTGTTCTTTGATCCTGTCTGCTTCATGTTTCTCTTGATTTTGAAACTAAAACCGAGCAATAGTAATGCACACTATTTCACTTGCAAAGATCAGAAGCTAATCAATTTATTAGAGAACAGAAATAAAGCTACGTCTGTCTTCCGAGAGAAAACATAGTTACCATTTCGACTCCAAAAAATCTTCTTCAGAAGTCTGCGCAATAGCGCTCGAAATAGCAGACCGAAAATGAAAAAAGAAGCCATAATGCCGCGAATACACCACCGGCAATCGCATCAAGTCCTACCCGAATATGCTGTATTAGTATTCTCAACATCAGTGGAGAACGGAACAAAGCTCATTCTGCAGTTGACAACCTGTTATGACGTAGTTTGTAAAGTCAGAATATGATTAGGTAAAAAGCGGGATGAAAGCGGGATATCAGAAGTCTGAAAAAAGCAAGTGCGTGCTTTTCCTTGAAGAAGGTTGCCAGTGATGAAAATGGAAATTAACTACAGTGAGGGGGGCTTAATTAATACTTAGAATCGTTGCAACACACAGCAATTCTTTTTTGCTGGGTTTCTGTTCTGCCATTTTATAATCACGACTGCTGTCGGGTTTGGTTTCCATTCCAGGCTTAGGTGACTGCCTGATGGAAGTTTGCACATTCGCCCAATTTCTGTGTGGTATCTCTGGTTTGCTATCACATTCTAAACATTAGCAGGTTATTTGGATTCGCCATTGAACTCACACCGTTACAGAGACAAGGATTTGGAGAGAATCTGTATAGGACGTACTTCAGAGGATTTTAGTGAACTTAAATAGACAGAGTGGGGTTAGTCTGCTGTTTCCTGGGTGAGCTACATGGACAGTGAGGTGTCAGGGTATTCTTCCCTGAGGGAGAGACATTGACAGAGTTGGATTAGTTGCTCTTACCTGTGTTAGTCACGCAGATACAGTAGGGTCAGTCTGCCCTTCGCTGGGCGAATTTCTTTCACAGAGTGGTGACAGTCTGCTCTTCCCTGCCTGAGTGAAACAGAAAGAGCGGGGTCAGTATTCTCTTCCCTCGATAATTTATGTTGACAATCTGGCTTCCGTCTGCTCTTCTCTGGCGAGTTACATTGGTAGAGTGGGGTTAGTGTTCATTCATTGGGTGAGTGCCATAGACAGAATGGGATCAGTCTGCTCTTCCCTGAGTGAATTACATTTATAGAGTGGGGTCAGACTAATCTTCAGTGATTGACTTATATTCACCGTGTGGGATCAGTCTGTTGAGTTACACTGAGAGTGTGGGGTCAGTCTGCCCTTCCCTCGGTGAGTAACACTGACTGAGTGGCGTCAGTCTGCTCTTCCCTGGGTGAGTTGCATTGAAAGAGTGGCGTCAGTCTGCTCTTTCTTGGGTGAGTTGCATTAACAGAATGGGGTCAGTCTGCAATTTCCTAGTTGTGTTAAAGTGATTACGTGAGATCAGAGTGCTCTTCCCTGGTTGAGTCTCATTGACAGATTGGGCTTCATCTGGTCTTCCCTGGGAGAGTCATATTAACAGAATGGGGTCAGTCTGCTCCTTTCTGAGTGAGTAATATCACAGAGTGCACTCAGTCTGTTCTTTCCTGGGTGATCTATGTTAAGAGAGTGGTGTCAGTCTGCTTCTCCACGGGCGTGTCACTTTCTCAGAATCGTGACAGTCTCCTCTTCTCTGTCTGAGTTTAACAGCAAGTATGGTTTCATTACTGTCTTCGCTGGATGATTCACATAGACAGAATGGAATGTCTTCTCTTCTCTGAGTGAGTTATTTGACAGAGTGGGGTCAGGCTCGTCTCCCTGCTTGTGTTTCATTGACAGAATCAGATCAGCCGGCTCTTTCCTGGATGAGTGACAGAGACAGAATTGGTACAGCCTGCTCTTCTCTGAGTGAGTTACGTTGACAGAGTGGCATCAGTCTGCTCTTTCTTGGGTAAATTTTACTGACTGAGTGGTATTAGTCTGCCATTTGCTGGGTGAGTTACATATAAAGTGTTGGGTCAGTCTACTCTTCCCTGGGTGAGTTACATTAACTGAGTGCGGTCAGGCCATAATTTCCTCGTTGAGTTACATTGATCGTGTGATGTCAGACTTCTGTCCCCTGGTTGAGTTACATTGACAGAGTGGGGTCCATCTGCTCTTCCCTGGGTGAGTTACGTTAGCAGTTTGGGGTCGGTCTGCTTTCCGCAATCCAGGAACTCCATCTCTAGCGGTTTCTTGTCAGTACCTCCATACTAAGGATTTGAGGAGTTAACAAAAGTAACTCGTCCCCTAGATCTTTGGGATAATTAGGGATGGGCAGTGAATCTTACCCCATTGAAAGACAACTGTGTCCCAGAAATGCATTTCTAATAATTGCATGTTCTAATTCGACACTGCAAGCGGTCGGGAATAACTTGAGGAGAGGTGCCAGGTAGAATAATTAAAGTCAAATGCACTGATGCCTAGGAGACATAACACAAGATGTGACTGTGGAGCTGATGGTGCAAGGCTCAGTGTCAGTGCTATTGGTTCAGCATTTACTGCTCACTGTTCGCAATGACTCACACACCACTGCTGTCAATTCACAACAATGAGCCTGTTCATCTTGGTTTGAAAATCCCTGCGTGTGTATTAACGTGGTAAATGGGACACGAGAGGAGATGTGCACATCCTCTTTATTATGTCAGTTTAAACAGACGAAAATATCTGTTGGATGCCAATGCAAGAGGATACTGTCTTTTGCTGTGCCTTTATAGTAGGGCATGCTCAGCATTGAAATGTCTGTTTTTGCACAAGCAGAGTTTGATTGCCATTCATACTGAGCAAGATTAATGCAGAAAACGCGTTTTCGAATTCCTGTGATCAAGTGGTTCAGGTATTGCACATATGGATGAGAAATCTCGCTCTTAACGTGGCGCCATGGCTTAGCTGGTGAAAGCAGCTCCCATCACACTGGTGCCTGCTCATTGTATTGAAAGCTCGTTATTTCTCGCAAGTATTGTGTTGCTGATCGAGATACTCAGTGTCCTGTTTGAATTGCTGTACATTCTGATTTCGCATTCCGGCTTCATTTTCCTGGTTTAAATCCAGTAGTGTAGGTTGCTCTTTTTAACTACTATTTTAACCAGGAGATTCTTCCCGCATTTCCACATGCACTTCTGCTTCTCATCCTCTTATTCTCATTCTTACATTCCCAGTTTTGTGGTAATTAAGTGGTGAGGCAGGAGACACTGTAGCATTCCCGGGAAATGTTGTGGTAATGGCACTGACACCACGACATGATCACCCTCATTCTCTGCTGTCTCCATTCATTCGTTGTACACCAACAGTAAATGCATCGTTGTTCTTCTTCAGCTATTATGTAATTACTTTCTTTCTCTGTTGGATAAGGAAATCAACTTTAACTTCGAAAGGGTCTTTAGATTTTGAGGAAGAAATGTCTCCTTGCCTCAGATCGAAGTGACAGACGCATTATCCAGAGAATGTGAGACTACTTCGACCGACTCCAGCCAGGCGTCAGAAAGCCTGTCAGCAGTTCGAATCTCAAACTGTCTCTGAATGTCAGGCTTTTCAAGAGCAGAAATGGGAAATGAGGGATATGGACAGCCAGAGAGTCGGAGAATGTGAAAAAGGCCCAGGAGGATACAGAGACAAATATAGAAAAAAAACAAAG
This sequence comes from Chiloscyllium punctatum, assembly GCF_047496795.1. Classification (NCBI taxonomy): domain Eukaryota; kingdom Metazoa; phylum Chordata; class Chondrichthyes; order Orectolobiformes; family Hemiscylliidae; genus Chiloscyllium; species Chiloscyllium punctatum. The sequence goes on from NC_092762.1 coordinate 22,490,818, forward strand.
ACCCATATTGAGTCAGACACTGAAAGAAACAATTCTCCAATCGGCGTGACTGCTAAATAACGGAAACTAAAAGGAAATGTAGCCGTTAAAACACCAGCGCAGGAAAATGAAAGTAGCATGACAGCTGATTAAGTCCTTTTAAGATTGTAAATTCGATGTTTGTAAGCTCAAGAGTGATTTTGATAAATATCCTGGTTCGACAGGTAAGATTATCATTTTCCCAACAGTATAATCTAGAAATCTCTAACTAACCTGTTTCCTGTCCATCTTAAGAAAAAAAACCTGTTTCTCTCCACAGATGTTGCCAGGTGTAACAGGTTTCTCTATCAATTCTCGTTTTTAGTTCATATTTCCAAAACCTGTATCTTTTTGTTTTTGATAACCTGGCACAAAACCAAGCATTACCAGGCTCGGACCAGTGGTAAGAAATACTGGTACCACGATATATTTGCACAATAAAACATGCATTCCCTGTCTGAGAATAGAACCAACACTATTGCGGTTAGAGTTCCAAATCCTAACTACGAGATTACATGTAATGAAGACAGACGCTCTTACACCTATTCTCAATGAAATGGATTTTCCACTTCATTTCTGATCAGTTTCACTGCAGATTGGTTTCTACTCGTCTTCAAGTTTTGCAGAATTGAAAATCCCATTTGGCTCATGGTGCAGTCTGGTTTAAAGACATTCATCGATTCTATTCCCAGTTTCCAGCTTTGGTCCATAACCTTATGTGTTCTGATGTTTCCAGTGCAAATAGCAGTGATGTTCTCGCTTTGATCTTAGATGACACAACAATGGGATTGAAGTTTGACATCGTCACACTGTGTTATTACCCACGTCGTGTCTCCCACAGAAAGAGACACACAGACACATTCCCCGAGAGTGGCAGAGTTCTCAGGATTTGACCAGCTCTTTGTGCTTTACTTCAGATGTCCGCTCCAACATGCAAGTTCAACCTCCAAAAGGCAGCTTTTGGTTAAACCAAAGCCAGTTCTACAGACAATAAGAGACGTTGATCTGAGCTAGAATTTGAATTGGACGAAAGAAACTGTAAATTCGAAAACCCAAACCTTTCCGTTCCTGACAGACAACAGGAATGGACTAGCACGCTGCCTCCTCGTGATTTTAAATGCGAACCGACAATCCCCTAATTCGACATCAGGCGTGTTACCAATTCCATCACTGACCCAAAGACCAGGTTTGGAAGTGACAGTTTGTCTATAGGAAATGTAAATGTCCACATCAGGGAAACAGCATTCACAACGTGAATAATCAGCAAACATAATCATCGTCACTGTTTCTCTTGGAATTCCCTACTCTGTGAAACATTTCCTTTCACTGTGCTTTCATACTTGAAGTGTTTTACATTCCAGAGCCTGAACTAATTCAGCGAGAAACCACTGGTCATTTCGAGCCCGTCATCCGGAATGAGGCGAGTTGAACGTTGCCTTTCTTGCTGCCAACACATCAGCACAGCTCAAAACGAGCTCGTGTTAGCATCAGTCTTTACTTAACTTGCTGCAGTATATCTGCTGACCAACATCAGATTATCACACCATTGCCTTCTTCACATTGAAACCAAGGGTGATAATATGAACCGACTTGGAAACTTGGAGAGAGAAACACTGCTGCCGAAGACGATTATGACGTGAAGAGCAGGCACTAGAGTTTGCACAGGTCCCAAAGGCTACTGCAGTATCAAAGGACATCCCTGAATATGAGTCTGAGTTTACATTGCCCAGAACAGGCTTTCATTCCCAGTGAGGAAATGAAGATTTAATTCTCTTCTTGTGAATTATCCGAATGAAAACTAAATCTTGGTTGGACCCAGAACACACATACGGATCCTGCCAGAACAATTCAGTGATCGATCAGCATCTGTCTGGAAGGACAATGGCAGCAAATACAAGCAAAAGCTATCACCGCAATTACCCCTCCAAGGTTCTCGCGTTTCCCAGTTGAAAATATCTCGCTGTTCCTTCAATGTCACTACTTCTAAATCCTTGCCTCATGGCATCATGCCTGTACCCCGCTACTGAGGACATCCAGGGTTCTGCGGAGTAACTCAAAATCTCAATCTTTCGATTAATTAGGGATTGACGGTGCATCCCATCACATTGAGCAATGACTTTGTCCCAGTAATACGTTTCCAAAAGCTGCAGTTTCTAAGGGAACACTTGCAAGCTGTCGGGAATAAGTTGTGATTCGGAGATGCCAGTGTTGGACTAGGGTGTACCAAGTCAAAAATCACAGAACACCAGGTTATCGTCCAACAGGTTTAATTGGAAGCACACTAGCTTTCGGAGCGATGCTCCTTCATCAGGTGTTTGTGGAGGGCTCGATCGTAACACAGAATTTTTAGCAAATATTTGCAGTGTGATGTGACTGAAATTATACATTGAAGAATTGATTGTCTGTTAAGCCTTTCATCTGTTGAAAGAAGTGAAACTATCACTGTATTCTATGTGTAAATCACAAAACCCTTTTTTAAAAAAGTTGCATTCTCGGGATAGCTGTTAGCAATGGCAATAGCTAGACAATATGTTGAAGGTGTTAGCCGCCTGTGTTCTCTGTCTATGACCTGATGTTTAGATTGTTTCCAATCCAAAATGTGAGATAACAGAGTTTTACATAATTTCATGCAATTTTTGAGCTCAGAGTTCAACATGAATGTATGTGGTTTCTGAGCAAAATGCAATGTAACTCTGAAACTTCCAAAAAAATTCAGCACACAAAATATATGTGTGCATGTGGGTCTTTGTCTATGTGTGTGTGTCCAGCGAAACCAAAAACTGACAACTCATGAACAGAAGCAGAACTGACAAAGAGAACATATTTTCAGACACACGGACTCATGAATGCTGTCTGTGAGGCAGAGCGAGTCGTCTGGGTCATGAGCTGCTCACACAAATTGCAGCGAGGCAATTCCAAATGGTGCTTTCAATGTACTGGCGCCTTAGAGTACCAATACTTCCAGGAAAGTGCTCAAGTAACATGAATCAGAACTGACTAACAATGAACCATGAAAAGTGAAGATTACCAATCACAGTCTCGGTTAGATGAGGCGAACAATTGGTCTGATGTCTCCACCGGATCGAGAGGACCAATCACCAGCCTCTCTCATCAGGACAGAAATTAAGGAAATTAGGGAAAAGTAACCAAGTTTCGGATCGCAATTTCCCTCCTTTTCGCAACAACAACAGAAAACTGCGAGCAGATTCAATGTAGAACCTAATTTCACATCAACAGGGAAATAAATATCTCCATTCACTTTCAGAGAAACTGTGAAAAATGCAAATTGTCTGGAATATGAAAGTTTGGTGCAGCCTGTTTTTAAGTCGCATATTATGCTGGTGGCATTTTGAGCTGGAGGGGAACGTGACAACTACAGCAGAATGGGAAACCAGCGTGGGCACTGACATGTTGGTTGTTTTCTGCTGTGCCACACCACAGCCGGGTTCGAAGAAATGACTGCTTTTTCTGTTCAACTTTAACAAAACTGATCCCTGCAAAACGTTGCCAGCTTAATCCATTAGCACACGTGGCCGCGCAGGGATGCAAACACAAGCCTTCTTAAGAAGTGGAATCTGAAATCAGAGTCTCAGGTTGCTCAGCCACGCGAGCACATAGGCCAAAACCGGAAACCCAAGATCATGTACCTGATGATACCCTGCAGCATACTCACAGCAACTGCACCAGTTCTGCAGAATAAGCGGTGGGAAGGAATTGCTCTATCTGAGCGGTTGTGCTAGTTGTTCTCATCAGCAAATCTGGCTTTGAATTTGTTAGCCCATATCTGCTGCCAAGCTGAAACGGAATGCAATGCTGATGAGTCGCTGTGTGAAACTTTGTTCATTCTCTCTCCTCAGATAAAGTGATCACTGGAGATGATGAATTCTGCTCCTGCCAGAAACGCCGACTCTCCTGCTGCTCAGATGAACCGAAAAACTGGTTTAGCACTAGAATCCGAGAATTGCAGAACACGTAGCAAGATTATTCGAAACCCAGAGCCAATAAGAGTTCCAACTTTTATGTTATTTCTCCATAATAGTGCATTATCCAGCAGAGCCATGAGCAACTACCTCCTGGCTGCAAGCTGAGTTGGAAACCTCTGTGCGAATCAAGGACATGTGTCTCACTTATTGTCGGTAAATCAATCAGTTCTCGCTTTGAGGTGTGCAAAGATTAGTTCCTATACATATTCAGGGAAGGTCAAAGGCGATCTGTGATGTCAAAGTGGTGCTCACTGTTCGTGATTGCTCTTAGTTCGAGTTGTGAAAAGGTTTCCCGCTTTAGTCGCATTCACGTTTCTTGTTGATGACTGAATCAGACAGAAGGTGTTTCACCAAAGCTGCACGTGACTTGCATTCCTCTCCCTCGCTGTCATACTTTCCTGGAACTCTGTGAGAACAAGAAAACAAAATACATACTGTCATTCGACAGCCTGTCTGTGATTTCCTCATTTTCAGTTACAACATGGCTTAGACTTCAGGCCACACGGTAATATTAGACACAGTATGAGAACAAGAGTCGATAGTTCATCTCTGCTTGTAAATCTTTTCATTGTGAATGAACTGGATCCGTGTCTGCTGCTTCGAAACTCGAATATGTGAACTGCTCCAAACTATGATTGAGGATTTCTGGTTTTGGTTGACACACGTTGAGAAACGCCAGACAGCGTTCAAATGAAGCTTTCAGAGCACATTTTCGGATGCATTTGACAGACACTAACATCATGAATCCAGTGTTCCCATTGATAGAAGGAAATGAATGCTCTCCTTGTTACTGATCCGGGACACCTTCGCATGTAAAGCAAATGCAGTACTGTTGTTACAGAAACGATAAGTGCCCGGTAACTGTGTCCTTAAAGTGGACATGATCGAAAAAATAAAGAATACCATGTTGAAATGTCCAGGAAATATTGACTGAAAAGGCGCAGACAAGTTTCCCTGCAGCGCCTAAGACAGAGGAACATATGTAACTGCCCTCTTAAACTGGATGGCCAGCAGTGATATAAACATCACCACATATGAAGGACCACTGCAAATAGAAATTTGAAAATGAAATTCACGCAGCAGGTATTCGGAATTATATTCTTGCCACCGCTACAGTAGTATTGGGCGAGTAAATTCAAAACAAGGCTTGCTGATGAGTATGCAATAAAGCCCCATCGATCATGATATGAAAGACTGTCGTCCGTAAAGAGGGAACAACAATGTTTCTTCTAAGCTTTGTACTGGGCCACTTTCGCACAAACTGATACTGCTACTCTCCAGAAAAAATCAGGGCCCGCGGCATGCACTCTTAGAAATGGTGACCATCAGTGCTGAAAACATCCCTGCATATTCAGAACAAGGAAGAATACTATCGAATAAAAGCGTGGATGGCAATTAATTGGACTTGTATTCCCTTTCACCACAACAGCTAGAATGTGCGGGAATATACAGAGTAAGGTTTACTGACCGGGTCAGAAAGCAATTACCTCCACATATCTTGACACACAAGTCTGTCTTTCTTTCTGTCCGTTTTTTTTTTAAGCGCTGATCCTTTCCGTAGGAGATGAAGATGATTACTGCTCCCCCGCAGGATCACAGTGGAGACCCGATCGAGCTGCTCAGAACAGTTCGTGTTTGCCGAGAATCACTGAAATTGAGATTGATGACACATAGACACGGTGGAACAGCTGCCAACAAATGTGGAGGGTTTTGGGACTGATTAGGACCCAATCTAGGAAAAAACTAGGGAGTAAGTGTTCAGGGAGAGGACTGGAGAATGGAGTTAAGAACGATATTAGCCAAGATCGAATGGCGGAAAAGACTAGATATTCTGAAAGTGCTAACTGTCCTCCTATGTCTTCCAATCTCTGGCCATCTGGTATCTAAGGAAATAGAAACAGAGTTAATTTTTTCAGTTGGAAGTCCTGGGCTAAGTGAGAGATAGAACAAGCATGATACAATTTTAGAGACTGGGAAAATGTTTGGAGAGGAAGCAATAAATGTGAAGCTGAATATAAAGTTTGAAGTCAGGACATATTCAATAAAAAGGAAGCTTGTAGAAAGGCAGGGGGACATGGAGATGGAAAAAGAAGTGTCACCAGTCCCGAAATCTCATTTGGTGTTCATTTTCAAGATGCGACCGGACCTGCTGAGATTTTCCAGCAATTTCATTTGTTGATTCTGAAACAGAAGATGGGAGTGATCCTGGACCAAGCAGCGCTCCCATGTTCTAGGAATAGTTGACTTACCCGTTCGATCAGATCACGTTTGTCCCACACTGAAACCTCGGAATCCTTCCCCACCCACACCCTCGTTACTGGCAATAAACTGTTCATTACATAAACTTACATGAGCACACAAGAGCAATTGCAAAACGTTCAGGGAGAGCTCCGTTCCGTTCCATCAGCACATTCTGAATTAGTTAATTGTTGTTCAGGACCCATGAGACATTAAGCCATCTCTGTCAGACCACTAACAAATGGCCATTCGCGTTCTATGTCTTTGAACAATTTGGTTGGTGCACCAATGTAGTGGAATCTCACGTTTTGAAATGGGCATTATTCATAGAATTTTCAGCTGCACTGACAAAGTTGTCTCTGGCGCTTCCAGTAAAGTGCAGACAGTTTTCACTCAGAAACCGACATGTGATCAAAGCAGGAGGACATATGTGTCAACGAAAGCAACAAGAATGCTCCACCAGCGTTGGTTTGCAATTCTGCAAGTGGAACGAAAAGCTAGAAATCTATTAAACAGTGTAAACGACTATTATGGAGCTTGGACGCACGACTCTCTGATTAAAAACATCACATTTCACCGAACTGAGATATCCAGGCTTGGCACACGACGAATTAGTTTGCTATTTCATTCTGAGCACAATTCACCTGGCACAGCAATTTCCAAAGATCCAGCTCATTCCTCCCAATCACAAAGATTATAATTCACATCTTTCATTTTTGTTATTTCTTCAAAACATTACAATCTATTTAACACTTGTTCCGGCATTTATGATTCAACCAGAATATTTTCATATGAAGTGATTTCCAGTCACTCTGGCCGACAGTAAGTCAGTCGGAAAATTACCTTAGGAAATCCTATCATTTCTGTTTACAGTATTGGGAATTTCCCATCTGCTGACGAGACAGAGTCCTCACAATCAACATTTTCTTTATTCTTCCTGCCTAAAACGTTTACCACTTCTTATTTTCAAGACAGGAGTTTTGTTTATAACACGTTCCAAGACCAGGAACAACCTTCCAATCTCTTGAAGCCGTTTCCAATTTAAAATGGAAGTTTTGTTTCTTTCCCACGGGAAGAGCAGTTAATGAGAAAGGAGTTTCCACGAGCTGTGTCCCAGGGTTTGGCAGGAAGCCCTGATTGAAGCTGCAGTGGCCGCATTCAGTTGGCATCGGGGGAATTGGAGAACATGGTGTCGTATTCTGCTGCGTGTAACCGTCTTGCTCCCTGTGGACTCGGGGTGAATCATGGATGAGTTTTCGGAACAACAATGCCTTCCAGTCTCTGGCCATCTGCTATCTAAGGAAAAAGAAACAGAGTGATTTCTTCAGTTCGAAGTCCTGGGCAACGTGAAAGATGGAACAGTTCTGATTCAAAATTGGAGACTGGGAAAATTGTTGGAGAGGAAGTAATAAAAGAGAAGCTGAATATAAAGTTGGAAGTGAAGAGACATTCAATAAAAAGGAAGAGTGTGCAAAAGCAGGTGGAGATGGACATGGAAAAGAAGTGTCACTAGTCCTGAAGTCTGAAATCAATTTATATTTCCAAGATGCTACCAGACCTGCTGAGATTTTCCAGTACTTTCATTTGTTGTTTTAGAAACAGAAGATGGCAGTGATCCTGGACCAAACAACTCTCCTGTGCTCTGGGGATATTTGACTTACTGTGTCTATGTCACACACTGAAACCTCACGATCCTGTCGCACCTCCACTCTCGTTACTGACAATATACTGTTCATTACGTTAAACACAAGAAGAACAATTGCAAAACGTTGAGGGAGAGTACCCTTCGGTTTCCATCAGAACAATCTGAATCACTGAAAATTGGTTCAGGGCCCATGTGACATTGATCCGTCTCTGTCAGACCCCTCGCAAGTGGCCATTCGCTTTCCGTGCCTTTGAACACTTTGGGTGGTGCACGGTTGGTTTGGAACCTCACGTTTTCAAGCGGACATCATTCATTGTATTTTCGGCTGCACTGATAAAGTTGTCTCTGGCGCCTCCAGGAAAATGGAAACAGTGTTCACTCAGAAACCGACGTGTGATCAAAAGCAGGCGGACAGATGTGTCAATGAAAGCAGCAAGAACATTCCCCTGCGAAGGGTTGCAATACTGCACGTGGAACGAAGAGCCGGAATTGTATTAAGCAGTGAAAGCGCCCATTGTGAGGCTTACACCCACCACCCTCAGATTAAGCATCTCACACTGCACCGACTGAGCTAACCAAGCACGGTGCACTGTGGATTAGTTTGCTATTACATTGCGAGCATAATTCATCAGCAATTTGTTAGGATCCAGTTCATTCCTCCTAATCACAAAAATATCATTCACACATAGAACATAGAACAATACAGCACAGAACAGGCCCTTCGGCCCACGATGTTGTGCCGAACTTCTATCCTAGATTAAGCACCCATCCATGTACCTATCCAAATGCCACTTAAAGGTCGCCAATGATTCTGACTCTACCACTCCCACGGGCAGCGCATTCCATGCCCCCACCACTCTCTGGGTAAAGAAACCACCCCTGACATCTCCCCTATACCTTCCACCCTTCACCTTAAATTTATATCCCCTTGTAACACTGTTGTACCCGGGGGAAAAGTTTCTGACTGTCTACTCTATCTATTCCTCTGATCATCTTATAAACCTCTATCAAGTCACCCCTCATCCTTCGACGTTCCAACGAGAAAAGGCCGAGAACTCTCAACCTATCCTCGTACGACCTATTCTCCATTCCAGGCAAAATCCTGGTGAATCTTCTCTGCACCCTCTCCAAAGCTTCCACATCTTTCCTAAAGTGAGGCGACCAGAACTGCACACATTACTCCAACTGTGGCCTAACCAAAGTCCTGTACAGCTGCAACATCACTTCACGACTCTTGAATTCAATCCCTCTGCTAATGAACGATAATACACCATAGGCCTTCTTACAAACTCTATCCACCTGAGTGGCAACTTTCAAAGATCTATGTACATAGACCCCAAGATCCCTCTGTTCCTCCACCTGACTAAGAACCCTACCATTAACCCTGTATTCCGCATTCTTATTTGTTCTTCCAAAATGGACAACCTCACACTTGGCAGGGTTGAACTCCATCTGCCACTCCTCAGCCCAGCTCTGCATCATATCTAAGTCCCTTTGCAAACGACAAATGCCCTCCTCGCTGTCCACTACTCCACCTATCTTCGTATCATCTGCAAATTTACTGACCCACCCTTCGACTCCCTCATCCAAGTCATTAATAAAAATTACAAACAGCAGAGGACCCAGAACTGATCCCTGCGGAACTCCACTTGTAACTGGGATCCAGGCTGAATATTTACCATCTACCACCACTCTCTGACTTCGACCGGTTAGCCAGCTTTCTATCCAATTGGCCAAATTTCCCTCTATCCCATGCCTCCTGACTTTCCGCATAAGCCTACCATGGGGAACCTTATCAAATGCCTTACTAAAATCCATGTATACTACATCCACTGCTCTACCCTCATCCACATGCTTGGTCACCTCCTCGAAGAATTCAATAAGACTTGTAAGGCAAGACCTACCCTTCACAAATCTGTGCTGGCTGTCCCTAATCAAGCAGTGTCTTTCCAGATACTCATAAATCCTATCCCTCAGTACCCTTTCCATTACTTTGCCTACCACAGAAGTAAGACTAACTGGCCTGTAATTCCCGGGGTTATCCCTATTCCCTTTTTTGAACAGGGGCACAACATTCGCTACTCTCCAGTCCCCTGGTACCACCCCCGTTGACAGTGAAGACGAGAAGATCATTGCCAACGGTACTGCAATTTCCTCTCTTGCTTCCCACATAATCCTAGAATATATCCCGTCAGGCCCGGGGGACTTGTCTATCCTCAAGCTGTTCAAAATGTCCAACACATCTTCCTTCCTAAGAAGTATCTCTTCTAGCTTAACAGTCCGTTTCACACTCTCCTCTTCAACAATACGGTCCCTCTTGTTCGTAAATACTGAAGAGAAGTACTTGTTCAAGACCTCTCCTATCTCTTCCGACTCTATACACAGTCTCCCACTACTGTCCTTGATCGGACCTACCCTCGTTCTCGTCATTCTCAGGTTTCTCACATACGCATAAAATGCCTTGGGGTTATCCTTGATCCTATCCGCCAAGGATTTTTCATGCCCTCTCTTAGCTCTCCTAATCCCTTTCTTCAGGTCCCTCCTTGCCATCCTGTATCCCTCCACTGCTCTGTCTGATCCCTGTTTCCTCAACCTTATGTAAGCCTCCTTCTTCCTCTTTACTAGACTTTCAACCTCCGTCGTCAACCAAGGCTCCCTCACACGACCATTTCTTTCCTGCCTGATCGGTACATACATATCAAGGACACGTCATATCTGCTCCTTGAAAAAGTTCCACATTTCCGCCACATCCTTCCCTGACAGCCTATGCTCCCAACGTATGCTCCTCGAATCCTGTCTTACAGCATCGTAATTTCCCTTCCCCCAATTGTAAAATCTACCTTGTTGTGCACACCTATCTCTCTCTCACACCTTGCACTTCAGTTATTCCTTCAAAGCATTAAAATCTATTCCGCAGTTGTCCAGGGATTTAAAATTCAACCGTAATATCTTCATATTTTTACCCTCACCTTTATGTCGCTGATGTGATTTCCAATCTCTCTGGCAGACAGTAAATCAGTCGCGAAATTACCTAAGGAAACCCAATCATTCCCGTTTACAGTTTTGGGCATTTCCCATCTGCTGACGAGACAGAGTCGTCTGAATCAACACTTTCTTTGTTCTTTCTACATAAAACCATTACCACGTCCTATTTTCAAGTCAGAAGTTTTATTTATAACACGTTCCAAGAACTGCAGCAACGTTCCAATGTCCTGAAGCCCTTTCCAATTTAAAGTGAAAGTTTTGCTCCTTTCACACGGAAAGAGCTGTTACTAAGGAAGGAGTTTCCACGAGTTGTTTCCCATGGCTTGGCAGAAAGTCGCTGATTGAAGCTGCAGTGACTGCTTTCTGTTGGCATCGGGACCGAGGAGAAAGTGATGTCGTGTGAAATCGTCTCACTCCCTGCTGACTTGGGGTGAATTATGGATGAGTTTTCCCGGTTACAATGTCAATACATGGTCGGGGTAAATGCTTGTGTTGAAATATTTGAGGCTTATTCCCTGGGTGGGGTCAAACCACCAACATTTCAGCCAACTGCGTTGACAATTTGAGATAAAGAAACTGGCAACGCAGATATCCAAAAGCAAAGTTATCGACGGGATATGAGGATCTGTCGGACAGCACGAACTTGCGATGTTTTCAGAGACGGTCGCTGATTTTATCACCGAGAGGGTAAGCACACTGAGGAGCTGCAAACACTCAAATTAAAAGGCATCCACACATGCGCAGTTCTCTCACATACATCTCCACATAGTTGCTCACTGACAATGCTGGTATTTGAAGCCACGATTCGATAGAAACTGAAGCTTAAATTAGAGCACATTAAAACACTCGACCACACTACTCCACAAAAGCCAGCACTCAGATTTGTTATGACTAGTGTTTCAGCATGGATTCACTTCAGGCACTTAGACCTCGCAAATTTTGTAATGAAATTGACATCATTTTAGAAGAAAGACCAAAAAAAAATGCACAGACTAGGAACAGGCCCTTCATCCATTCAAGCCTGAGCCGATTCAAATCTACTGTTTAAACTTGTTACCCAATTCCTAAGCATCTGTATCCCTCTGCTCCCCACCTCCTCATGCATCTGTCCAGACGCCTCTTAAACGTATTTACCATGATTACTTCTCCCGTCTCTGCTGGGAACGCGTTCCAGACACCCACCACCCGCTGTGTCAAGTAGATGCCACGAGTATCTCTCTTAAACCTTTCACCTTGAAAGCGTGACCTCTCGTTTTTAATCCTTCAACCTGCGAAATAAAACTTTTCTCTATCTACCATGTCTGCACACTTCATGATTTTGTAAACTTCAAAAAAGTTCTCCCTCAAACTCCTTTTTTCTAATGAAAACAAACCTAACCTACTCAACCTCTCTTCCTAGATTGCACCTTCCATACGAGGCAACATCTGCTTAAACCTTTTACACGCCCTCTCCAAAGCGTCAACATACTTTTGGTAATGTGGCGATCAGAAAATTACACAGTATTCTAAGTGTGGCCAGACCAATGTATTGTTCAATTTTAACATGACTTGCCAGCCATTTTATTCAATACCCCATCCAATGAAGCCAAGCATACTATATGCCTGCTTGACGACTCTATCCACCTGTGCAGCAAACTTCAGTGTAAATGGACCTGCACTCACAGATCTCTCTGTCCATCAACATTTTTCCCCCAAACCTCTTCTGTTCATTGTATAACCCCACCTAGAATTAGACTGACCGAAATGTGTCACCTCACATTTGTCTGTTTTGAACTCCAGCTGCCACTTCTCCGCCCAACTTTCCAGTATATCTAGATCCTCCTGTATTCTTTAACAGTCACTTATACTTTCTGCTAGTCCAGAAATCTTCGTGTCATCTGAAAACTTTCTGATCGTTGCAACAGTGCTCTCTTCCAGATCATTTAAGTATATCACAAACAACAGTGGCTAAAACACTGACCCCTGTGGAGCACGACTGGTCATCTTTCTCCATTTCCAGAAACTCCATTCCACTGCCACTCTCACCATGGGGAGCCTTATCTAACTCCTTACTGAAGTGGATGTATATGACATCAACAGCCTTTCTTTCATCTATTAACTTGGGCACTTCGCCGAAACACTCTATGCCTCTCACTGATATGCACATTATTTTCTAAATATGAATAGATCCTATGCCTCCGTACCTTTTCCAGCAACTTTCCCAACACTGATGTTAGGCCCATTGTTCTGTCGTTATCTGGAATATCCCTACTATCCTTCCTGTACAGGGGACAATATGAGCAACGTTCCAGTCGGCCAGATCCTCACCTGTGCTGAAGGATGCCACGAAGATATCTGTCAGGGCCCCAGCTATTTCCTCTCTCACATCACTCAGGAATCAGGAATAGATCCCATCCGTTCCTGGGGATTTGTCCACATTAATTACCCCTAGCCTGCCCAACACAGCTTCCCTACTTGTGTCAACATGATCCAGACTAATCAAATGTCTTACTCTGGACTCAACATTCATCATGTTCCTCTCCTCAGTGAACACTGATGCAAAATAATCATTCAGAATCATACTCACTCTCTCAGATTCGACATACAGCCTTCCTTAATTTTCCTTTAGTGGACCAATGCTTTCTCTGGTTACCCGCTTGCTTTTTATATATGAATAATAGGCTTTAGGATTCTCCTTAATTGTGCTAGCGTGAAGTTGTTTCATGACCCCTTTTAAACCCCTTGATTCCTCGTTTAATACTTGTCCTACTCTTCTTATGTTCCTCCAGGGACCATTATGTTGTTAGCTGCCGAGGCGTTATGTATGCTTCCCTTTTCCTCTTGGCGAGTCGTACAATTGTCCTGTCATCAACAGTTCACGAATGTTGCCTTTCAAATCCTTTGCCTTCAACGGCACATGCCTCTCCTGCACTATATTTAACCTAGCTTTGAAAGCCTGACACATATGAACTGTGGACTTTCCTACAAATAGCTGTGTCCAATCCACATTTCCGACCTCCTGCATAATTTTGATATAATTAGCTTTGGCCCAGTTTCGTACTCTTTCCTCATGACCAGTCTCATCTTTGTCAATGAGTATTCTAAAACTTACAGAATATTACACACTTCCCAAAGAAATCACCCAAGGCAACTGCTATCACCAGTCCTGGCTTATTCCCCAATATCAGTTCCAATATGGCCTATTCTCTCATCGGACTATTGATATACCGCTCCAGAAAACTCACCTGGAGGCTTCTTACAAATGGTATCCCATCCAGACCTCTGACGCTAAGAGTATCCCGGTCAATGTTGGGAAAACGGAAATCTCCAATCAACACTAAATTATTGCCTCTACGTCTTTCCATGATCTGTTCAACTATTTTTTTCTTACACCTCACGCTCACTGTAATACAGCCCCAAAAATCTAACCTCAACCTTCTTATTTCATTGCTCCATCTCACGACAAAAGCCCTACATGGTGTCCTCCTTTCGCACAGCCATGATATCATCCCTGACCAGCAATGCAACTCATTCCCCGTTTACTTCCCTCCCTGTCCCGTCTGAAGCGTCTATATCCTAGAACATTTGGTTGCCAACCATGCCCTTCCGTCAAATAAATCTCTGTGATCGCAATAACGTCATATTACCAGGCACCAACCTAAGCCCTAAGTTCATCTGTCTATACTCCATGCATTAAAGTAGATGCATTTCAGGCCACCAGTTCTTTTGCATTCATCTGCTCTCCGCATACTCTTCCCATTATTAACGCTAGCTTCCAGATTCTTAGCGTTTCCAGTTTCCACCTCACTACCGACCTGTTTAATCTTGTGGTTCCCAGCCCCCTGCCACATTAGTATAAAACCTCCCCAACAGTAGTAGCAAAAACTCCCGAAAGGACATATGTTCCTGTCTGGTTCAGATGTAGATCGTCAATTTTCTTATAGTCCTACATTCCCCAGAACTGGTCACAAAATCCAACAAATCTGAAACCCGCCCTGCAGCACCATTCCGCAACTCACGTGTTCACCGTGCCGTTTTTTAAATAATTTCTGCGCTGGCAGTCACATCGCACCGGCAGTAATTCAGAGATTACTACCTTTGAGGTCCTCCTCTTTAATTTCTCTCCTAGCTCCTTGAATTCTCCCTGAAGGTCCTCATCTCGTTTTTTTTTCGTTGGTGCCTGTATGCACCAAGACAACTGGTTGTTCACGATCCCCTTTTCGAATGCGCTTCAGCAGATGGGCGACATCCCTGGCCTGAGCACCTGGGAGGCAACATAACTCTCCAGAATTGCTGACACTTCACAGTGAGTCCACCCGCAGCTCCAGAGTGGCCACGCGGTTAAACAAGTGCTGCAGCTGGACACACTTCTTGCAAGTGTAAGTTTAGAAAATCTTTACAAGGATTTGCAAGGTTTGCACTGCTTGGACATGAAAACGAAACTGAATAGGCTTCGTCAGATTCCCAGGAGCTTCAGTGCTTAGATATGGCCTCACAGAAGCTTATAAAATCATGAGGAAGATAGACAGAGTAAATAGTCAGGGAGCACTGCTTCACAAGACACGCGAGTTCAAATCTACATAGCAAACGTTTCATGTGAGAGAGGAAAAATTTAAAAGGGATGTGAGGGACACATTTTTTTCACACAGAAGTTTTGTGTGTGTGGAATGAATTGTCACATTTAGTGGCAGTCTGGTGCACTCACAACATTTCAAAAACATCTGAATTGATGCATAGACAGGAAGACCTCGGAGAGATAAGGCACAAATATTGGCAGAAATGTATGGATTAATTTCGGTTATCTATTCAGCAAGGGCAAGTTGGATCGCGGGATTTGTTTCCATGCTCGACAAGTCTGAGATGCTCCAGCCACTGGCAACGGTTTGAATACACCATTTGCAAAATAAAACTCATGTTGTTTGTTACTCAGTCAGCGAGTTTGGCTATTTTGTTTGGAAGGTGGATGAGCCCAACCGATCCAGAGATGAAGGTTTTCCGGATTTTTGCTGGCAATGACCATTCTTCTTGACACTTTCCCAAGTTTGCCATCAAAGATTTTGGCTGAAGAAAAATACCTCACGTATCGCATTACCAAATTTGCTGTCCAGCGAATCCAAAAACTGACAGCTCTTATCGTGGACCAAAATCAAAACTGAAAAGGCAGAACCATGATCAGACACACCGAAGCTTAAGTGCTGTCTGTGAGGCACTGTGAGTCGTCTCTGACATGAACTGCTCGCACAAATAACAGCAAGGCAATTCCAAACCTACTGGAGATTTAGTGTATTGCCAAGTCCCAGAAAGTGCTCAAGTATCATAAAACAAAACACAACAACGAACCATTAAAAGTGAACATTTCCAAGTATATCCGTGACTAAATTAGGCCATCAATGCGCCGGTGCCCCATTCTGATCGAGAGAGCAAATCAGCTTTCTCCCTCACCAAGACAGTAATGAAGGAAATGAAAGTATAGCAACGTTTCACATCGCGATTGCCCACCTTTTCGCCACAGCATCAAAGAACAGCGAACAGATTCAATGCAGGATCTTCTTTCGAAATAACGGTGCCTTAACTATGTCTATTCACTTTCACAGTAAACGGGGAACAACGCAAGTTGTCTGGAATATGAATAACCAACATTGACTACTTGGGTCCCAGATTCTACTGATGCTCAGACTTTCATATGAAAAGGTACCTTGGGCGATTGCCGTACACCCAGAAATCTTCTGGCTGCCTTCTGTTTGCCCTGTCAGATTAACCTTGTGCTGCTCTAATCGAATTTGTAGTTCTTGCCATTTGTCCGTATTGCTATTAGGGATAGCTGGTCGTGGCAACTCGTGACTGCCACTCAAATTCTTTGCCAAAATTGGATAGTCCCGAAACGTGATTCGCAGTGCACAAACTTTGCAATGAGTACATGCCACGCGGCAAGTTAAAAAGCATGCTTCCATTTATTCAAGTAAGTTTCTGGGAACTGACAGCCAGATTCCTCCTTACACTCGGAATTATGACAACACATAAACCAACAGCCTCTCTCAGAGACAAGTGACCAATGCCCATCTTGTGCCGGACATACGTCGTTGACAAGATTACACGCAGGGACTGCACAGAAAACTACAGCGGAGAAGCAGACAGACGACCATCGAGCTGCATTCATGCAATTCAGTTACCCTGTAAACCCCATGCACAGCTGTTCCTCGTAGGTACACACAGGGCACTGAATGTCTCTGACTCCGGGACTTGGAACCCAGATGATATGACCGTCTGCGGCACTGCTTACTTCCTTGTGTGAGGTAACTCCCGATGGAACATATGTAAAACACGATAGCTCATTGAGAAATACGTCCAAAATAGTACCCAAGAGATGTATTTCTGTTGTGTTTCTAGTCCTGTTCCTGACATGACATGCATCATTGCACTTATTGTGTGCTTCCTGACGGTTTGGTGCATGCTTCCGTGATCGCATTGTGTGCAGTAATCTGCGTTTTAGCTGCAATTACGTGATTTTGAAACCTAGGACCACCGGCCTCTATTTTATTTTCCTCTTCTCGTGCGCAATAGCAACACAGTAAACGATCAATTAATATTGGGAAATAACATACACAGGCGTGTGAAAAGCCCAGTTTCCGCGGCAATTATGCAATGGTTAGAGATTACTTTGATTCAGGAGATAAGGATGGAAAGTGTGTTTGGGTAGAGATGAGGAACATTGAGGAAAGAGGAAACCAGCCGCTGTGGCTTACAAGAACACTAACAGTAACCACAGTGTAAAAAAACGTACAGGAAAAAATACCGCCTGTGAATGATAAAAGAAGGCAAGAATTATGGGAGACATTCATTTCCCTTCTTCCTCTCCCGTTTGAATTGGAAAGAAACTTTGAAGAAAAACAATCGAAAAGTTATATATGCCCCATCGAACAACGTGCGCCGTACCTTGGTCATTGATTACTGTAGATTAGAATACTTACAATGTGCAAACAGGCCCTTCGGCCCAGCAACTCCACACCGACCCGCCCGAGCCCAAATGCATTCCTCTCCTTTAACCCCATCAATTTCACACGGCCATTTCAACTAACCGGTACATTTTTGGACTGTGGGACAAAACCAGAGCAAGCGCACGCAGCCACGGGGAGAACGTGCAAACTCCACACATTAATTCCTTGAGGCGGGAATTGACCCTGATTCAGTGGCATGGTGAAACAGCAGCGCTCACGATGGCGTCAGCGTGAGATGGGACTTATTTGCCGCCTTTAATTGGGAAATATCTCTGTCATTGTGAGCATCTGGAAAGACCAGTTACATCGCCAGAAAAAGAAATGAATATGTCATTAAACTTTGTTTGTTTCATGTCCAAGAATACTCAGACCAATCGCTCCCTTGATTACCTCTGCTGGTCATGTTCGCAAAGAGATCTAGCAAATTGCCAAGTGTGATTTTCCTTTCAATGAATAATTTTGACTTAATTTGGCTGCAAATGTCTTTTCCAAACTTTGTGCTTTTCTTCTTTTACATTGGTGTCTCTCACCTTACTAATGACAGCAAAGGGATGAAAGGAGATGGAAGCATTTCACTCAAGTCAGCGGCAGCTTTCAATGAGATCACGGCTGATTTGGTCAGTGCTCAGGGCGCGGCGCTGTCTGTAGTCATGGCCGAGTGGTTAAGGCGTTGGATTAATAATCTGTTGGGGTTTCCCCACGTAGGTTCGAATCCTGCTGACACCGTTCTGAATGCTTTCCTGCTGGAACAATTCAAAGTTCAGAAGGCCTGCTTCACAAACCGGGCCTGGAATTTGTTTAGACTCGAGAAACTCGAGTTCTTCATCAGAAATGCTCCACGTTTAAAACATTATCGCTTTCTCTTTCCAGATACACTGCTCGACACATCGGGTTTCTGCAGTTGTTATTGAACGCCCTGAGCAGAAGTGCTGCTTTTCATTAGATTCCTCTCATCCCTTGTCCTCTGTTCTCCAGCAAGAAATAAATATGTGACTAAGTTTTGTTCGTTTCATGTATAAGAACACTGAGACTCCTCTGCACCGCACTTCTTTTGCGTTTCTATCTATTTTAACACTAGTGTGTCTTTTGATTCTTCCCAACAAAGTATATGACCTCGCATTCCCTACATTCTGTGCTTCCGCATTTAAAACTTGCATTTGTCCGATTGTCCATTTAAAATTCCAGCTCACCACAACGGAGACCTCTGTCGGTTTGGGGGTATCTTTCTGTGTGTCTCCCTTTGTGGGTGAAATGAGCATGAGTTCCTCAAAAGAGTTACGAGTCGTTGTGGAAGTGTCATACATCTGCCCCATTATTGTGCCATTTATGAACACAGGATAAAGTCATTGACATTTGCCCTGGGAACATTCGAACACACGAGACTTTGGGCCAAAGTTGGAAACTGCGACTGGAATAGATGGCTCTCTGATCAGGCGGAATGGCCTTTTCCCACTTTGTGAATCTACGAAGACAAGTTGAAAATAATCTGCAACGAAAATGTTCATAAAGGGTGTTTTATTTACACCAAATACGATAGTATCTATCGCCTTGTCTTGTTATTTACTTGTGAAGATTCGGTACTCTCAGCACCGTGGCCCGGATCGTATTCCCGCTCATGGAATGGTTGTATTGTTGAGCTAACATATCGGTTTACCAGTACTTCTGCCGATTTTCCGATGCTAGCAGCTCATTGGTTTTGTCCAAAACATTATGAATGTTAACATAATACAAATAGCTGCAGTTGCTGGAAATCTGAGCCAAAAACGAAAATTGTTTGCGGAACGCAGAAAGACTGGCAACAGAAACATCGACTTTCCTGCTCCTCGGATGCTGCTGTGCTTTTCCAGCATTTTCTGATCTAAAATCGGGTTTCCAGCATCTGCAGTCCTCACTTTTGCCAAGTTCCTTCAGTGTCGCTGGTTCCCAATTCAAGAACTCCATCTCTAGCGGTTTCATGTCTCTACCTCCATGCTGTGGAGTTGAAGAGTGAAGAAAAGTAACTCACCCCCTCCATCTCTGGGGTAATTAGGGGCTGAAAGTGAATCGTATCACATTGAAGTATATCTACAAGCGACTTAATCTCTGTCTTTTATTGGGAACCATCTCTTTCATTGTAACCATCAGGAAAGACCATTTCGTTCGCTAAAAAAAGAAATGAATATGTCATTAAAGGTTGTTAGTTTCATGTCCAAGAATACTCAGATCAATCGCTCCCTTGATTACCTCTACTGGTCATGTTCGCAAAGAGATCGAGCAAATTGCCAAGTGTGATTTTCCTTTCAAGAAATAATTTTGACTCAATTTGGCTGCAAATATCTTTTCCTAACTTTGTGCTTTTCTTCTTTTACATTGGTGTCTCGCACCATACAAATGACAGCAAAGGTATGAATGGAGATGGAAACATTTAACTCAAGTCAGCAGCAGCTTTCAATGAGATCACGGCTGATTTGGTCAGTGCTCAGAACGCGGTGCTGTCTGTAGTCATGGCCGAGTGGTTAAGGCGATGGATTCGAAATCCATTGGGGTTTCCCCACGTCGGTTCGAACCCTGCTGACTACGTTATGAATGCTTTCCTGCTGGAACAATTCAA
The DNA here is from genome assembly GCF_047496795.1 of Chiloscyllium punctatum. Lineage (NCBI taxonomy): Eukaryota > Metazoa > Chordata > Chondrichthyes > Orectolobiformes > Hemiscylliidae > Chiloscyllium > Chiloscyllium punctatum. Next base: position 22,511,251 of record NC_092762.1, read on the forward strand.
AGTTCAGAAAGCCTGTTTTGCAAACCAGGCCTGTAATTTGATCAGACTTGGAAAACTCGAGTTCTTCATCAGAAATGCTCCACATTTAAAACATTATCTCTGTTTCTCTTTCCAGATACACTGCTCGACACATCGGGTTTCTGCAGTTGTTATTGAACGCCCTGAGCAGAAGTGCTGCTTTTCATTACATTCCTCTCATCCCTTGTCCTCTGTTCTCTGACTCTGGTCATTGGCAGCACTTCCTCCTGCTAGTCAGAGTGCTCATTCCCCACCGCTCCCTCTCCCATCATTACAAATAACCGCAGGAAATTGCCACTTAACCATCTTTGTTCCAAAGTGAAACTCACCAGCCTAGGAACTCTCTCCACCAAACGATTGTGAAGAGATACTGTGAAAATATTGTCAGTTGGCAGTTGGAAAAATGTTTACGAAGCAAACCATATAATTTAGGTTCCAGCTTTGGAAATCTTGAGAAACTCTTTGGGAAATGGAATCAGAGGAGATTGAAGAAGTGTGAACTGTCAGTCCGAGTAGAGGAAGGGACATTGACTCTGATGTTCTCGGCACAGGAAATGATCTGAGACATTGAAAGAATTCTCGCTCCCGTACGTGAGGAATACAAACTTCATCTGGACTGTGGGACAATGAAAAACTCTGGAACACTCAAGACAATATCCAAATATTGACTGAGATCACTACAGTACGAGTACAATAGATGGGTCAGTTTTTGTCCAGTGTGTGCGGGAGGTCTTCATAACAGTATGTAGACATGCCTTCAAGGGAAGAAGCCACTTTGGATTTAGTACTGGGTAACGAGCCTGGCCAGGTTTTAGATTTGGAAGTAGGTGAGCACAGTGGAGACAGCGATCACAATTCTCTCAGGTTTACTTTCCTGATGGAAAGGGACAGGTGTACTCCACGGAGCAAGAGTTTCAGCTGGTGGAAGATGCAATGAGGAAAGATTTAGGAAGTGCAGAGTGGGGTAGGAAACTGTAGGGGGTGAGCACATTAAAAATGTGGAGCGTATTCAAGGAAAAGCTCCTGCGTGTCCTAGATTTGTATGTGCCTGTCAGGCAGGAAGGAAGATATAGAACGCGTGAGCCATGGTTTACTAAGCAAGTGGAATCCCTGGTCAAGATGAACAAGAAGTCTTATGTTAGGACAAAACGTGAAAACTCAGTTAGAGCGCTCGAGGGTTCCACCAATATCAGGAAAGACCTAAAAAGAGAGCTGAGAAGAGCCAGGTGGAGACATGAGAAGTTGTTGGCAGATAGTATCAGGGTTAACCCGAAGGCTTTCCATCGGTATGTCAGCACTAAAAGAATGACGAGAGTTAAATTTGGGACAATCAAGGATAATAGTGGGAAGTTTTGTGTGGAGTCAGAGGAGATAAGGGAAGTACTAAATAAATATTTTTTGACAGTGTTCGCGATAGAAAATGTAAATGTTGGCGACGAAGATACATAGATACTTGCATCTAGTGTAGTAGATATTGAGGTTCACAAGGTTTCGTGATAGAAATACTGCAGAGTGCGAAAACAGTCAAGTCCCCTGGGCCGGATGGTATCTGTTCTAGGATCCTCTGGGAAGCAAGGGAAGACATTGATGTGCTTTTGGAATTGATTTTCAAATCATCGTTGTCTACCGAAATAGTGCCTGTGGAATGCAGCATAGCATATGTTGATCCCTTGTTCAAAAATTTTCGTAGAGACAACGCTGGTAATTGCAGACCAGTGAGTCTCACTGCAGTTGTTGGAAAAGTGTTGGAAAAGGTTATTATAGATAGGATTTATGACCATCTCGAAAAGAATAATCTGATCAGGGACAGTCAGCACGGTGTTTTGAAGGGTAGGCCTTGCCTAACGAATATTGTTGACTTTTTTGACAAAGTGACCAATCAGGGAGATGAGAGTAACCCAGTTGATGTGGTGTATATGGGTTTCAACAATTTGTTCGATAAGTTTCCCCACAATAGGCAATTATACAAAATGCGGAAGAATGGAACTGTGGGAGAGATTGCAGCTTTGATCAGTAATTGGCTTGCCAATAGAAAGCGGTGTTGTAGTTGTTGGAACATGTTCTTCTTGGTGTCCAGGTCTTGGCGGCCTACCACAAGGGCCGGTGTTACATCCACTGCTGTTACATGAGATCGAACCTTGCCAATCAGTCTCCTATGGGGAACATTATGAAGTCCATATAGATCACATTTATTGCTCTGCCCTTATCAAGCTTCTTTGTTACTTCTTCAAATAACTCAATCAAGTTTGATAGACATGATTTCCCACGCACAAAGCCATGTTAACCAAATCAGTCCTTGCCTTTCCAAATACATGTATATTCTGTTCCTCAGGATTCCCTCCAACAATTGGAGTATTCTTGGCAGATGCAGTTTCATGTAGGGAATGCGAGGTCATATACTTTGTTGGGAAGAATCAAAAGACACACTAGTGTTAAAATAGATAGAAACGCAAAAGAAGTGCGGTGCAGAGGAGTCTCAGTGTTCTTATACATGAAACGAACAAAACTTAGTCACATATTTATTTCTTGCTGGAAAAAAAAGCCTTTTCTGATGCTCACAATTAAAGAGATGGTTTCCAAGAAAATAGGAAAATTAAGTCACCAGTAGAGTAATCAATTACCAAGATGTCCCTCGTGATGTTTTATGGGACATGTGGGATTTTTTTTGATTTTGGTTCTCCAAACGTTTTTACAATGGAACCGAGAGTTTTAGATGGGAAGTTAAAATCACGCATGACTATTGCCATTTTTGTCACTCACACGCATTTTTCCCCCTTGTACGATTTATTTCGCTTTGTGGTGACTGCGAGTGGGCTTGTAAACTACACATGCTTGTGAGTTCATTCCTCACTGTTCCTCAACTCCAACCAAACAGACTTTACATCCTTATTTCCTGAATCAAGGTGATCTCTAACCATTGCATAAATGTCATTAAAATTTCGGTATTTGACACGCCTCTGTATATCATCTTTCAATATCAATTGATCCTTTACTGCATTGCAGTTGTGCATAAGAAGAGAAAAATAGAATAGAGAATGGTGGACCTCCGCTTCACACACCCGTTATTGAAGCGAAAATGCAGATTACTGCCCATACTACGATCGTGGAAGCATGTGCCGAACCCTCAGGAAACACAGAATAAGTGCAGTGCCACAGGGCATGTCAGGGACAGCACCAGAAGGACAACAGAAATGCTGCTCTAATCTCCTATTTTGGATGTATTTCTCAATGAGCAATAGAGTGTGACATGTGTTCCATCAGGAGTTCCCTCACACAAGGAAGTAACCAGTGCTACAGACTGTCATATCATCTGAATTCCAAGCCCTGGAATCAGAGACATTCAATATTCTGTGCATAACTGCAAGGAACAGCTGTCCGAGGCGTTTTTACAGTCAGATGAAATTATTAATGCAGCTCTCTAGTTGTCAGCCTCTTTCTCCTATGTCGTGTTTCGTGCAGTCCATGCGTGGAATCTCGTCAACCACGTTTGAACTGCACATGATGGGTATTGGGCCTTGGATTCTCGTGAGTTGTTTTCTGAGTGAGGCCCTCGGTTTCTGTGCTGTCATATGTCCGAGTGTTCGGAGGAGTCTGGATATCGTTTTCCAGAATTTGTTTTTAACACAGGGAAGCATGATATAACAATTACCTCATAGCAAATCCTCGTTGCGAACTTTGTGCGCAATGCATTTGCGAATGAAGGTGGGTGGATATTGGTTCTTGGCAAAGAATTTGTGTGGGCGTCAGTCCAGCAGTCCCTAGTAGCAATGCGTACAAACGGCAAGGGCCACACATTCGACTAGAATAGCACAACAATAATAGGACAGGGCAAGCAGAAGACAGCCAGACAATTCCTGGAAGCAGGGCACTCATCCACGGATTCCATCCGTTGGACCCAATCTGCAGTCCCAACAAACGGAAGCAGCAGGAATGAAACCAAATGAATTCGTACCAAAACATGAGAACAGCGCTTCACAGGAACCTCTGCACCGCTGAGAATGTCACCCAGAAAGGGAGGAAAAGTCTGCAAACCATCTTACTAGCGTCACCGAACTTTTCAACAAGAACTCCAGAAGCATCCGAACTTCACATCTTTCTGCTCCAAAACACTCCACTTTTCCACAACAGAGAATTGCACACTCAACTACCGCGTGTAAGATGAGAATTGCAGCCCCTACACGACCAAGGGCGGAAGTAAGAGCGAGGGGAAACAGCTGCCACTGTCATTCCACAGCTACAAACGCTCTCTTTGAAAGGTACATTATCGTATGAATATCGGGACAGCAGTAGAATATGGGAACGAAACAGCCTGCGCTGTGAATTCATATTCTGGACAATGTGAGTTGTTCACAGTTTTCCCTAAAAGTGAGTGGACGTCCTTATTTCACCGCTGTTGTGAAGCCAGGTCCTGCACTGAATCTGCTCCCTCGTTTTTTTTTGTTGTGGCTAAACGGTGCGCAATCGCAACGTGAAACTTTGTTATATTTCTCTCACTTCCTTCATTACTGTCCTGGTGAGGGAGGCTGGAGATTGGCTCGCTCGATCAGATGGAGGCACCAGCGCATTGTTGACCTAATTTAATCGAGAATATAATTGGTAATATTCAGTTTGCATGGTACATTTTTCTGTTTTGTTTAATGTTACTTGATCACTTTCTGTTACTTGGCAATGCACGAAATCTCCAGAATGTCGGGAAGCTCCGTTTGGAATTGCTTCGGTGTTATTTGTGTGAGCAGTTCTTGACATACACGTCTCGCACTGCCCCACAGACGGAAGTAATGAGTTTGTGCGTCTGATAAAGACTCTGCCTTTTGAGTTTTCACCTGGTCCACGTTAAGAGCTGTCAGTTTTTGGATTCACTGGAGAGTTATGGGGATAACACGATTTGTGAGGTTTTTTTTAGCAAACGAAATTATTTGATGGAGAACTTGGGAATGTTTCAAGGAGAATGGTCATTGTCCGTAAATGTCTGGAAAACATTCCTCTCTGTGTCATTTCAAAACATTACGCCTCAAGAAAAATGTAAAATTCAAATACACTGATTTCGGAACAAACAGCATGCGTTTTTGCAAGTGGTCTATTCAAACTGTTGTCAGGTACTGGAGTGTCACGGAATTGCCGAGCACGGAAGCAAACCTTCCTATCCAACTTGCACTTGAACAGATCACCGTAACTAATCTAAACATATTTGCCAATATTTGTCCCTTATCCCTTCGAACAATTCCTGTCTGCATACCCATTTAGATGCCTTTGAAGTGTTGTGAGTGCACCAAACTCTGCCACTAAATGTGGCAATTTATTCCACACGCACAGAAATGTCTGTATTAAAAACATGTGTCGCTCACGTCCCTTTCAAATTGTACTGCTCTCACATTAAACCTATGCTATCTCACTGTAAACTCATGTGACTTCTGAAAAAGTGTAGATTGACTATGTTCTCTGCTCGACTACCTCATGATTTTGTAAACTTTTCCATGGACATCCCTCAGGCCTGAAGCTCCGCGGAAAACTGTCGAAGAATATTCAGCTTCTCAATAATGTCCACACCGTGCAAACCTTTCAAATCGTTGTAAATATATATTTTTTAATTATGCTAAGGTATTCATAGAAAGTGCCAGGAGAAATTGCCTGAAGTGAAGCGATGCTGAATCATTAATATTGAAAGTTTTGGCGCTTAGTTATCGTCAGGGAGAGTCGCCGAGTGATTTATTTAGGAAAAAACAATGAATGCAGATGCTGGAGACCAGATTCAGTATTTGTGGTGCTGAAGAGCGCAGCAGTACAGGCAGCATCCGAGGAGCAGTAAAATCGACGTTTCCGGTGAAACCCTGTATGAAGGGTTTTTGCCTGAAACGTCGATTTTTACTGCTCCCCGGATGCTGCCTGAACTGCTGTGCTCTTCCAGAACCACGAATGCAGAGAGGTTTAATATGCTGGGTTTAGGATCCAGTCTCTATTGCGTCGTGGGTTTGAAACCCAACTTTGCAATAGAACAATTGCAGGCAGCTTTTTATGACAGAACTACACAGGTCCTGATATTGCTTTCTGGGTGTGTTTGTTACTCCTCGGGTCTCTCACCCTCTCTGCGATAAACACGGAAACATGAGCAACTGATTCTTAAAATAATGAGAACTACTGCTGTCCACATCCTCTCGATCACTGTGCGTTTGGATGTGTACACGCACAATTTTGCTGTCAGTTGCTTTGTCTCAAATGGTCAGAGCATTTGGCTGAAATGTTGCTTGTCCAAGCCCAAAAAGAGCACAGAGCCTCAAATATTTCACATCAAGTATTGAGATTGACCATGCACTGACAATACAACCACGAGAACTCATTCATGATTGACTCTGAGTCCGCAATGAGTGAGACGATCACGTGCAGCAGAATGTGACCCGACTCTCTACAAGCCCCTGCTGCCAACTGAAAGGGGCCACTGCAGTTTCAATCAGCGGCTTCCTGCCCAGCCCTGGGACACAGCTCATGGAAACTCCTTCCTCAGGAACGGCTGTTACCGTGTGAAAGGGTAAAACATTCTAATTCAAATTGGAAATGTCATCAGAAGATTGTTCCTGTTTTTAAAACATTTTATAATCAGAATTCCTTTCTCGAATATTAGAAGTGGTAAACTTTGTAGGCAGGTAGAACAAAGAAAGTGTTGATTGTGAGGACTCTGTCTCTTCAGCAGATGGGATTCCCTACACTCTAATCAGAAATGATTTGGTTTCCTGAAGTATTTTCCCGATTGATTTGCAGTCTGCCAGAGTGTCTGGGAATCACTTCGGCGACCTAAGGATCAGGGTCAAAATATGAAAATATTAACAGAGAATCGCAAATCACGGGGCAAGGCCTTAATGAATTGTAATGGTCTGAAGGAATAAATCTGAGAATTGTCAGACTTGGATAATGTTATTTGCAATGGGGAGGAATGAGCGAGATTTTTGAAAATTGCCGTGTCAGCTGAATTAAACCCAGTATGAAATGATAAATTAACCAACACCAATCCTGTCCTGGTACGCTCAGTCGGTAGACCTTGAGACCTTTAATCTCAATGGTGTGGGGTTGAGACCCACGCAGGGCGCTGTTGTTTGTTAATAGGTTTGCCGCTCTCCTTTAATATTGACAGAAAGAATTCGCTCGCTGAGGCAGGTTTTGTTGACACATTTTTTCCTCCGTTTTTGATCATCTCTTGGTTTCTAAGTGAAAACTGTCTCCACTGTATCGCAGGTGCAAGAGACAAGGTTATCAGTTCAGCCGAATATGCTATAAATGATGTCCCTTCCAAAACGTGAGGTTCCATTCCAAACGTGCCCCAACCAAAATGTCCAGAGACGTCGAATGCGAATGGCCACATGACAGTGACAGCTGCATGTCAAATGGTGCTGCAATAGAATTAACTGAATGAGAATGCCCAGATGGAAACCGAATGGAACTCTCCCTGAAATTTGCCCAATTCACTCGGTAAATGATGCTGTAGTGTACCCATATGTGTTTACATAATGAACAGATTATTGTCAGTAACAGGGATGGGATAGTGCAGGATAGTGAGGTTTCCGTGTGGGTCAGAAGTGATTTGTTCGAATAGGGAATTCAAACGTCCACAGAGCAGACATAGCTGATTGGTCCAGGATCAGAATTTTCCCTTCTGTTTTAGTACCAACTAAAGAAATTGCGAGAAAATCTCAGTAGGTCTGGTAGAATCTTGGAATGGAAAACCGAGTTAAGTCTTCAAGACCAGTGACACTTATTACTCCATGTCCATCTCCATCTACCTATTTTTTGAATATCTCCTGACTCTCAACTTTATACTGTTTCTCTTTTATTACTCCGTCTCCAAACATTCTCCCAGTCTCAAAATTTAATAGCAGAACTGTTCCATCTCTCACCTCGCCGAGTTATGAGAGGAGGACTTCGAAATGCACGATTAACTCTGTTTCTATTTCCTTAGATACTAGACGGTCAGAGACCAGAAGGCATCGGAGGACAGTTAGAGCTTTCAGCCCATCTGGTCTGTCCGCCTTTCGATCATGACTCATTTCGTTCCCAAACCAATTTTCAGCCTTCTATCTGTGACACTTATCTCCCTGAATTTAGGATCCAGTCTTTTTCCCAGAGTGCGAATGAAACTGTCCCAACCGTCTCCACATCTGCTGGCAGCTGTTACACCGTATCTGTGTGTGATCGAGCTCAATTTCAGTCCCACACAGCAAACACGTCTGTTCTGAGCAATGCAATCCCCGCTGCATGACAGATCGATCGGGTCTCTGACCCCACGGTTTTTCTGCGAGGCAGTAGTTAGCTGCTTCACCACCCACGGCAAGGACCGGTGCTTCAAAATGTGGGGACAAAAGGCACAATAGTTTGTACATGTTCGGTCGAAAGGGTTATTGTCAACTTCAGTGTAGTCCCTGCTTCAGAGTCTGGGTTTGAATCGCCCAGGCCTGGATAAAATTCCAAGTCAGAAAATGAAGATTTATTTATCTTCTTGTGGCTAATCTGAATGAGAACCATTTTCTGCTTCAACAGAGAGCACAGTCCCAGTTCTGCCAGAAGGAATCCACTGATTGATTGCATCCAACTGGAATCATAGAGTCATAGAGATGTACCGCAGGGAAATAGACCCTTCGTTCAAACCTGTCCATTCTGAACGGAAATCCCAACCCAATTTGGTCCCTCTTGCCAGCACATGGCCCCTTTCACTCCAAACCTTTTCTACTCATATACAAATTCAAATTCCTCTTAAATGTTGCAATTGTACGAGCTTCCACCAAATCCGCTGGCAGCCATGACAGCACATACACGAATAAATTGTCACTGCAAGTCGCCTCTGAGGATCTCGCCTTTTTGAGCTGAAACTATCTCGCTGTTCATTCAATGTCGCTGTGTCTAATTCTTGGAACTCCCTCCCTATCGACATCATGGCTGTATCACTGTGTTGAGCACTTCGACGACGAAGTAAAGTAACTTACCATCTCAATCTCTTGAGTAATTATGGTTGGGCAGTGAAGCCTATCCCAAAGAGTGACGTGCATTCGCCAGAATTTCGTTTGAAAAAACTGCACTTTCCAAGTGGACATCGGAAAGTGGTCGGGAACAAAAGTAATGTTTCGAAGGGAACGTAGGATAAACTGAAAGTCAATGATGACTGAGATGCAGGAGGCAGAAAGTGAGTGAGGAGCTGTTGGTACAAGGATCAATGTCAGTGCTAATCGTTTAGCCCTTACTGCCCACTGTTAACACCAACTCACACACCACTCCTGGTAAATTCACCACAATTACCCTGGTCTCTTGGTATGAGTTTCACTCTGTGCACATTCAGGCTGTAAATCGGCCCCGAGAGGATGAACGCATACTGTTTATCCTGTCAGGTTAAAGAGGTGAAGGCATCAGTTTGAAATCAAAGCAAGAAGAGATTGCCTCTTCCTGTACATTTTCAGTGGACAGTCACCAGCTGTGAACTTCTTTCCTGCACAAGCGGACGTTGATATAAATTCTCATCGAGCAGCTTTATTGCAGAAAGGTAGTCCAATTAACTATGATCAAATACTTCATTAAATGCCCTTATTGATTTGAAGAACAGAGTCTGTGGTTTCGTCAGTTAAAGCATATGGTAATAACCAGATGTTAATGGTGTCAAATGCTGTCAAATGTTCTGTACATTGAAAGTTCATTGTCTAAACTTCTCGTAAAAGCCGTATTGTTTATCCAACATCCCGAAAGTTACGGCTCAGCATGCTTCTTGTGTGTGAGCTCAGACCGTTATTATTTCGTGCTCCCAAGCCCTACCTCCTGATGTGGACCCATCAGTCTATGTTCTATCCTGATAATTCAACGCAGAGTTCTTTTTACTCTGTTCGACAAGGATTTGTCTACCTCTTCTACTATTATTCTCCGTCCGTCTTTTCAAGTTTTTTGGGAATAATGAAGAGACGCAGGAGACACTGCAGACTTGCAGGACAATGTTGTAGTAATAACGCATCCAATGAGATAATGGCTCTTATTGTCTGCTGTCACCATTCATTGATTTTCCGCAAACGGCAATGGCATCAAAGAAATCCGATAATTGGAGTGAACGTGCTTTTTTTCTGGTCTATTATGAATACTATTTAGAATTGTAAAAGCTCATAACGTTTTGAGTGAACAAATGTCACCTGATCTCAGACCTAAGTAACACAGACATTACTTGGAGACTGTGAGCCCAGTTCTACACACTCTGGCCGGGGGGCCGGAGAAAGCCACAGAACAGTCTCCGATTTTAACACTTTTCCAAGAGTAGAAATGAAAAATGAGGGAAATTGACAGACAGAGAGTGGGAGAATATAGAAGAGAGTGAGATGGTACAGAGAGACAAAGGGACACAAACAGAAATTCTCCATTCACCATGGCTGCTCAGCGACATAAAGGAGAAGAAAAAGGTAATGAAGACCAGCCTTTCACCAACTCAGGGCAACAGCAACAGCATTACAGCCGATAAAGGAATTTTGCTTTTTAGCAGATGACGTCTGTCAGCAAATGAGAGGTTCTGGTAAGTATGCTGTTTCGCGAAGTGAAATTGACAATTACCCAGGCAATAAAACAATAAAAAGCATAAGTAGCCTGAATCTGTGATATGAAACAATAAATCTCTTTGTCTCCACAGATGCTGTCAGGCCTGCAGAGTTTCTCTGTCAATTCCTGTTTTTGATTCAGATTTCCAGGATTCACACTTCTTTGTTTTATGCTCGTCTGAATCCTGTTTGTGACAATACTGGATGAATTGCCAGTTCCATATAAATTTCCTGCTTTGGGAAGGTTGTCAACAACATAAACGGTCAGAGGACATCCCCCATTGCTACAGCAGTGAGACCACTGAGTCCTTAACAGGAGACTTCCACGCAAAGTGAAATATGGCGCTGTGTGTTTTCTCACTTTTACTTTTTTCATTTGTGATCATTTTAGCTGCACATTCAGTTTATTTCTTTCTTCCATTTCTGTCAGCTTGGAAAAGGCCTTTAAGCCCATCTGCAGTGCGGGTCATTGGACATTCATCTTTTCGAGTCCAGGAGCTACTATTTCTTGAAGGACCTTCTGCACTGCATCTCGGGTGGGGTGGGTGCGAGGGTGTACCACTATATTCACCTGTCTATAGATATCAGAGAAGGGTCTATCTATTCCACACCACCAGGCTTCCTCATCACTCTTCTAAATCTTGGTTATTTTTACCCTTTCCATGGAACCTCCTTCTTTGATAACAGGAAACCGATATCCCGTGTCAGGTGTACCTGTAGCCGTGATGGATACTACTCAGTGCCAGTAACTGGGTAGACAAGGATCTCTGTGTAAATATTTATTGCCTTATTTATAGTCGCCCTGGTTACCAAACGGGCATGGGTGGTATGTAAAGGTCAACTTAACATCCTTGGTTAAGATTACCGTCTGCTGTTGTACCCCAGACACCCCTGCCTTCACGACTCGTCCTGCCGTGCAGCCCCATATTTCTATGAGTCTTCTAATCATTACTTACACTTTTTTGGATCCGGTGTTGTCCGATGTCTCCTCAAGGTCAGATACACGTTTGCAACGGCTGGCGTGTATCAACGTGGCTCTTTCAGCGATCTTAACAGCTGTCTGTGTTGTAGGGAGCCCTTGGAACGGTCCCAGCCAGCTCTTCGCCTTCATGCTTTTGCTCCTGAAGTCTTTCACCACTATCCAGTCTTCAGGTTCTAGATTGTGCATCTTCCCTTCTGCTAATTGGGGTCGTGTTGCCCTTCTTTTGATTCTGTATTTGAGACAGAAGTGTGGAGACATTTATACCATAACATAATATCTCGTCCTCACAGTGGTCTGTTATCTGTTTTACAATTGGTCTTGGCCAATTCCTGTACTGGGCCACCTTCCAAACAAAATCTCAAACGTCCTAATATTTACTCTTCCTCTCCTTCATATACAATAGCACAATTGGAAATGCCTTTGTCCATGTCACCTCTAGTTCCACACAACATTTTGCCAAATTATTTTTAAGGATAGTTTACTCTCTTTCCACTGCCCCACCACTCGCTGGGTGGTAGGCACAATGTTGCCTCACCTTTATTCCCAAGTAATCACTGATCTGCTGTAGGGCAATATTTATAAATGGCTTTCCATTGTCGCTGCTTCACCTTTCAGGGATGCCCCATCTAGGTATTATTTCAGTTAGCAAAGCCTTGGCAACTGCACTGGCGTCCTGTTTAGACGTGGGAGCACTTCCACCCCATGGGAAAACATCAACTATTACCAGACAATGCCTTTTCCCTTCGCTGGGTGTCAGTTCAATAAAACCCATCTTAAATGTTCAAAGGGTCTTTGGGATTTGGGGTGTTCTGCCTGATTCATTTGTATTCCCCTCCCCACATTATTAGTGGCACAGATAACACATTATTCACATTATTTTTATGAGTAATGAGTAAATTCCTTTCTGTACAAGCGTGCTGAAATATTGTCGTACATCCCCACTTTTGACACATGGTCCTTACCGTGTGTTACTTTCGCATAGAAAGGGAATAAAGATCGTGGTAGACAGGGTTTCCCACTGGGGCCACACCACACCCATTCCCTCATTCTGCACCCTGCCCTTGTCCATTCACGCTTCTCCTTCGATGTGGTCTGAGACTGTAACTCCCATAAGTCAACTTTGGATTAAAAATATTTGACATACACATGTCAAACTCATCACTTGGCGGCTGATTGGCTGCCGTCCTTGCCGCTCAGTCTACATTTTCATTGCCTTGAGAAATTGAATCATAATTTTTCCTGTGGTCTTCACATGTACATACAGTGATTGATTTAGGCAATAGGACTGCTTTCAGGAGGTCAGAGATCAGGCCATTTTATGTGATTGGCTTTCCAGTGGAGGTCAAGAAGCCCTTGTTTTTCCACAGGGATCCAAAATTATGTACAACCCCGAATGCATATCTGCTGTCGTTGTAAATATTCACTGTTCTTCCTTCGGCCAATTTACATGCCTCAATGAAGGAATTCAGCTCTGCTGCTTGCGCTGACAGATAAGAATGAAGTGATCCCGCTTTGACTATCTCGTGGGTAGTTGCTACAACATACCAGACACTGGCCTATCTCTTTGCTTCTGAATACTGACCTATCCACAATAAAACGCCGTATCCAGATTCTAAATTGGTGAATACTACACGTCTGGTCTCGGGCTTCAAATGTCATTAATTACAGTGACACAATCATGTGGGTCTCCGTCTCCTTCTGTGGGGAAAAGACAAGCAGCATTAAGGACGTTACATTGCTTTATTGTCACGTTCGGCTTCTCCAATAGCATAGCATTGTATGTGAGCCAACCAGCAGCCGACATGTGTGCTGTGTTTTGCTCAAAAAGCAGTAAGCATACTGCATGTGGGACCAGTCGGTTTAATTCAACAAAGCCGACTATGTCCCTGGAAGCTACAACAGCCTTTTCAAATGCAGGCAGGACACGGAGACATTTGTGCAATCCTGCCGTTACGGGATCTAAGTTGAGGTGAAAAATAAGCTACTGGCCTCAATTTTCCACACATAATTCTGCATCAGCACAAATGTCATGCAGGTACACTTCTCATCAACTGTTTGTACAAAAGGCTTGTTTGGATTTGGAATCCCTGTGTCGGGGTAGTTTGGAGTGCCATTTCAATTCAACAAATGCACTCTAGGCCTCAGGGGTCACTGCAACGGACTCTAGCTCTGCAAACCTGAACCATGAACTATGTCACTTTTAGGCGCCTAAAGGTTTGCGTAATGCGGGTTAAACATTCTAAGTAGGATCACAGACCAAAAAGGATACCAATTGTTTCTTCATGTGAGGCTTTGAATTTTGCTGGTTTGCTTGAACTCTGTCTTGACCAATGGCCTTTCCTTGTTCAGATATTAAGTGACCTGAGAACTTCAACTGTTGTTCCACAAGTTGCAGTTTTGCGAGACTAGATGGCAGAGCATCGCAACCCTACCTTTCTCACATTGTTTCTCTGTTGATGCTGTGATTAAGCATTCGTTTACATACTGCAGAAGCGCTGACCACCCCCGCCCCCCGCCCGGTTAAAACAAGAGTCTCCAGACTCCTGTGTAGAGCCTCATTAATTATGGTGGGGACTCACAGTAATCTTGAAAATGTCACGTGAAAGTATACCATTTGTCTTTGAATGGAAAAGTGAACCAGAATTGAATGTTGGCGTGTAACGGTACACAAAACAAGGCATTTGCTAAATCCACAATAGAGAGCCAATTACATCCGGTGGAATTTGAGCCAATCGTATGTAGGAATTGGGAACATTTCGGGTGTGTGGAACAACAGCGTTCTTGATAACCTGCAGGTCATGAACAAACCTCCATTCACCTGATTCACCTGGAATGTTTGCCTTTTTGAACGAAAAAAATGGGTGTTCTCACCAGTGATTATTCACGGGGGATTATCACTCCAGCCTATAAGAGAGATTCAAAGACTGGAGTAATTTCCTTTCACAGCCTCGGGTTTTAACGGCTCTTTTGCTTTGCAAGGACGATACTCAGACTTCGGGGTAATTCTTAAGGATTCGTTTGAGCCCCACATCGTGTTTGGCTTTTGCCCTGAAATCAGTTGGGACCCTTCTAATCTTGGGTCCGAGACATCTACCATAGGTAAACGCCAGACGACACTCCTGCCGGGGATTACCTGGACTGCCCTGTCTGCCTGAGTTAGCCAATTTAGTTTCTTCCTATAGTCCTTATAACTGCATTGAATCAGATACCCACACGGACCCTGAAGATACAATCTTTCGTTTTTTGTGCCTGTCATATCCATGGTCCCAAATTCTGACACCTGTCGCTGGATGCCTTCGCCAATGATCCGTGAGGAAAAGAGCCTTCCACATCAAAAAAACAGGGTCTACTTACCGTCACAGATACTTAAAAAAGTTCAAAGTGACAGCACATCTGTGATCATTCCAATAAAATTCGCACAATAACAACTGATCTGGTTGAACCAATCTCCTGATCCAATCCTTATCTTATGAATTGTCAGGACCATCGCGGTGTATGTGTGCTGTGCAGTGCCGCATATCTCCAGCATGAAAATCGGTGTGAATGGGATTAACATGGCTACTTGCTTCCTGGGTGAGTGAATCGCTCACGGAACCTATCGCTCTCTGACATGCATCAGGAGTCGTGATTCATATTTTCCAGCCTGCACTGTTAAATCTTGTTTTTGTATTACCTGCAAGCCCGTCGGGGTACTGCACAAATCGGACCCCAGTCTCACTATGAGATCCCGAGACAGCAGATTTAAAGTACAGAATTCCGATAACAGAAATGAGAACTGGAATGTTTCCCCATTACTGGTTTCGCACAATAGGGGTGTGGGAAATCTCTCACGTGTCACGGCTCCTGATGCGCCCATTAAGTTCAGGAAGCTTCCATTCATCTTTATTTGCGTCGTCTCTCTGAACTGCCTGGATTTATGAACTGAATATGTTGCCCTTGAATCTTCCAAAAAAGTAAGGGGTGCACCTTCCACATATAACATAGATTGTAAGCATTGACTTATATGCATCATCGATGTACTGAAAAATATAGTTCACGCTTTGCAAATTCAGTGCTCAGTATAGAGGTGGGACATGTTTCAGTGCCCATAAGGTTAGTAATAGAGATGAGCATAAGCGAGTATTCGTTGCCAAGCATAAAGCAAAGAGGCTTACCTGTAACGTTTGGGCTTCCCACCTCAACCTCAGCCTTCCTCCATTAGTCACCCTGCTGCCCAGCCTCCAGGGCTGATTGAGGCTGTCTGGGCGTGCAATGCCTCACTCAGTGGTCCATTGCTCTGCAAACAAAGCACCCACCAGATTTACCTCTGCCAGACCTTCTTTTCACGCAGCACCTCCTTACAATGGCTGGGCGACCATTTGCATCATAGTAAGCTGAGCTTTAAGTGTTTGCAGTTCCACCTTTAAATTCCGTTTTTCCTTCTCTTGGGCCAGAAATTTTTCAGTATGTAGTGCGTGGAGTTCCATCAAATTCAGGTTCCCGTGTCCCAGGCAATACATTGGCAAGACGCCTCATGTAATGGGCGTCTGATAGCTTTTCCATATTCCCTTTAAAGTACAATTCGCTTCTTCTTATCAACACTTCAAGGTCAGTGGCCTGAAACATTCGAGTTCCTTTCCAGAAATTGAGTTTTTTTTTCTAATTCCTTGGCTGTTGATATGGTAGTTTGCTGGCCTTGTAAGTCTGCTATTAGTTCGGTTTAAATACACATAGATTTTCTTTTTGTCTGCAACACTTGCCCTCTGCAAAGTCAGGCCCTTACATTTTTTGTTTCCCTGTGCTTTTATTGGTCTCAAAAGAAATGTTAATTTTCCATTGCAATGGACATCACATTATTTTCACAGGTCAGTGCAACATCAAGGGCCGAAGTGCCTGTACTCCACTGTAACGTTCTCTGTTGTAAGATACATTTCCTGCTGGTTTCCGATGTCTCTCCTCACCGTGGAAACTTCCAGACACATCTTCCAGTGATTTGTCTGCACTTCATTCAATCCAGAAAACTGTAGTTCCTGCTGTGAATGTGATCTCTCTACAATGGAGAGAGGAAAACAGAGTCGGTGACAAAGCTGAGATCACGTTAGTTCTGTCCAGAATCAACAAAAATTACCGAAGTCTTCCAGTGTCCTGCCACTTTAAGATTGCATTGTGTACCCAAGCCATCATACCAGTCTCTGGTCTGCTGCAGTTCTTCTTCAAGGCACAGCGCAAGCTGGAAGATCGGGCAACTCATTTTCTACTGAAAGACCATGCAGATTTCAGGACCCAACATCGAGTTCAATCATTTTGGATCTTGTCCGCCCTCTTCCACATTTTTCACCCACCCATACATCCCATCAGTTCTGAACACGAATCATTGGAATCGAAGCGTTCACTGTCCTTTCTTATCAAAGATGGACAAGAGCTGCTGATTTTGTTCAGACATTTTCGCATTTCTTCAAAGAGCATTTCATTTTCCGTTGTAATCGCAAGACTGCAGGAACCGTCTGATTGCAGGAGAAGAAGTTAACAGGAGATGAAAATAATGTTAAGGGCTGGACCATTCCCATTGTGAAGGAAGATGAGCTAAGCTGGGGCTGTGTAACTAAGCACAGAGAAGGCTGAGTGAGAAACTGATTAACATGCACATATTATGAAGAGGATAGATATGTATGACAAGAATAAGGCTTTTCGGGAAGGAATAATAAACAGTGACATAGATGTAAAGCAGGAGAAAAGCGGTTTCGAGGAGATTTAGGAAGAACGCCTTAACCCATAGAGTGTTGTTCATCTGGAATTTCTTATTTGATCATGTGGTAATGCTAAGTGTTGTGAGGACATTTCAGCAGTATGTAGCCGAACACTTAAAGATCCAGATCACACGTGGATAAGGACCAGATACTGGAAATAGTGACGAGGTCAGACAGACTTGAGATGGCTGTCCCGAACGAAATCGTTCTAAGGCAAACTTTTGTGGTGAAAACTGGGTGAGGCCGCGACTCTGTGGTGCAATGGAAAGCGCGTTGAATTTCTACGTTGACGACCATTCAAAAGTTGTGGATGCAAATCTCATCAGAGTCGAGTTTTAGTTTATGGTTTGAAAGGTGTTCAGACTAGACTCGGCTGCTCATCTGCAAAACCTATAACATTCATGCAGAAACCCAACTGTCTCGAACTGCAACATTTTCCTCACAGCGATGAATAACTTCGATGTCTATTTATTGTAGATATCGATAAATATGTGTTATCCACTTGGCAACACGATGATATGGATACGTTGGAAAAAGACGTAAAAGTGCTGTGTGAGCTATGATGGTACAGAATGGCGTGACGGAGCAGGAGCGGTGTTAAGAATGGCCTACTTCTGCTCCTTTCTGCTTGAGTCTTTTCTGCCCCAGGTTTTTAAACAATCACAATGAGAACAATGTGAATCTACACCAATTATTATTTTCTGTCTCACCTCCACTTCACTACCCTCCACGCTGGAATAGATAGCTCCTGTTTCAGCTTTAGGTCAGAGAGTGGAGGATTCTCACAAGTTCTCTGTCAGGCTGAACATCCCTTCATATAGGTTTCCAAGTGGACACATGGAGCAAACGATTACATGGATGCTGGGGATTGAGGGACAGATTTCCCTCTTCCGGGGCTAGAATTCTGGCCAAGGTAATGAACGTGAATTTCTGACATTTTGAAACTTACTCTGGATTCTTGCGACTTTACTAATTAAACTAAAATTCAATTTGCCCTTGCATAACATGATTAATTTTTCACTATTTATAAAAAACCATGCCACGTGCCCTTCGATTTAGTCATGCAGAAGATTGTTGACGTTGTGTACAGTGTGGGTCATTGTGCCGTATGAACATTCCAAAGGATGCTGGTGAAGTACCAGTGAATCGAATTCTCTGACGAATTGATACCGATAGAAGGAGAATCCCAGTACAGTAGCGACATAACATTGCCTGTGATCAACACAGGAAGCCACGGTAAACGAACACAGAATTCAATTCTGCCTATTTTCACCACATTTTACTCTTCATATTCCTGAACCTGATGCTCCATAATCGATGATCCATCATCAGTATAACCTCCTCTGCGCTGGGTTTCATTTCAGATCTTCAGCAAAAAAGGAGTAATTGGTTTGAGGGGTCTAGTGCTAAGATCAGTAGCCATTGGTCATCAGTACACGACAGCTCCAGTGGTGCAATTCGTCAGTTTGATGTAATTGCACGACAGACTGGAAGTGTGTAAGGTGCCAAAGTTGCACATTCGGTTCTCGCCAGGTATTGGTTTTACTGATAGGGACCAGAGATGATTGCAACTTCAAGCTGAAGAACTATTTAAACACCGAATATTAGACCGCAATAAAGTCCATGTTGGCCCTAACGTTGCATCGACCTGTGATACCAATCTGACTAGTATTTTACCATCATAGTCCGCAAGTTTATACAATGACCATTTCATTGCCCTGAAAGTTGTTGAGTCGACGAGTGTTGAAGGCAAGGCGTTCAGCACCCTTACTACTCACTGATAAAGGAACCTACCTCGGTATCTTTCACCCTCAATTTACATCGATGTGCCCTTGTGCCAAAATTACCATTTGAAGAAAAATACCTTCACTGTCCACCTTATGGCAACCTCTGACCATCTTCTATGTCTCTCTAAATTCACCCCTCAAACTTCTTGTCGCTATCAAAAACCGCCTCAAGTCCCTCAACCTTTCCTCATAAGACCATCTCTCCATAGAAGGCAACATCCTAGAAAATGTCCTCTGCACCATTTCCAATGCTTTCACATCCATCGTATAATGTGGCGACCAGAAATGCATGCAACTCTACGATTGCGGCCACACCAGTTAATTTCTGGAGCTGCAAAGTGACAATTTCACTCTGAAACTGAATCACTCTCCCAAGAAAAACTAACACACCGTACTCCTTGCAAACAAACCTGTCAGCGTGGGTGGTAACTTTCCGAATTTGAGGTACATGGGCACCGAGATCGCTCTGCACATCTCCACTTCCAAGAATATAACAATTAGCCAAGAACTCTTTATTCTGACCGCCATGATGTCGATTCGAGCCGAGATCGCTGCAATCACAACGCAGAATATGAACTACTAAACGGTTACAGCATTCCACAGGCCACACTTGTAAACTCCAATCAGTATGGTAGCAGAGGGAATGTCAGGAAGAATGTACAATATCAGGACTTGGCGACAGGCATGTGGGAACGCAGAATGAACCGAATCTTTAACTTTAGCGTCCCAAGAGACTGTGGAGGTTCCATGAATGAGAGTACTGGAGAATGGGATTAATCAAACTCTCCAAACTCTTGGGAGAGTGCAGAACATTGTTGAAACGTATGCTTCAATAGCATTATAGTTGAACATCGGCTACTCCATCGCTGTGCCCACACAAGGCAGGACCAACTGCTGCAGGCAATCACACATTATCCCAGTTCCAGACCCGGAATCAGAGAAACTGTACTTCATATTCTGCATTGTGATTGCAGCGACCTCGGCTCGAATCGACATCATGGCGGTCAGTTCATTCAAAGTTTTACTTTTGGTGAAACACAGTCAGAAATTAATAATTTTTACATGATAATATTTTCTGACGTGATGATCTGTTTTCCATCGAATTTTGTTCTCTGATGTTTCTGTGTTTCATGTATCAGGATTTAAACCCAAAAGTTCTCGAAGATGTCTCTCCCTCGCACTCTCCCTAACTCTCTTTTCCGTCCCTCAACCCATTTGAGTGAGGCATTGCACAATCAAACATACACTTTCACTTTGAAGCATTCACGAAGATCCAATTGTAAACTGGGTTGGAATGACGGGAGAGAGGCGCGTGTATTTCCGAGGTTGGGACATCTCCTGGTCAAAAGCGGGGCGGAAGGGAATACTTGCCCCCATTATATTATTATGACCATAAACACTACATGTTGCTGAGAGAGCCGATTGGCGCATCTAAAGCGTGTGGAGACTTTAACTTTGAGTTTGCAAGGTTCGAAATTTCATTTTCCTGTTTGGATCAGTGGTTTTGACATTGGCATCTGCTTTTGTTTGCATCAGCTCAGAATCAGCTTCCTGTTCCCATTAAATACTGCAACCTGGAGAAGGTGATGTTGTGGTTATATAATAAACTAGTCATCCTTGGGGACTCACACATGGAACTGGTAATGTTAAAGTTCGATGAATAAAACCTGGAATGGAAGCCTGACCTCAGGAACAGAGAACATGCCTTTAATTTCATGCAATCCCATTCATGCATGTCCGTTCTGCAGGGACTGCTATCATCTTTACCCAATCCTGCCTACTTGTGACTCCCGGACCTGAACAACATAGCTGACCCTTAATCCGAGAATGACGACCGTGTGGGAAAGCAAGCCATTCGGCCCATTCCAGTCGACACCATCCCTGTGAAGCACATCCTATCAGACCCACACTCCATACCTATTCCGTTCGCCTTCATTTCCCATGGCTGATCCCAGTAACCTGCACACCTTGAGACTGTGGGATGAAACTCACACAATCAAAGAGAGAATGTGCAAATTGCACACAGTCGCACGAGACTGGGATCGAATTCATGTCTCTAGTGCAGCGAGACAGCAGCGAATCAGAAAGAACAACATATGTTGTCCTGACCAGCGACATCTACATCCTATGGGGAGATCAGTAAACCTAAAAACACGTTCACAACATGGACAACGGGACTTGCGTCTGCGTGGACTTTATTTGAACCAATCGTTCATCCTGGGAAGATACAAGGACACCGATATCACAGAGAAACCAGCGCAATGCGGGATTCAATTACCTGCTGAATTGGAAACTCATCTACTCATCAAACTGGGGACAGACTATTCAACAACCCCGTGTGTGGGACGGGCTCAATGAGCAGAAGAACCTCGAGATTTACCAGCAAGATTACGTATCCCAGAAGGAGATCAACTAAACTGTCAACGCTGCTGTTAATCCAAACCAGCTGCCAGTTTCATAGCGTCAAAGTCATAGACTCACACAGCTTGAAAATAGGCATTTCAGTCCTACCAGTTCATACTGAACATAATGTCAAACTAAACGAGTCGCATCTGATGGCTCTTGGAACTGCTGATGTTTAATAATGCCCTTGTGATATTATTACTGCATTGTTAATATGAATGTACAGATATAATTCTGTGGACACGGGTTCAATCCCTGGCAAGGCAGATGCCGGAATTTTATTTAAACAAATACCTACAGTCAAATGATGATGTTGAATCAGTTGTTCTAGGTCTGATTCACTAATGCCTGATAGAGAAGGAAACTGCCATACCTATCTGGTCTGGCTGGTATGTGACTCAAGATCCATAATATCGTAGTTGATTCTTATCTTCCCTCTGGGCAATAAATTATGTACGAGGCATGAATGAACAGCTTTTGTTAATCCCACTGATACTTTCCAACTCATTTATCAATCCAAATATCCTGCAAATATTGTAAATGTACTTTCATTCATCACTGCCTCAGGAAGTGAATTGCACACATAAACCATCCTCTGTTTTAAAAAGTCTCTAATGTCTTATTTTAAATCCCTCTTTTCACTTCGAACATTTGCCCTCTCGTCTTGAAGTGCCCCTCCTTGGAGAAAAGACTGTTACAGTTAACTCCAGCCGAACTCTCAATAATTTATAAATTTCTATCAGGTCGCCTTTCAAACTCCAGTGCTCGAGTGAAAATATTCTCAGCCTATCCAGCCTTTCGTTATAACACAAACCTTCACCACTAGCCATACGCTGGTATACCTGTTCTAAACCTACTCCAGCTTAATAATTTCCGTGCTATTACTGGGCGACAAGAACTGGACACAGTTTTCCAGAAGACGCATCACCCAATGTCCTATTCAACTTCAACATAACGTACCAACTCCTTCGCTCAAAGGACTGAGCAACGAAGGCAAGACGACATTTATTTTAACCATTCTGTCCAGATATGAAGCAAATTAAAATGAATTATTTACTTGAATTCCTGGCCTCCATGTTGCACAACACGATGCAATGCCCGATCACGAATTGTTTCAGCCCTACTAAAATTTGATGTAGCAAAATGCAATACCTTCCATTTATCCAGATTGACCTTCATGTGACATTTTTCAGCCCAAAGACGCAATGGATTAAGATCCTTCTGGAACCTTACATCACCTTCTTTAGAGTTTCCAATTCTGCTGTCCTTTGCCAGCTTATGAACCATGGCTTCGATGAGTTCTATTGTTTTCTCATACAGGTCAACGATTTTTAATTATTTGTCGTGGCCATCATTTAGCAGTTTGCAAATCAGGTAACAATTAGTCATGTCGTTAACCATGAGGAAGAAAGCCATAGACTGCAGGGAGATTGGAAACAATTGGCAAGAAAATGTGCTGAAAGGAATTCAATCCAGTGAAGTGGGTGATAATGAATTTGGGGAGAATCCATGATAAAAATGTGAATACTGATTGGTTTAAAGTAATAAAAGAGAAATTGGAGTAGACATTCACGAATGTTTGAAGGTGATTGGACAAGGGATCAAGTGGTCTCGAGGGGTTGGAGATAATTTCTGTTCTTGACCGCAGGTGAGAATATAAGAGCAGGGAAACGATGCTGGAACTTTAGCAACGGCCTATTCAAGATCAATAGACAGGGGAATCAGATGGACGGAAGTGCGTACTGCAGGTGCTGGAAATCAGAATCAAGATTAGAGTGGTGCTGAAGAAGCACAGCAGGTCAGGCAGCATCCGAGTTGCAGAAAAAAAACTAGCGTTTCGGCAAACGCCCTTCATCAGGAAAAAAGGTGGGAGCCTCGTGGGTGGAGCGATAAACGGGAGGACTGGGTCTGGGAAGAATTTAGCTGAGAGTGCAAGAGTATGATAGAGATGCGGTTAAATGTGATAGGTCGGAGAAGAGGGCCCAGCGGATAGGTGGAAAGGAAGATAGACAAGTGGGACAGGTCAGTAGGATGGTGGCAAGTTAGAAAGTTGGAACTGGGATAAGGTGGCCGTGGAGAGATGAGGAAACTGGTGAAGACCACGTTGATGCCCTGGCGTTGAGAGTCCCGAGGTGATAGATCTAGCGTCTGGTGGTGAGGGAATGGCGGTGGAGGAGACCCAGGAACTGCGTGTCCTTTGGGAGAGTCGGGGGACGTGGTAATTGATGTTTTTGGTCATGGGGCGTTGGAGTTGAATGTTGTGGGTTCCCTGGAAATGTTCTCTGAAGCGCTTTTCGAGAATGTGTCTGTTGGCGCCAAAGTAGTGGAGACCACATCGCGAGCAACAGATGCAATAAATGACTTGTGTGGAAGTGCAGACGGACATTTGATGGATTTGGAAGGCTCATTAGAGCCTTGGAAGGATGTGAGAGGGAAGATGTGGGTGCAGGTTTTGCAATTCCTGTGGTGGCAGGGGAAGTTTCCGACAGGGGAGGGGAGTTTTTTGGAGGGCGTGGACTTGACTAGGTAGTCGTGGAGGAAAGAGTCTTTGTGAAAAGAGGATAGGGGTAGGGAGGGAAATATAAATTTCCCTGTCACTGCAGGAATTGCAAAACCTGCACCCACATCTACATCCTCACCTCTATCCAAGTCTTTCATGTAGGCTTCCACGTCTTTCAAAGTTTCTCCTACACTTCCACACATACCATTTCTTGTATACGTTCCGCCTGATGCGGTCTCCTCTCAGTTGGAGAGAGGAGATGTGTTCTCATACAACACTTCAGAAAATATCTCCAGGATACCCGCAAGAATAAACCCCAGTGCCCCATGGCCAAACATTTCAACTCCTCCTCCCATTCTCCCGAGGACATGAAGGTCCTGGGCCTCCCGAATCGCCACTGCCTCATGACCCGATGCATGGAGGAAGAAAGCCTCATCATCTGCCTCGGGACCTTTCAACCCCATGGCATCAATTTGGACTTCACCCGTTGTCTCATTTTCACTCCCCCTACCTTACCCCAGTTCCCTCCTTCCAGCTCAACACCATCCGCCTGACTTGTCCCACCTGTGCATCTTCATTCCTACCTATCCACTCCACCTACTTCTCTGACATATCATGTTCACCCCCCGCCTGCATCCACTTACAGCACTCTCCGCTACCTTCTCCCCAGCCCCACCCCCTTCCCATTTATCTCTCCATCACATGTGCTCCCAGTCTCATTCCTGATGAAGGGCTTTTGGCTGAAACGTCCATTTTTCCTGCTGCTCAGATGCTGCCGGACCTGCTGTGCCTCTCCAACACCACTCTAATCTTAAGGGGAGTCAGTTGATTGAGAGGATTTTGAGATATTTTCTGTTGTTGACCACAGGCTGTGGATGATAGCAGAACTTTAGCAACCAACAGTTTAGGGAACCGCTAAAGGACTGAGCACAAGTATGGTCACGGCATAAATCAACATTTTTCTTAAGAGTGTAAGATAAAAGATGGAAGTCTGAAGTATGCAACTTTGCCCATCAAGGCCGTTTCACCAATGAGTTTCTCACTGATTCCTTTCCAAGTCAGGGTGCTATGGGCCTTGGAGGGGAACTTGAAAATGGTGGCGTTTCGTTGCATCTTCCAACCTTGTCCTTATAGTCAGTACAGCTGTTGAGCTTTGAAGGTTGTCAAAAATGCCCGAATGACTTACTCCAGTGGATCTGAGAGTCGGTGCACTCTGCTGCAATTGTGCCTTAGCGGTGAAGGGAATGAATATTGCAGGTGCTGAAGAGGGTACACTCAAGTGACTGCATTGTCGAGGACGGTGTCCAGTTCCTTAAATGTTATTGAAGTTACATCCATCTAGGCAAATGGAGAGAGTTATATTCCACGTCTCATTTGTGCCTTGCAAACGATGTATGATTACCAGAACAATGAGTTGAGTTTATAATCAAAAAAAGTATCAAGAACATGTTATCGTTGTCAAAGTGTTTATGTAGCCAGTTTCTATAAGTTTTTTCCCCGAAATAATAGCTCTGTGTACAATTACACGGGGTAATTTGTTTACAGTAAAGTTATTGAATGTCAATGAGATATGATTAGATTCTCATTTGTCAGAGTGATCATTTCTCTATTTCGTCCTTGTGTGGACCAGTCTGATTCCAGTCCTGTCTGATTTCAAGATCCAATTCCCGTCTGTGCTTGAAATTTCAACCGTTTCTTCACATAAATGTCTCCACCTACTGTAATAATATGTAAGGACGCTACAGGGGACAGCAGAGATTAATGAACATGTTGTCAACACTGGAGAAAATGGAGCTTCGTGGAATGATTGTTTTGTCTGGGATTATTCTCCTTGTAACAAAGGAGACGGAGGGGAGCTCTATAATCACATAATAACATTTCTAAGCGCTCAATATTCATGGGATCTTGACAGGGTAGTTACAGGCAGGTGGTTCATCCTCTGGTATGAGGAGAGCACCAGAGGACATGAACTCAGAATTAGATATTGCCGATTTAATTCAGAAATGAGGAGTAATTTCTTTGCACAGGGGCCAGTGGATCGGTTGAACTCCTTGCCAAAATTGTTGTTGAGACTGAGATGTTGTGTATTTTCAAACTGTGCCAGACAGATATTTAACCAGAAAAACGATGAAGCTTGGTCGAGGCAACGCTGGAGAATGGAGTTGAGGATTATCAGATCAGCCAATGAGTTCGTTGAATGGTGGAGCAGACTCGATGGGCTGAATGGCCGACTTTCAACCCTTCATCATTTGGTCTAACGCCTTATTTTATTGATACCTTTAGAATTCTGAAAGAATGGGATGAAGCGATAGAAAAGGTTTCTCAAACTGATCAGACAGATCTGGAACTAAGCTCATAAGTTCATGAACAAGAAATGTGCTGTGGCCTGGATATAACAAATGGCACTGGGCACACCGCAGATGGGTATGAGCAGACGCTGTCATTGCTAAAGGAAATTGGTGAATCTAATATTGTTGCCAACTTGGTGATCACGTTGGATGATGGATCGTGGTATGATTCACACAGCAAAAGGTTGTGAAAGAATGAAAGATTCGTTTTATTGCAAACGTTTTCTGCGGTTCCAATTCAATTGACTATATAAAATGCTGATCAGAACTTTGTGTGGAAAGACATTAAAATTCACAATCCCAGTCGATAAACTATTGCACTCAATCTCTCCTTATTGTTTCACTTTCATTCGATGTAAAGTCATAGAAAGTCAAGATGAAATGAAAAGCGAAAAGAATCGTTTGTACTCCTTTTCATTATCCTAATGTAACTTACAACAGAATCAAATTGCTTTACTTCGACTTTGATGAGGTATCGATTTATCACAAATCTCCGGTATGATGAAGGGCAAGAGCAAGATTCTCCATCCAACGTATCCTGAAGATGCGAGGCACAAAGGGAAACCACAGCTGCGTTTCATAGAAGTAACAGCGAGAGGAGGATTCAAATCCACACATGCGCAATGGAAGAGCAAACCGTCGCCTGAACCCCTGGGATACTTCAGCCCATTGCAAAGGGGCTCACATGTGACCCCGTCAAGATCACATTTGGTGCACCTCGGGGATGAGAAATTCCCTGACAGGAATCGAATTCAAGCCATTATGTTTCTGCTTTCAGCGGAATAATAATACCAGCAAAATCCAAGGGATTGAACTCGTCCTTGGAAAGAATACCTTGTCCTTGATTTATTTCGAGTCGGAACTGTCTCAAAATGACCCAGCAAGCATGGAATTCCCGTTAAATTCACACGCACATTTCGTCTTGACGCATAATTTCTTCAGACAGTTTCTCTCTCACGTGAAGAAATATATACGGAGATAGAACTGAAGGTGATGTTTTAGCTGGATGGTCTTTCTCATATGGCTGAACCTGAACTGGGTAAAATTCCCGGAAGTGAAGTTTTGTTCGTTTCATTTTATTAATTTTGCTGCAACTTCACTCTGTTCATTCCAATGATCGGAAGTGAATTGGATTTATATGATTGGAACGCTTAATGTTGTGTTCAATTTTGCTCCGAATTTATTTCAGCTTAAAGAAAATACTGATGAGAAAAACTGAAGGTTGTACTTACAAAACAAGAGGCTAGTTTTGATGCTCAGTTACTTTGGCAGATTTCAATGGGTGTAAATGAACCCAACATCGTGGCGATCGTCCTCCCATCTTTAAGGCAAGGGATTAAAGCAGGAATTCGATCTCCAAGAGACGGGTCACTTCCTATTCATCATGGAATAGCTTTCCTTGACAATATACCAAATCTGCTCAGTTCCATTTATAATGCTTCATGTGGATATCAAGAAAAACCTTTCAAACCTCTGACCTTTTTTTCCCTGAATCTTTCTCAGCTGCATTCGTTTCCGATATTCATTTGCATCTGAAGTCATCAAAATTAGACATTGTTTCCTCGCACCTTCTACCCCCACACCCTCCTTTGCACTTTTACCTGGCCACAGGCTGTCTCTCTCCTGGTGAAACTCACTGTTTGTGTGTCTCTAAATGTGCCTTTCCAAATATTTTGGAAACGGATTCTATGAGTGACAGAAATTCTGCTCCCATCATTTATTTGTCCTACATCCATGGTTTTGAAAGCCTGACGTTCAGAAATATACGAACTTGAAAGAGTGAATTTGCCACATATTTACTCTCTCCAAACCCCAAATGCTCTGGAAAACTTCCATTCGGTTTCCCTTGTTTCAGTGTCAAATGTTCCAACACACAAATAAATAAAATTCCATCCCCACTAAACGCCATCAGCATCGTCTCTAATGCCTTAGCTGCCCAGTAAACGCTGGCAGTTTTCTCTCTGATAGAATCACAGATTCCCCCGACAATGCAGAAAGTGTAGTTCAGTTGATCAGGTCTGTAGGGAGACTCTGATCAGCATCTCAACCAGACCGCGCTCCCGTCTCTGTCCCCCCAGGCCTCTGGCTTGTGATTTCAAATAAACCTGTTGGAATAAAACCTGGCATCGTGTGACTGCTGAACTTATCACTGCGTTACCCATGGCTAATTCACTTAATTTACTGAATTCACTCTCTGGACAGATCAGAACAGTTTAACATGGCCAATCCACCTAGCCTACAGACTAAATAGCCGTTCGAACAACTGAGCAAATGTACCATCACATCGAACACGATCTGTATCATGTGCAATGGCTTTACACACTGGTAACTCCGCATAGTGAAAGCAAGATGCGCCCACCAACCCGAATTCAATGCATCCAAACGCGGTTCTACGTTGTACAACGTCAGTCGTTCTGCTGGAAATGTTTCTGCACTCAGATCTGAATGGATTTACTCTGTTTTCTTCCTCAGATTCCTGCTTTAAGTAAACACATCAGTCAGGAACAACTCTATATAATGGTTTTCATTGCAACACAAACACAATGTGCAGTTTACAGAAGTTACGTGTTTGCACTTTCACTGACACTCTCTCTTCCCAGGAGCTGCAGTCCTTCCCCAGCTGATTCAGACAGCACTGTCCTTCCTGTGACATGTACCATCGAGCATGGAAGGCCAAGCATGAATAACCTTCACTGGGGAACAGAACGACAGGTTTAAAACATTTACGATGCCCGCAGCGGAGAATTGAGCCCTGTGACAGGCGGGGACACTAACCACGATACTGTGGAGGACAATAACATCGAAGGAGACCCTTCAGCCTGTTGTGGCCGCACTTGACCAACACAACTCCTAAACGACCCGAATCAAGTTTTCCATTGTTTAGCCCATAATCTTACATGTTTTGGCATCGCAATTTAACATCTCAACTTTTTTTAAGGTTAGAATGATTTCCGCCTCTCTGACCGTTTCCGCAAATCTACTCAAACCTTTCTGCCTTTTCCCGTGATCTCTTGGCCCCAGTGTTCGATCCCCCCAACAATAACAAAAGCTTCTTTCAGTCTATCCTATCCATATCCCTCAGTATTTAGTACATCTCAGTCATGTCTTCTCCAATCTCCTCTGCTTGGCGACAAACAACCCCAGTCTGTCCAATCTCTCCTCACAACTGAAAATCTTCAGCCCAGACAATATCCCAGTGAATCTCTACTGCAACGTTCCCAGTGCGATCACATCCATGCAGTACTCTGAATTGCAGAACAACACACAATAATCTAGCAAGTGCCTAATGAACTTTTTTTTCTATTCTGTTACAGTATGAGGGCGTCGCTGGCTCGGCAGTATTGATTGCTATCCCTAATTGCACAGCGGGCAGTTGAAACTCAACCATCTTGTAGTGAGTCTGGAGTCACATGGAGCCCCGAACAGGCAAGAATGCCAGTTTCATTCCTTAAATGACGTCAGATGGTTTTGTTTTTTCAACAATTGAACATGGATATATAGGAGTTATTATATTCGTAATTCCAGATATTTATTGAATCCCAATTCTACCACCTAGCATGGTCGGAGTTAAACCCAGGTCTCTGTTGTCGGAATTAACAGTTCAGTATTTAGTGGTAATAGCGCTCGGCCATTGCAGAAAAGCAGTGAAACTGATCTTATCCAATTCAGTCGCTTTTCCCCAATACTGTTCTGTGCCATTTTCCTGAGCTTGATCCCCCAAAATAATCTCTGGTCCATATCAGTAAAAGGTGCTACATGAGTATTGATCTCACAACAGTGGTAAACAAATGTATCAAATGGTCTGCAGATCCCGATGGTGGGGTTGGGACACGTTCACCCAGCAACAGTGACCCCAGCCACACAGACTGATCGATATCAATGTGAGAGTCTGTATTAGGTTCTGCAATGCCTTAGTGAAATAGGAAATGACTCCACAAACACACGATGAAAGAGCAGCGCTCCGAAAGCTAGTGCTTCAATTAAACCTGAAAGACCATAACCTGATGTTGGGTCATTTTTAATTTTGTACTCCATAGTCCAACACCGGCATCTTCAAATTAATGAAGTGGGGGTATGGGATGGAAAGTTCAGTTAGTGATCGTAGGAGGGAAGAAATCTCTGAGAACTGGTGGATTTGAATTCTGACATATGAAACACAGAGATGTGAGCGAGCAGAGCTTGAAGGAAAATAAAATCACCTTGTAGAAAATCAAAACTTTAAAACAACTGATTCCTTTGTGTTTCACAAAAGACTGGGACACATAGAGCAATTACTGCCGAGACTCGGATTCGAACCAAGGTAGGTGCGGCCACAACGCAGAGTACTAACCACTATACGATCACGGCATTACACAGACGAACACACTAAACTCATGCAATAAGTACAGTATCATAAGGAATGTTAGGCAGATCACCAAATGCACAATATCAGTGCTGAGCGAACAGTGGCAGATATGTGGGAACTCAGAATGGGCTGACCGTTGAATATCAGTTCCCCCAGTGGCTGTGTTGATTCCATCATTAATGTGTTGAGGGCTGAGTTAAATAGATTTCTCCAAAACATCAAAGTCTCCGGGGACAGTGCAGCTTTTGTTACCTGCACATCCACCAATATCATTTATTGTATCCGTTGCTCCCGGTGCAGTCTCCTGTACATTGGGGAGACTGGGCGCCTCCGAGCAGAACGCTTCAGGGAACATCTCTGGGATACCAGCACCAATCAACCACACAGCCCTGTGGCCCAAAATTTCAAGTACCCCTCCCACTCTGCCGAAGACATGGAGGTCCTGAGCCTCCTTCACCGCCGCTCCCTCACCACCAGACACCTGGAGGAAGAACGCCTCATCTTCTGCTTCGGAACACTTCAACCCCAGGGCATCAATGTGGACTTCAACAGTTTCCTCATTTCTCCTTCCCCCTCCTCACCCCATTTCCAAACTTCCAGCACAGCACTGTCCCCATGACTTGTCCTGACTTGTCCTACCTGCCTACCTTCTATTCCACCTATCCATTCCACCCTCCCCCCCGACCTATCACCTTCATCCCATCCCCCACTTAACTATTGTACTCTATGCTACTTTCTCCCCACACCCACCCTCCTCTCACTATCTCTCCACCATTCAGACTCTCTGCCTGTGCCTGTATTCTTGATGAAGAGCTTTTGCACGAAACGTCGATTTTACTGCTCCTCGGATGCTGCCTGAACTGCTGTGTTCATCGAGCACCACTAATCCAGAATCTGGTTTCCAGCATCTGCAGTCATTGTTTTTACCAAATTTTTGTTGAAATGTATACTTCAATAGCAATGAAGTTTAACATCGGTTACTTCACGAGTTTCCCCACACAAGGCAGTAACCCCTGCTGCCACATGGGCCCTTTTCCCAGCCCCAGAATCAGAGGAATTGAGTGGCGCAGTCGCAAATAACCAACTTGAAATCAAGATGGGAATGAGGTCGCAGAGATACTCGATGGCTCAAGTGACGCAACCGGAGAATGCACGGTGTTTCTATGACGGTTTAGAGGTGTAAGCAATTCCGAGGTTGGGAGTGCTCCTGGTCAAAGGCGGGGCAGAAGGGAAAATCTGTTCCCGTTTATAATAACAGCAATCGACAGTGTATCTTGCTGAGACAGCTGAGTGCCACAACTGGAGCGGGGGCATCTGGTTTGAAATTTAATTTTGCTTCACTATCACCCACTTCCCTGGAATGAATTGCTTTCACCATTTTTATTTCCAATTGTTTAATATCACCCTGCAGTTTGCGGTTTTTGTCCTCATGGTTAATTGCATGATTAACTTTGTATGATTTGCACACTGCTAAATCACGGCAACTCCAAGTAAATAGAAATTATTGATCTATATGAGAAAACAGTGGAATTAACAGCAGCATGCTTTGTAGGTTTGCAGGCGACACCAGAATTGTAGACAGTGGGGAAGATTACCTCAGTTTCAAAAGGATCTTAATCAAATGAGTCGTTGGACTGAAAAAATGTAACATGGAGTTCAATCTGGATAAATGGCAGGTATTGCATTTTGGTACAACAAAAAGGGTATGGCTTTGCGTATGTTGGAAAACAGAGAAGCTCGGTGTGCAGGTAAATAATTCCTTGTAATTTGCATTACCAACAGACAAGATGGTTCAAAGGCATTTAACATACTTCCGTTCATTGCTCAGTCCTTTGTGTATAGTAGTTGGGACGTTATGTTGAATTTTTGCAGGACATTGATGAGGCCTCTTCTGGAATATTATGTCCAGTTCTGGTCGCCCAGTTGTAGGAATTATATTATTCAGCTGGAGTAGGTTCACAAAAGGTATGCACGCTTGTTGCCTGTGGAAGGTTTGAGTTATAATGAAAGGCTGGATAGGCTGAGACTATTTTCAGACTCGAGATCGGGGTGCTGGAAAACCACATCAGGTAAGGCAGCATCCCAGGAGCAGGAGAATTATTTTTCTCCTCTCAAGTGTCCATCACCAGGCTCTTCCCCGAAACGTCGACTCTCCTGCTCCTCAAATGCTGCCTAATCTGCTGTGCTTTCCCAGCACAACACTCTCGAGTCTGATCTCTCATCTGCAGTTCTCACTTTCTCCCAGTTGAGTGTGTTTTCACTCTAGCTTAGGGGTTTAAACGGCGATCTGACAGAAGTTTATGAATTATTGAGAGACAAGTTTAGAGTTAACGATAGCGGCCTTTTGCCAGGAGGGGGATTTCAAGACGAGAGGTCATATGTTTCAGATGAAAAGAGATTTTTTTTTAAAATGACATATGTTGCATTTTTTTAGAGACGGTGTTTTACGTGTGTAATTAACTTGCTGAGGAATTGATGGATGAGGGTACGTTTGCAACATTTAATGGTCAATTGATTCCAAACATGAATGGGAAAGTGGGATTTTCAAAATAAATTTATTTTCGCCTTGTACGTCAGTTATTTCCCAGAGGGCATTTAAGAGTCAACCATGACCATCTGGAGTCTCATGTGGGACAGAGAAGATGAATATGACAGTTTGCTTCCCGAACTGGCATGAGGGAATCAGATGGGATTTTCCACACAACTATTTCAGGTCATCACGAGACTCTTCAATTCCAGGTGCTTATTGAATTCAAACTCCACTATCTGTCATGCCAGGACCTGAACCCTTTGTCCCCAAAATACTATCTGGGTTTTGGATTAAAAACACAGTAATAAAACTACAAGGGCATTATCACCACTCAGTGGGTACACGAGGAGGCAGATGGGACTAGATTAATTTGGCAGTATGTTCACCATGAATCGGTTGGACTGAGAGGCCTGTTTTCATGTTGTAAGACTCTGACTGACGCTATGGAGCAGGCAGCTGGTTGGGATTAACAGCCGCATTGACATCATAATCGAACACCTGATGGGAGATATAATCCTGCTGGAGTCTCCGGAGGTTGTTTTGCTCAGTGATCCCTTCCCACACACGGGACTGGTGAACGGTCTCGCTCCAGTGTTCCTGATTAAATGAGTTTCCATTTCTGTGGTTATTTGAATCCCTCCCAGCAGTTCCCACATTACCTTGTTTTCTCTGTGGTATCAGTGTCCTTTTTTCTACACAGGGTGAATGATCCTTTCAAATTATGTCCACACAGATAAAAATTCAGTTTTCCATGTTGTTCATGTGTTTTCATTCTTCCTCATTCACCCACAGGGTGTGAGTATCACTGGTCAGGACAACATTTATTCTTCACCCCTCGTTCGTTGCTGTCTGGCTATACCACAAACCCGGATGTGATCCCAGCCTCGGGTGTCTGTCTGTGGGCAGTCTACACATTCTCTGTGTGATTGCCTTTTTATTTCTACCTCTGGCCAAAGATGTGCCAGTTACAGGGATCAACAATGGGAAATGCAGGCTTATGGGACAGGGAATACCCTGGGGTCTGGTGGGTTGCGCTTCAGATGTACCATGTGGACTGGAAGGTCCGATTAGACTGCTTCGCCACACGGTGGAGATTCTTGAATTAAGGGTAAGCTCATGTTTTTCTTGTCCTGGAGTCTCTCGTAGGCAGGACTGGGTGAAGATGGTAGAATATCCTGCATAAGGGACATGAATGAATGGGATTGCAGGAAATTAAAGTCATGATCTCTGTTTCTGAGATCAGGCTTGTATTTCATGTTTTATTCATCGAACGTAAACATCACCGTTTCCGTGTCCCAACCCCCAAGGATGACTAGTTTAAAATATCACCCCAACACCACCTTCTCCAGGTTGAAGTCTTGACTGTGTGGAAGAAACTGATATTGAGCTGATGCGAGCAAATGTAGCTGCAACCGCCAGTGTCGGAAACACAGATCCAAATAGAAAGATCATTTTTAAACTCATCACTGCAAGGTTAAGGTCTCAACACGCTCCACTCAGCTGTCGTAGAAAGATGCACCGTAA
Source organism: Chiloscyllium punctatum (assembly GCF_047496795.1). Classification (NCBI taxonomy): domain Eukaryota; kingdom Metazoa; phylum Chordata; class Chondrichthyes; order Orectolobiformes; family Hemiscylliidae; genus Chiloscyllium; species Chiloscyllium punctatum. The sequence continues at coordinate 22,545,958 of NC_092762.1, forward strand.
ATCGCTATGATAGTATAAACGGGGGCAACTATTCCCTTGAGCAGGAGCACACTCAACCGAGGAATTTCCTGCGCCTCTATACCATCACAGAAGGACTGGACGCTCACCTATTGCATCACTGGAGCCAGAGAGTAACTCGCGCACACATTCCCATCCCCATTTCCGGTTGGATATGGGCGGCCGTGCCAATGTTAAGCTAAAATGCTATTGAAGCATACATTTCAACAGTATCCTGTACTGTCCCCCGAGTCTTTGATGTTTTACCGAAATCGATCAATCTCATCCACATGCAGGCCAGACCAAGCAAGGATAGCAAATTCCATCCCGAAATGACATCAGTGGAACATATTTTTTTTTCAACAATTGTCAATGGATATATAATAGTCATTAGATTATTCCTTGCTGTACCTGAGCCGGTCCAAATCAACTAACTAAACATGTCGCCCAATTTCTAAGCATCTGTATCCCTCTGCTTCTCAGTTACTCATGTATCTGTAGGCGCATCGTTAAATAATCTACCATGCCTGCCTCTGCTACCTCTGATGGCAACACATTCCAGCACCGATCACCCTCTGTGTAAAATACTTTCCATGTCTATCTCCCTTAAACGTTTCATCTCTCTCATTGAACGCATGACCTCTCATTATTGAATTCCGCATCTTGGGAAAAAAGCTTATCTCTATCCACCCTGTCTGTGCCCTTCATGATATTGTAGACCTCAATCAGGTCTCCTCAATCTCGTTTTTCCTCATGAAAGCAGAAGTAATCTACTCAACCTCTCTTCAGAGCTTGCATCTTCCATACCAGGCAACATCTGCGTAAACCTTCTCCGCATTCTCTCCTAAATGTCCACATAATTTTGGTAGTTTGGCGACAAGAACTGTACAGAATATTCTAAACGCGGCCGAAACAAACTCGTGTACAATTTTAGCAGGACTTGTCTGCTCTTATACTCAATGCCCTATCCGGTGAAGGCAAGCATGCCACATGCCTTCTTGACCACTCTATCCATCTGTGCAGTCACCTTCAGGGTACAAAGGACCTGAATTCCCAGATCTCTATTCTTATCAAGTTTACCCGAGGCTCTTCCGTTTAATGTATACTTGGCTCTGGAATTAGACTTCCCCAAATCATCACCTCACATTTGCTTGGATGGAACACCATTTGCCACTTCTCTGCTCAACCCTTCTGTCTATCTATATTCCCCTTCATTTTTTGACAGTCCTTTATGTTTTCTGGCTACTCCACCAAACTTTGTGTCATCTGCAAATGTAGTGGTGAGATACTGGGCTAGCAACCCTTGGAGATTGGAACATGGCAGTTGTTCATCCCATGCTGCAAGGAACCATGTTTGGATGCTTTTTCCCAGTGAAGTACCACTGTTTCCTGATGTAGATCAATAATTCAAACTTTTTCATTAGGAGTCATGATTTAGAAGTTTACTGATGATACATAGTCGTGCAGTTGACTATGATGAATAATGTCATGGACCGCAGGGATGTATCCATCAGGTCTAAAGGCAAAATGGTGAATACAATTGAATCCAGACCAACGAGTGGTGGTGAATTTGGGGAGTTGTAACAATAACAGTGAGGATTCTGAGTGGTGTACAGGAACAAAGAGATCTTGGAATGGGCATTCACAAGTCCCTGAAGACAGGGACAGGGAGATAAGTTGTTCGGGATGTTTTTGGATATTTCCTATTGTTGACGACAGACTGTGGATGATATTCGATCTTTAATAACCGCCAGTTTAGGAAACAACCAAAGGAAGGAGCACAAGTCTGGTCCATACAATAATCTACATTTTTAAAAATTAAAAGATGAAAGATAGAGGTCTGAAGTTTCAATCTTTGCCCATCAAACTACTTCACCACTCAATGAATTTACCACTGATTCCTCTCCAAGTCATGCTGGCATGAGCCTTGGACGGTAATTTGCAAATGGTGAGGTTCAGTGCATCTTCAACCTTGTCCTTATGGTCGGTACAGTTTTTGAGCTTTGAAGGTTCTGTCAACAAAGCCTGGATGACTTACTCCAGTGAATCTTCTCTGTGGTGCACTCTGTGGCAATTGTACCTTAGCAGTTAAGGGAATAAATGTTCAGATGTTGTACAATATGCAGTTAAGTGACTGCATTGTCGTGGAGGGTGTCCAGTTCCTTCAGTGGTATTGAAGCTGCACCCACCTTGGCAAATGGAGAGAGTTCCGTTAAACATCTAATTTGTGTGTTGCGGACAATGTAGGCTTCATGAAGACAAGAGTTGAGTTAATAATCAAACAAAATTGAACCACGGACAGGTTTTTGTCTTCAACTTCTTTATATGGGCGCTCAGGTTTCAATACTAGCTCCCAGGACGATTCCACGGAGAAATTCAGTTGCGTTGAAGCCATTAAATGTCAATCGAATATGATTAGATTCTCATTTGTCAGAGTTATCTTCGCTGTATTTGGTCCTTCTGTGGGTTAATCCGATTCTAATTGCTTTCTGATGTCAAGTTTCAATTCCCGTCTGCGCCTGAAATTTCAACTCGTTTCCTCGCCGAAATTTCTCCACGTGTCTTAATAATATGTAAGGATGCTGTAAGGGACAGCGCAGACTTACTACATTTTGCTAACTCTGTATACAGTAGAACTTCGTGAAATGATTGGTTAGGCTGGGATTATTCTCCTTCAAACAAAGGAGGAGGAGGGGAACTTTATAATCACAGAATGACAATTAAAAATGTTCAATATTCGTGGGATCTTGACAGGGTAGATACGGGCAGGTGGCTTGCCCTGTGCTTTGAGGAGAGCACCAGAGGACATAATCTCAGAATTAGATATTGCCCATTTAATTCAGAAATGAGGAGTAATTTCTTTGCTCAGGGGTCAAAGAATCTGGCATTTTCCAAGAAACCGCTGTTGAGACCTTGTGGTTGGGTATTTTCAAACTGTGCCAGATAGTTAAGCAGAAAAATGATGAAACTTTGTCGAGCTAAGTGAGCAGAAAGGAATTCAAGATTATCAGATCAACTATGTTAAAAATCATACAACAACGAGGTTATAGTCCAAAAGGTTTAATTGGAAGCACATTAGCTTTTAGAGCTACGCTCCTTCATCAGGAGATAGTCACAACCTGGTGTTGTGTGATTTTTAACTTAGTCCAAAACCGGCATCTCCAAATCAGATCATCCATGAGTTCATTGAATGGTTGAGCAGACTCCTTGGGCTGAATAGCATACTTCCACTTGGTTTAACATTTCGTCTAACGCCTTATTTTATTCATAAGTTCAGAATTGTGAGGGGATGGGATGAAGTGTCAGGAAAGATTTATTAAACAGATCAGAAAGGTCAGGAACAAAGCTCATAAACACAGGAAAAAGAAATGTGCTGTGACCTGGGGGCAACAAATGACACTGGGCCCCAGCATAGGTGGCTGTGGACAGAAGCTGTGATTGCTGAAGGAAGTTGCTAGATCTTATACAGTAGGCACGCTCACAGTCAGTGACCACGTTGGATGATGCATGATCCACACACAGCAGAAATTGGTGAAAGAATGAAATGTTTGTTTCATTGGAGAAATTTTCTGCGGTTGCAATTCCGAGTGACTGTTTGAAATACTGATCAGATCTTTGTGTGAACTGTTAGGTTAAAATACTCATGAACAACCCCACTGGATAAACCTGTGCTCCCGATCTCTTGTTATTTTTTTCTCTTTCTTTCGATGTAAATTCATAGAAAGACAAGATGGAATGTAGGGCGGAAAGAAAAATGCGTTCCTTCTCATTTCACAAATTTCATCTACAATTGAATGACTGCTCTCACTCTTCATTATGACTTTAATGTGGTGTCGATAATTCCTGAATCTCCCTTGCAGTGAAGGACAAGAACAAGTTTCTCGATCCAGTGTATACCAGAGGTGTGAGGTGCAAAGAAAAACTGCTAGAGCGGCGCGTAAAGTTAGTAACCAGAGTGTGACTCGAACCCGTGAATGTGGAGCACAGCGGTGTAATAACCCATCACCATAATCTCTCGGTCTCCTCTGCACATTTTGTAGTGGGGTGACATGTGACCTCATCAGGTTACATGTGGTGAAAGTCATGAATGAGAAAGTTCCAGAGCGGAATCGAATCCACACCATTGTGTTTCTGCTTTCACTAGAATTATCATAACAGCAAATTCCAATTAATAACCCAGCTGGTCAGAATGAATAGCTGTCATTGATACATTATGAGTCAGAACTGAGTCAGAATGAAACAGGACAAGAATTTTCCGTCATATTTACACCTACATTTAGCACATAATTTCTTCAGTCACTTTCTCTATCACGTGAAGAAGCAGCCATGGTGACTGAAATAAAGGCAATGTTGTTGCTCAATGGCTTTTCTCATATGGCTGAACCTGAATTGAATTAAATCGCAATAAAATGCTGATTTGTTCGGTTCATTTTAATTTTGCTGAAACCTCACAATGTTCATTGTAATAATCAGAAGTCAATTAGTTACATCTCATTGGAACGAAGAATGTTGTATTCAAATTTGCTCAGCAAATATATTTCAGCTTAAAGAAAATACTGCTTAGAAAAACAGAGGGTTAAAATGCAAAAGAAAACCCACCAGTTTTGTTGCTCGTTTCTTTGGCAGATTCACTGAGTATTAAATGGATCAAACATCATGGTGTTTGTTCTCACATCCTTAACGCATGTGATGAAAGCAGTAAGTCGATCTCCAAGCAACTGGTCACTTCCTATTCATTATGTAATATCTTCCCTTCACAATAAATAAATATCCATTCAGTTCCATTTACAAAGCTTCAGGTGAACATTATGCCAAATCTTTCAAAATGCAGAGTTTTGGAACCGAATCTTATTCAGCTGCGCACATTAAAGCAAATTCTTTACATTTAAAGACAACCAACTTAAACATTGTTTCCCCGCAACTTCTGACCGACTACACCCCGACCCCACACCTTTACTTAGCCACACGCTGTCTCTCTCCTTGTGAAATTTATTCCTTGTATGTCACTAAATGTGCCTTTCCAATATTTTGAAAAACAGATTCTCGGAGTGACAGCGATTCTGTTCTCATCATTTCTTTGTCCTTCAAAGGTTTTTATCAAAGGCTTTGAATGCCTGACACCTAGATGTTTACTTACTTGAAAGAGGGAATTTTCCACCTATTTACTCTGTCTAAACATTTCATAAGCTGAATAAACCCAATTAAGTCTTCCTTGGTTCAGGGATAACTGTTCTCAATTTTTCAAGAAGACAAGTGAATAAAATCTCATCCTCAGTACACCCCGTCAGCATCTTCTCTAATGGCTTTACACCCCAGTAAACACCGTCATTATCAATTTATAGAATCACAGAATCCTACAGTGCAGAAAGAGCATTTCAGTCAATCGAGCCAGTGTCGACTCTCTGAAGAGCATCTCACCCAGACCTTGCTCCCCTCCCTATTTCCTTATATTTCACCTGAAGAAGGGGAATCCCTTCCCCTTATGATTTCAAATAAACCTGTTGGAGTATAACCTGAGGTCCTGTGACTTCTGACCTTATCCCCGCGTTACCCATGGCTAATTCACCTAACTTACTTAATTCACTCACTGGACACGAGAGGGCAATTTAACTTTGCCAATCAACCTAACCCTCCCTCTGAACAGCAATGCGAATTACTGAGATAATGTTCCATCATACTGGGCAAATGCTGTATCATTTTGTAATGGTTTTATACCCTGGTAAAACTGATCAAAACAAAGGAACCCAAATTCAATGTATCGAAACGCTACTCTGTCCTTTACAATTTAATTCGTGCTGCGGGCAATGTTTCTGCACTCATATTTGAATGCGTTTATGTTGTTTTGTTCCTCAGCTTCCTGCTTCTAGTAAGCACTTCAATCCGGAACAAGTCTGTCAAATGCTTTTCATTCCAACACAGTCACAAGGTGAAGTTTGCAGAAGTCACGTGTTTGGCCGTTCACTGACACTCTGCCTCCCTGAGAGCTGCAGTCCTTCCCCACCTATATTCAGGCAGCACTGTCCTTCCTGTGACATGCCCCATCGAGAATGGAAGGACAAGTATCAATACCCGCACTTGGGAATGGAGCGACAGTTTTAAAACATTTACACTGTCCCCAGCGGACAATTGAGCCCTGTGACAGGCGGGGACACAAACCATTATACGACCGAGGACAAGAGTGTCAAAGGAGGCCCTTCAACCAATTGTGGCCACACTTGTCAAAAACAACTGCCTAATGAACTGAATCCCATTTCACAATGCTTACCCCACAGCCTTATATGTCTTGGCATCAAAAGTTCACATCTGAATATATATTCAGGTTATGAGGGGTTCTGCCGCTCTGAAAAATGCAGACAGTGTATTCCAAATTCCAACCACCGATTGGCTGATAACGTTTTTTCGCACATCTTCTCAAACTTTTCTGTCTTTCTCCTTCAGTCTCTGGCCCCTGTTGATCGATTCCTCCATCAATGGGAAACTCGTTCAGTCAACCCTGTCCATACTCTAACTCAATTATGTCTTGTCTACATGTCCTTTACACTGCGACAAACACTCCACTCTGTCCTGTCTTTCTTCACAACTGAAACTCTTCAGCCCAAACAGTATCCCGGTAAATATCTCCTGCAATTTTTTTCAGTGTGATCACATCCCTGCTATAATGTGACTTGCAAAACTGCACAACGACACTCTTGTGTGAGCCTAATGAGCATTTGTTTTAAAATTTCTGGATTAGTATGAGGGCGATTCTGGCTAAGCAGAATTTATTACCCATTCTGAATTGCCCAGAGGGCAGTTGAGGCTCAACCATATTGCTATGAATCTGAAGTCATGTGCAGCCCAGACCAAGTAAGGATAGCAAATTCCATCCTGAAATGACATCAGTGAAACAGAGTTTTTTTCAACAATTGTCGATGGATGTATAATAGTCATTAGATTCTTCCTCGCAGATATTTTTTTGAATCCAAAATTGACAATCATGACATCGTGGGATTCAATCCCGAGTAGCCAGACTCTTACCTCGGTCTCTGGATTATCAGTCCTATGAAATTATCACAAGACCAACGCAGAAAGCCATAAAAGCTGATCTTTAACAATAAAATGTCATTTCACCAGAACTGCCCTGGGTATTTTCCATGGGCCTGACGCTCCAATTGTCTCTGTCCTATATCAGTAAAAGCTGCTACATGGGGATTGATTTCACAACCGTGGTATCCAAATGGATCGATTTGTTTGAAGATCCCGATGGTGGGATTGGGGCACGTTCACCCAACAACAGTGACCGCAGCAGCAGCACAGACAGAACAGTATGAATGTGAAAGAGAGTGATTGGTTGGGCATTGCCTCAGAGAAATGGGAGGAGGGACGGAAAGGAGGTTTAATGATCGTGGGTAGAAGGGAAATCTCCGACAACGGGTGTGTCTGAATCCTGATATATGAAACACAGAGATGTAAGAGAGCGGAATTTGAAGGTAAAACAATTAATTTCTGAGCATGTGTCACAAAAAGGACAACGGAGAGAACACTTAGTGCCGTGATTTGGTTTCAAATCGAGGATGCTGTGGTCACAATGCAAAATACCGACAACCACGATCACAGTAACCACAGAACAGGATGCTTCTGTAGAGAGGAGCACGAAATTCCTCGGTTGAATGTGCTCCTGCTCAAGGGAATGGTTTTCCCCGTTTATACTATCATAGTCATTTCCACCGCATCTTTCTAAGGCAGCTGAGTGGTACAAGTGGAGCGTGTTGAGCCCTTAACTTTGCAGTGGTGGGTTTAAAAGATGATTTTGCTGTTTGGATCTGTGTTTCCGACACTGGCGGTTGCAGCTACATTTGCTCGCATCAGCTCAGTATCAGTTTCTTCCAGACAGTCAAGACTTCAAGCTGGAGAAGGTGGTGTTGGGGTGATATTTTAAACTAGTCATCCTTGGGGGTTGGGACACGGAAACGGTGATATTTACGTTCGAAGAATAAAACCTGAAATACAAGCCTGATCTCAGAAAAAGAGATCATGACTTTAATTTCCTGCAATCCCATTCATTCATGTCCCTTATGCAGGGGATTCAACCATCTTCACCCAGTCCTGCCTACGAGAGACTCCAGGACCAGAAAAACATGAGCTGACCCTTAATTCAAGAATCTCCACCGCGTGGGGAAGCAGTCTAATCGGCCCTTCCAGTCCACATGGTACATCCGAAGCGCATCCCACCAGACCCCAGGGTATACCCTGTCCCATAAGCCTGCATTTCCCATTGTTGATCCCTGTAACTGGCACATCTTTGGTCTGAGGGAGAAATAAAAACGCAAACACACAGAGAATGTGTAGACTGCCCACAGACAGACACCCGAGGCTGGGGTCACGTCCGGGTTTGTGGTGTAGCCAGACAGCAACGATCGAGGGACGAATAATAAATGTTGTCCTCGCCAGTGGTACCCGCACCCTGTGGGTGAATAAGGAAGAATGAAAACATATTAACAACATGGAAAACAGGATTTCTATCTGTGTGGACACAATTTGAAAGGATCAATAACCCTGTGTAGAAAAAAGGACACTGATACCACAGAGAAAGCAGGGCAATGTGGAAACTGCTGGAAGCGATTCAATTAACCACAGAAATGGAATCTCATTTAATCAGTAACACTGTGGAGAGACCGTTCACCAGTCCCGTGTGTGGGAAGGGATCACTGAGCAAAACAACCTCCGGAGACTCCAGCAGGATTACAGATCCCATCAGTTGTTCGATTATGATGTCAATGCGGCTGTTAATCCCAACCATCTGCCTGCTCCATCGCGTAAGTCAGAGTCATACAACATAAAAACAGGCCTGTCAGTCCAACCGATCCATGCTGAACATACTGCCAAACTAACCAATTCCCATCTGCCTCCTCCTGAACCCGCTGAGTGGTGATAATGCCCTCGTAGTTTTATTACTGTTTTGTGAATCCAAAACCCAGGTAATATTTTGGGGACATACTTTTGGTCCTTGCATGACAGATAGTGGAGTTTGAATTCAATAAGCACCTGGAATTGAAGAATCTCGTGATGCCCTGAATCAGTTGTGTGGAAAATCCCATCTGATTCACTCATGCAAGTTCGGGAAGCAAACTGTCATATTCATCTGCTCTGTCACACATGAGACTCCAGATGGATAATATCGTGGTTGACTCTTAAATGCCCTCTTGGAAATAACTGACGTACTAGGCATGAATACATTTATTTTTAAAATCCCACTTTCCCATTCATGTTTGGAATCAATTGTCCATTAAATGTTGCAAACATACCCTAATCCATCACTTCCTCGGCAAGTTAATTCCACACATAAAACACCGTCCCTAAAAAAATGCCGCACATGTTTTTTTTTAAAAACATCTCTCTCTTTTCATCTTAAACATATGCTCTCTCGTCTTGAAATCCCCCTCCTGGGAAAAGGCCGCTATTGGTAACTCTAAACTTGCCTCTCAACAATTCATAAACTTCTGTCAGGTCGCTGATCAAACCCCTAACCTAGAGTGAAAACAGTCTCAACTAGGAAAGAGTGAGAACTGCAGATGAGGGATCAAAGTTGAGAGTGTTATGCTGGGAAAGCACAGCAGGTCAGGTAGCATTTGAGGAGCAGGAGAATCAACGTTTCAGGCAAGAGCCTGATGAGCGACACTTGCGCGAAAAAAATATATTCTCCTGCTCCTCGGATGTTGCCTTACCTGATGTGGTTTTCCAGCACCCCAATCTCGAATTTAAAAGTAGTCTCAGTCTATGCAGCCTTTCATTATAGCTCAAACCTTCCACTGGCAACAAGCGTGTATACCTTTTGTGAACCTATTCCAGCTGAATACTATCATTCCCACAACTGGGCGACCAGAGCTGGACATAATATTCCAGAAGAGGCCCCATGAATGTCCTGCAAAGCTTCAACGTAACGTCCCAACTCCGATACACAAAGGACTGAGCAATGAAGGGAAGGTTCAATTCCCACCTCAGGCGACTGACTGTGTGGAGTTTGCACATTCTCCCCGTGTCTGGGTGGGTTTCCTCCGGGTGCTCCGGTTTCCTCCCACAGTCCAAAAATGTGCAGGTCAGGGGAATTGGCCATGCTAAACTGCCCGGAGTGTTAGTTAACGGGTAGATATAGGGGTATGGGTGTGTTGCGCTTCGGTGGGGTGGTGTGAACTTGTTGGGCCGAAGGGCCTGTTTCCACACTGTAAGTAATCTAATCTCCCATGCTCTCCAACACACGCAAAGCCATACTCTTTTAGTTGTACCAAATGCAATATTTCCATTTATCCAGATTGAACTCCATGTTACATTTTTCAGTCCAACGACTCATTGGGTTAAGATCCTTTTGAAACTGAGATAATCTTCCTCACTGTCTACAATTCTGGTGTAGCCTGCAAACCTACGAAGCATGCCTGCTGTTAGTTCCACTGTATTCTCATATAGATCAATGATTCCTATTTACTTGTAGTGGCCGCAATTTACCAGTGTGCAGATCATACAACAGTAAGTCATGCAATTAACCATGAGGAAGAAAGCCGCAGACTGCAGGGAGATATTAAACAATTGGAAATAAAAATGGTGAAAGCAATTCATTCCAGGGACGTGGGTGATAGTGAAGCAAAATTAAACTTCAAACCAGCTGCCCACGCTCCAGTTGTGGCATTCACCTGTCTCTGCAAGATACACTGTATATTGCTGTTATTATAAACGGGAACAGATTTTCCCTTCTGCCCCGCCTTTGACCAGGAGCACTCCCAACCTCGGAATTGCTTGCGCCTCTAAACCATCATAGAAACACCGTGCATTCTCCAGGTGCGTCACTTGAGCTATCGAGTATCTCTGCGACCTCATTCCCATCTTGATTTCAAGTTGGTTATTTGCGACTGCGCCACTCAGTTCCTCTGATTCTGGGGCTGGGAAATGGGTCCATGTGGCAGCAGTGGTTACTGCCTTGTTTGGGGAAACTCGTGAAGTAACCGATGTTAAACTGCATTGCTATTGAAGTATACATTTAAACAAAAGTTTGGTAAAAACAATGACTGCAGATGCTGGGAAACACATTCTGGATTAGTGGTGCTGGAAGAGCACAGCAGTTCAGGCAGCATCCGAGGAGCAGTAAAATCGACGTTTCGGGCAAAAGCTTTTCATCAAGAATTCAGGCAGAGAGCCTGAAGGGTGGGGAGATAAGTGAGTGGAGGGTGGGGGTGAGGAGAAAGTAGCATAGAGTACAATAGTTAAGTGGGGGATGGGATGAAGGTGATAGATCGGGGGGGAGGGTGGAATGGATAGGTGGAATAGAAAGTAGGAAGGTAGGACAAGTCAGGGCAAGTCATGGGGACAGTGCTGAGCTGGAAGTTTGGAAATGGGGTGAGGAGGGGGAAGGGGAAATGAGGAAACTGTTGAATTCCACATTGATGCCCTGGGGTTGAAGTGTTCCGAGGTGGAAGATGAGGCGTTCTTCCTCCAGGTGTCTGATGGTGAGGGGACGGCGGTGAAGGAGGCCCAGGACCTCCATGTCCTCGGCAGAGTGGGAGGGAGAGTTGAAATGTTAGGCCACAGCGCTGTGAGGTTGATTGGTGCCGGTGTCCCAGAGATGTCCCCTAAAGCGCTCTGCTAGGAGGCGCCCTGTCTCCCCAATGTACAGGAGACTGAACCGAGAGCAACGGATACAATAAATGATATTGGTGGATATGCATGTAACAAAAGCTGCACTGTCCCCGGAGACTTTGATGTTTTGGAGAAATCTATTTATCTCAGCCCTCAACACATTAATGATGGAATCACCACAGCCACTGGGGGAACCGATATTAAACGGTCAGCCCATTCTGAGTTCCCACATATATGCTACTGTTCGCTAAGCACTGATATTGTGCATTTGGTGCGCTGCCTAACATTTCTTATGATACTGTACTTATTGCATGAGTTTAGTGTGTTCGTTTGTGGTTTGCCGTGATTTTATAGTGGTTAGTACTCTGCGTTGTGGCCGCAGGAACCTCGGCTCAAATCCGAATCACGGCAGTAATTTCTCTATGTGCCCCAGTCTTCTGTGAAACATAAAGGAATCAGTTATTTCAAAGTTTTGATTTTCTCCAAGGCGATTTTTTTTTCCTTCAAGCTCTGCTCGCTCACATCTCTGTTTTTCATCTGTCAGAATTCAAATCTACCCGTTCTCAGATATTTCTTCTCTCCTACGATCACTAACCAAACTTTCCATCCCATACCCCCATTTCACTAATTTGGAGATGCCGGTGTTGAACTATGGAGTACAAAGTTAAAAATGACCCAACACCAGTTTATGGTCTTACAGGTTTAATTGAAGCACTAGCTTTTGGAGCGCTGCTCTTTCATCGTGTGTTTGCGGAGTCATTTCCTATTTCACTAAGGCATTGCAGAATCTTATACAGACTCTCCCATTGATACCGATCAGTCTGTGTGGCTGTGGTCACTGTTGCTGGGTGAACGTGCCCCAACCCCACCATCGGGAGCTGCAGACCATTTGATCCATTTGGTTACCACTGTTGACCGATCAATACTCATGTCGTCGCTATTACTGATATGGACCAGACATTATTGGCCGGGGGGGGGGGGGGAGGTGTGGTGGGATTTGGGTCAGGAAAATGGCACAGGACAGTATCGGGGAAAAGCGACTTCATTGGATAAGATCAGTTTCACTGCTTTTCTGCAATGCCCGAGCACGATTACCAAAGAATACTGGTCTGTTAGTTCAGACACTACGGACTGGGGTTTGACTCCGACCATGCTAGGTGTTAGAATTGGGATTCAATAAATGTCTGGAATTACAAATCTAATAACTCCTATAAATCCACGGCCAATTGTTGAAAAAAACAAAACCATCTGACGTCATTTAAGGAATGTAACTGCCATTCTTACCTGTTTGGGCCTCCATGTGACTCCAGACTCACTACAATATGGCTGAGGTTCAACTGCCCGCTGTGCAATTAGGGATACCAATCAATACTGCCGAGCCAGCGACGCCCTCATACTGCAACAGAATAGAAAAAAAGTTCATTTGGCACTAGGTAGATAACTATGTGCAGTTCTGCAATTCAGAGTACTGCATGGATGTGATCGCACTGGGAACGTTGCAGTCCAGATTCACTGGGATATTGTCTGGGCTGAAGAGTTTCAGTTATGAAGAGACATTGGACAGACTGGGGTTATTTGTCTCCGAGCAGAGGAGATCAGAGAAGACATGACTGAGATGTACTAAATACTGAGGGATATGGATAGGATAGACTGAAAGAAGCGTTTCTTATTGATGGAGAGATCGAACACTGGGGCCAGGAGATTTCTGGAAAAGGCAGAAACGTTTGAGAAGATTTGCGGAAAGCGTCAGAGAGGAGGAAATCATTCTAATCTTAAAAAAAATTGAGATGTTAATTTGTGATGCCAAACATTTAAGATTATGGGCTAAAAGATGGAATACTTGATTCAGGTCGTTAGGCAGTTGTGTTTGACAAGTGCGGCCACAACAGGCTGAAGGGCCTCCTTCGATGTTGTTGTTATCCACAGTATCGTGGTTCGTGTCCCCTCCTGTCACAGGGCTCAATTCTCCGCTGGGCACATCGTAAAGGTTTTAAACCTGTCGCTCTGTTCCCCAGTGAAGGTAATTAATGCCTGGCCTTCCATTCTCGATGGGACATGTCACAGGAAGGACAGTGCTGTCTGAATCACCGTGGGGTAGGTCTGCAGCTCCTGGTGAGAGAGAGTGTCAGTGACAGTGCAAACACGTAACTTCAGCCAACTGCACATTGTGTTTGTGTTGCAATGAAAACCATTATATCGAGTTGTTCCTGACTGATGTTTGTTTAAAGCAGGAATCTGAGGAAGAAAAGAGCAAACCCATTCAGACCTGAGTGCAGAAACGTTTCTAGCAGAGCGACTGAGGTTGTTCAGCGCAGAACCACGTTTGTATGCATTGAATTCAGGTTGATGGGCGCAGCTTGCTTTCACTCGGCTGAATTTCCAGTGTGTAAATGATACAGATAGTGTTCAATGTGATGGTACATTTGCTCAGTGGTTTGAACTGCTGTTAAGTCTGTAGGTTTGGTAGATTGGTCATGTTAAATTGCGCTGATGTGTCCAGGGAGTGAATTCAGTAAGTTAAGTGAATTAGCCATGGGCAATGCAGTGATAAGTTCAGCAGTCACACCTTGCTAGGTTTTATTCCAACAGGTTTATTTGAAATCACAAGCCAGAGGCCTGCGGGAATAGAGACGGGAGCTAGGTCTGGTTGAGATGCTGTTCAGAGTCTCCCTACAGACTGGATTGGCTGAACTGTACTTTCTGCATTGCAGGTGGAATCTATGATTCTATCAGAGAGGACACTGCCAGCATTTACTGGCCCGTTAAGACATTAGAAACGATGCTGACGGCGTCTAGTGGGGATGGAATTTTACTTATTTGTGTTTTGGAAAATTTGACACTGAACCAAGGAAAAACGAATGGAAGATTTCCAGAGTATTTGGGGTTTGGAGAGAGTAAATATGTGGCAAATTCACTCTTTCAAGTTCGTACATTTCTGAACGTCAGGCTTTCAACACCATCGATGTAGGACAAATAAATGATGGGAGCAGAATTTCTGTCACTCAGAGAATCTGTTTCCAAAATATTTGGAAAGGCAAATTTAGAGACACACAAGCATTGAGTTTCACCAGGAGAGAGACAGCCTGTGGCCAGGTAAAAGTTTAAAAGTTGGGTGTGGGGGGGGGGGGGGGGGGGGGGGTAGAAAGTGCAAGGAAACAAGATCTAATTTGGACGACTTCAGATGCAAAGAAATATCGGAAACGTCTGCAGCTGAGTAAGATTCAGCAAAAAAACCCTCATAGTTTTGAAAGATTTCTATTAATTTTCCATATGAAGCATTATAAATGGAACTGAGCAGATTTTGTATATTGTCAAGGAAAGCTATTCCATTATGAATAGGAAGTGACCCGTCTCTTGGAGATCGATTTCCTGCTTTAATCCCATGGCTTAAAGGTCGGAGGACAATCGTCATAATGTTGGTTTCATTCGACACCATTCGACACATGCTGTGTGAGTCTATGACTTTGACGCTATGAAACTGGCAGCTGGTTTGGATTAACAGCAGTTGATCTCCTTCTGGGATATGTAACCTTGCTGGTAAATCTCGAGGTTCTTCTGCTCATTGAGCCCGTCCCACACACGGGGTTGTTGAATAGTCTGTCCCCAGTTTGACTGAGGAGATGAGTTTCCACTTCAGCAGGTAACTGAATCCCGCAATACGCTGGTTTCACTGTGATATCGGTGTTCTTGTATCTTCCCAGGATGAACGATTGGTTCAAATAAAATCCACGCAGACGCAAGTCCTGTTGTCCATGTTGTGAACGTGTTTTTATGCTTCCTGATATACCCATAGGGTGTGGATGTCGCTGGTCAGGACAACATATGTTGTTCTTTCTGATTCGCTGCTGACTCGCTGCACGAGAGACATGGATTCGATCCCAGTCTCGTGTGACTGTGTGCAGTTTGCACATTCTCTCTTTGATTGTGTGAGTTTCCTCCCACAGTCTGAAGGTGTGCGGGTTACTGGCATCAGCCATGGGAAATGAAGGGGAACGGAATAGATATGGAGTGTGGGTCTGATAGGATGTGCTTCACAGGGATGATGTCGACTGGAAGGGCCGAATGGCCTGCTTTCCCACACTGTCGTCATTCTCGGATTAAGGGTCAGCTATGTTGTTCAGGTCCGGGAGTCACAAGTAGGCAGGATTGGGTAAAGATGGTAGCATCCCCTGCAGAAGGGACATGCATGAATGGGATTGCAGGAAATTAAAGGCATGTTCTCTGTTCCTGAGATCAGGCTTCCATTGCAGGTTTTATTCGTCGAACTTTAACATTACCAGTTCCATGTGTGAGTCCCCAAGGATGACTCGTTTATTATATAACCACAACACCACCTTCTCCAGGTTGCAGTATTTATTGGGAACAAGAAGCTGATTCTGAGTTGATGCGAACAAAAGCAGGTGCCAATATCAAAAACACTGACCCAAACAGTTAAAATTAAATTTCGAACCTTGCCACCTCAAAGTTAAAGTCTCCACACGCTTTAGATGCGCCAATCGGCTGTCTCAGCAACATGGACTATTTATGGTCATAATATTATAAATGGGTGCAAGTATTCCCTTCCGCCCCGCTTTTGACCAGGAGCTGTCCCAACCTCGGAAATACACGCGCCTCTCTCCCGTCATTCCATCCCAGTTTACAATTGGATCTTCGTGAATGCTTCAACGTGAAAGTATGTTTGATTGTGCAATGCCTCACTCAAATGGGACGAGGGACGGAAAAGAGAGTAAGGGAGCGTGCGAGGGAGAGACATCTTCGAGAACTTTTGGGTTTAAATGCCATGATGTCGATTCGAACCGAGGTCGCTGCAATCACAATGCAGAATATGAAGTACAGTTTCTCTGATTCCGGGTCTGGAACTGGGATGATGTGTGATTGCCTGCAGCAGTTGGTCCTGCCTTGTGTGGGCACAGCGATGGAGTAGCCGAAATCAACTATAATACTTTTGAAGCATACGTTTCAACAATGTTCTGCACTCTCCCAAGAGTTTGGAACGTTTCATTAATCCCATTCTCCAGTACTCTCATTCATGGAACCTTCACAGTCTCTGGGGATGCTAAAGTTAAAGATTCGGTTCATTCTGCGTTCCCACATGCCTGTTGCCAAGTCCTGATATTTACATTCTTCCTGACATTCCCTCTGCTACCATACTGATTGGAGTTTATAAGTGTGGCCTGTGGAATGCTGTAACCGTTTAGTAGTTCATATTCTGCGTTGTGGTTGCAGCGATATCGGCTCGAATCGACATCATGGCGGTCAGAATAAAGAGTTCTAGGCAAATTGATATATTCTTGGAAGTGGAGATGTGCAGAGCGATCTCGGTGCCCATGTATCTCAAATTCGGAAAGTTACCACCCAAGCTGACAGGTTTGTTTGCAAGGAGTATGGTGTGTTAGTTTTTCATGGGAGAGTGATTAAGTTTCATAGTGAAATTATCACTTTGCAGCTCCAGATGTTAACTGGTGTGGTCGCAATCGTAGAGTTGCATGCATTTCTGGTCGCCACATTATACGATGGATGTGAAAGCATTGGAAAGGGTGCAGAGGACATTTTCTAGGATGTTGCCTTCTATGGAGAGATGGTCTTACGAGGAAAGGTTGAGGGACTTGAGGCGGTTTTTGATAACGACAAGAAGTTTGAGGGGTGAATTTAAAGAGACATAGAAGATGATCAGAGGTTGCCATAAGGTGGACAGTGAAGGCATTTTTCTTCAAAAGGTAATTTTGGCACAAGGGCACATCGATGGAAATGGAGGGTGATGGATACCGAGGTAGGTTCCTTTATCAGTGAGTAGAAAGGGTGCTGAACGCCTTGCCTTCAACACTCGTCGACTCAACAACTTTCAGTGCAATGAAATGGTCATTGTAGAAACTTGCGGATTATGATGGTAAAATACTAGTCAGATTGGTATCACAGGTCGATGCAACGTTAGGGCGAAAATGAACTTTAATGCGGTGTAATATTTGGTGTTTGAACTGTTCTTCAGCTTGAAGTTGCAATCATCTCTGGTCACTATCAGTAAAACCAATACCTGGCGAGAACCGAATGTGCAACTTTGGCACCTTACGCACTTCCAGTCTGTCGTGCAATTACATCAAACTGACGAATTGCACCACTGGAGCTGCCGTGTCCTGATGACCAATGGCTACTGATCTTACCACTGGGCCTCTCAAACCAATTACTCCTTTTTTGCTGAAGATCTGAAATGAAACCCAGCGCAGAGGAGGTTATACTGATTATAGATCATCGATTATGGAGCATCAGGTTCAGGAACATCAATCGTAAAATGTGGTGAAAATAGGCAGAATTGAATTCTGTGTTCGTTTACCGTGGCTTCCTGCGTTGATCATAGGCAATGTTATGTCGCTACTGTGCTGGGATTTTCCTTCTATCGGTATCAATTCATCAGAGAATTCGATTCACTGGTACTTCACCAGCATCCTTTGGAATGTTCATACGGCACAATGACCCACACTGTACACAACGTCAACAATCTTCTGCATTACGACATCCAAGGGCACGTGGCATGGTTTTTTATAAATAGTGAAAAATTAATCATGTTATGCAAGGGCAAATTGAATTTTAGTCTAATTAGTAAAGTCGCAAGAATCCAGAGTAAGTTTCAAAATGTCAGAAAGTCACGTTCATTACCTTGACCAGAATTCTAGCCCAGCAAGAGGGAAATCTGTCCCTCAATCCCCGGCATCCATGTAATCGTTTGCTCCATGTGTTCCTTTGGAAACCTATATGAAGGGATATTCAGCCTGACAGAGAACTTGTGAGAACCCTCCACTGTCTGACCTAAAGCTGAAACAAGAGCTATCTATTTCAGCTTGGAAGGTAGTGAAGTGGAGGTGAGACAGAAAATAATAATTGGTGTAGATTCACATTGTTCTCATTGTGATTGTTTAAAAACCTGGGGCAGAAAAGACTCAAGCAGAAAGGAGCAGAAGTAGGCCATTGTTAACACCGTTCCTGCCCCGCACGCCATTCTGTACCATCATAGCTCACACAGCACTTTTATGTCTTTTTCCAGCGTCTCCATATCATCGTGTTGCCAAGTGGATAACACATGTTTATCGATATCTACAATAAATAGACATCGAAGTTATTCATCGCTGTGAGGAAAATGTTGCATTTCGAGACAGTTGGGTTTCTGCATAAATGTTATAGGTTTTGCAGATGAGCAGCCGAGTCTGGTCCAAACACCTTTCAAACCATAAACTAAAACTCGACTCTGATGAGATTTGCATCCAGAACTTTTGAATGGTAGTCTTAAGAAAGGCGTAGAAATTCAACGCGCTTTCCATTGCACCACAGAGTCGCGGCCTCACCCAGTTTTCAACACAAAAGTTTGCCTGAGACCGATTTCGTTCGGGACAGCCATCTCACGTCTGTCTGACCTCGTCACACTTTCCAGTATCTGGTCCTTATCCACATGTGCTCTGGATCTTTAAGTGTTCGGCTACATACTGTAGAAATGTCCTCATAACACTTCGCATTACCACATGATCAAATAAGAACTTCCAGATGAACAACACTCTATGGGTGAAGACGTTCTTCCTAAATCTCCTCTAAACCGCTTTTCTCCTGCTTTTCATCTATGTCGCTGTTTATTATTCCTTCCCGAAAAGCCTTATTCCTGTCATACATATCTATCCTCTTCATAATATGTGCATGTTAATCAGTTTCTCCCTCAACCTTCTCTGTGCTTAGTTACACAGCCCCAGCTTAGCTCATCTTCCTTCACAATGGGAATGGTCCAGCCCTTAGCATTACTTTAATCTCCTGTGAACTTCTCCTCCTGCAATCAGACGGTTCCTGCAGTCTTGCGATTACAACGGAAAATGAAATGCTTTTTGAAGAATTGCGAAAATGTCTGAACAAAATCAGCAGTTCTTGTCCATCTATGATAAGAAAGGACAGTGAACGCTTCGATTCCAATGATTCGTGTTCGGAACTGATGGGATGTATGGGTGTGTGAAAAATGTGGAAGAGGGCGGACAGGATCCAAAATGATTGAACTCGATGTTGGGTCCTGAAATCTGCATGGTCTTTCAGTAGAAAATGAGTTGCCCGATCTTTCAGCTTGCGCTGTGCCTTCAAGAAGAACTGCAGCAGACCAGATGGCTTCGGTACACAATGCAATCTTAAAGTGGCAGGACACTGGAAGACTGGGGTAATTTTTGTTGATTCTGGACAGAACTAAAGTGATCTCAGCTTTGTCACCGACTCTGTTTTCCTCTCTCCATTGTAGAGAGATCACATTCTCAGGAGGAACTACAGTTTTCTAGAATGAATGAAGTGCAGACAAATCACTGGAAGATGTGTCTGGAAGTTTCCACAGTGAGGAGAGACCTCGGAAACCAGCAGGAAATGTATCTTACAACATAGAACGTTACAGTGGAGTACAGGCACTTCGGCCCTCGATGTTGCACTGACCTGTGAAAATAATGTGATGTCCATTGCAATGGAAAATTAACATTTCTTTTGAAATCAATAAAAGCACAGGGAAACAAAAAAAGTAAGGGCTTTCTGTCTGCAAGTGTTGCAGACAGAATGAAAATCTATGTATATTTAAACCGAACTAATAGCAGACTTACAAGGCCAGCAAACTACCATATCAACAGCCAAGGAATTAGAAAAAAACAACTCCATATCTGGAAAGGAACTCGAATGTTTCAGGCCACTGACCTTGAAGTGTTGATAAGAAGAAGCGAATTGTATTTTAAAGGGAATATGTAAAAGCTATCAGGCGCCCATTACATGAGGCGTCTTGCCAATGTATTACCTGGGACACGGAAAACCTGAATTTTATGGAACTCCACGCGCTACATGCTGAAACCTTTCTGGCCCAAGAGAAGGAAAAACGGAAATTAAAGATGGAAAAGCAAACACTTAAAGCTCAGCTTACTATGATGCAGCCGCTGGAAGGAGGTGCTGCGTGAAAAGAAGGGCTGGCAGAGGTAAATCTGGCAGGTGCTTTGTTTGCAGAGCATTGGAACACTGAGTGAGGCAGCGCACGCCCAGACAGCCTCAATCGGCCCTGGAGGCTGGGCAGCAGGGTGACTAATGGAGGAAGGCTGAGGTGGAGGTGGGCAGGCCCAAAGTTACAGGTAAGCCTCTTTGCTTTAGGCTTGGCAACGAATACTCTCTTATGCTCATCTCTACAACTAACCTTATGGGCACTGAAACATGTCCCACCTCTATACTAAGCACTGAGTTTGTGAAGCGTGAACTATATTTTCAGTACAACGATGATGCATATAAGTCAATGCTTACAGCTATGTTATATGTGGAAGGTGCAACTCTTACTTTTTTGGAAGATACAAGAGCAACATATTCACTTCATAAATCAAGGCAGTTCAGAGAGTCGACGAAATAAAGATGAACGGAAGCTTCCTGAATTAATGGGCGCATCAGGACTCGTGACACAAGAGAGATTTACCGCACCCCTATTGTGCGAAACCAGTAATGGGGAAACATGCCAATTCTCATTTCTGTTATCGGAATTCTGTACTTTAAATCTGATGTCTCGGGATCTCATAGTGAGACTGGGGTCCGATTTGCGCAGTACCCCGACGGGCTTGCAGGTAACACAAAAAAAAGATTTAACAAAGCAGGCTGGAAAATACGAATCACGACCCCTGATGCATGTCAGAAAGCGATAGGTTCCATGAGCGATTCACTCAACCAGGAAGCAAGTTGCCATGTTAAACCCATTAACATCGATTTTCTTGGTGGAGATATGCTGCACTGCACAGCAAACATAGGCCGTGATGGTCCTGACAAATCATAAGAGAAGGATTGGTTCAGGAGATTGGTAAAACCAGATCAGTTGTTATTGTGCGAATTTTATTGGAATGATCACAGATGTGCTGTCACTTTAAACTTTTTTAAGTATCTGTGACGGTAAGTAGACCCTGTTTTTTTGATGTGAAAGGCTCTTTTCCTCACAGATCATTGGCGAAGGCATCCAGTGACAGGTGTCAGAATTTGGGACCATGGGTACGACAGGCACAAAAAACGAAAGATTGTATCTTCAGGGTCGGTGTGGGTATCTGCTTCAATGCAGTTGTAAGGACGTATCGGAAGAAACTAAATTGGCTAACTCTGGCAGACAGGGCAGTCCAGGTAATCCACGGCAGGGGTGTCATCTGGCGTTTACCTATGGTAGATGTCTCGGACCCAAGATTAAGAAGGGTCCCAACTGATTTCAGGACAAAAGGCAAACACGATGTGGGGCTCATACGAATCCTTAAGAATAACCCCGAAGTCTGAGTATCGTTCTTGCAAAGCAAAAGAGCCGTTTAAACCCGAGGCTGTACAAGGAATTACTCCAGTCTTTGAATCTCTTTGATAGGCTGGAGTGATAATCCCCCGTGATATTCCCCTTTTTTTTCGTTCATAAAGGCAAACATTCCAGGTGAATCGGGGGAATGGAGGTTTGTTCATGATCTGCAGGTTATCAAGAACGCTGTTGTTCCTCACACCCCAAATGTTCCCAACCCCTATATTATATTGGCTCAAATTCCACCGGATGTCAATGGCTCTCTATTGTGGATTCAGCAAATGTCTTGTTTTGTGTACTGTTACACGCCGACTGTCAATTCTAGTTCACCTTTCCATTCAAAGGCAAATCGTACACTTTCACGTGACATTTTCAAGATTACTGTGAGTCCTCACCATAATTAACGAGGCTCTACACAGGAGTATGGAGACTCTTGTTTTAACCGGGGTGGGGGGTGTCAGCGCTTCTGCAGTATGTATACGAATGCTTAATCACAGCATCAACAGAGAAACAATGTGAGAAAGGTAGGCTTGCGATGCTCTGCCATCTAGTCTCGCTAAACTACAACTTGTGGAACAACAGTTGAAGTTCTTCGGTCACTTAATATCTGAACAAGGAAAGGCCATTGGTCAAGACAGAGTTCAAGCAAACCAGCAAAATTCAAAGCCTCACATGAAGAAACAATTGTTATCCTTTTTGGTCATGCGAACCTATTTAGAATGTTTAACCCGCATTACGCAAACCTTTAGGCGCCTAAAAGTGATGTAGTTCATGGTTCAGGTTTGCAGAGCTAGAGTCCGTTGTAGTGACCCCTGAGGCCTAGAGTGCCTTTGTTGAATTGAAATGGCACTCCAAACTACACCGACACTGGGATTTCAAATCCAAACAAGCCTTTTGTACAAACAGTGGATGAGAAGCGTGCCTGCATGACATTTGTGCTGATGCAGAATTATGTGTGGAAAATTGAGGCCAGTAGCTTATTTTTCACCTCAACTTAGATCCCGGAACGGCAGGATTGCATAAATATCTCCGTGTCCTGCCTGCATTTGAAAAGGCTGTTGTAGCTTCCAGGGACATAGTCGGCTTTGTTGAATTAAACCGACTGCTCCCACATGCAGTATCCTTACTGCTTTCGAATCAAAACACTGCACACATGTCGGCTGCACGTTGGCTCACATAAAATGCTATGCTATTGGAGAAGCCTAACATGACAATAAAGCGATGTAACGTCTTTAATGCTGCTTGTCTTGTCCCCACAGAAGGAGACGGAGACCCACATGATTGTTTCGCTGTAATTAATGACATTTGATGCCCGAGACCAGACGTGTAGGATTCACCAATTTAGAATCTGGATACGGCGTTTTATTGTGGATAGGTCAGCATTCAGAAGCAAAGAGATAGGCCAGCGTCTGGTATGTTGTAGCAACTACACACGAGGTAGTCAAAACGGGATCACTTCCTTCTCATCTGTCAGCGCAAGCAGCAGAGCTGATTGCCTTGATTGAGGCATGGAAATTGGCCGAAGGAAGAACAGTGAATATTTACATCGACAGCCGATATGCATTCGGGGTTGGACATTATTTTGGATCCCTGTGGAAAAACAAGGGCTTCTTGACCTCCACTGGAAAGCCAATCACATACCATGGCCTGATCTCTGACCTACTGAAAGCAGTCCGATTGCCTAAATCAATCACTGTATGTACATGTGAAGCCCACAGGAAAACTTATGATTCAATTTCTCAAGGCAAGAACATGTAGACTGAGCGGCAAGGAAGGCAGCCAATCAGCCGCCAAGTGATGAGTTTGACATGTGTATTTCAAATATTTATAATCCAAAGCAGACTTAGAGGAGTTACAGTCTCAGGCCACATCGAAGGAGAAGCGTGAATGGACAAGGGCAGGGTGCAGAATGAGGGAATGGGTGTGGTGTGGCCCCAGTGCGAAACCCTGTCTACCACGATCTTTATTCCCTTTCTATGCCAAAGTAACACAAGGTAAGGACCATGTGTCAAAAGTAGGGATGTACAACAATATTTCAGCACGCTGGTACAGAAAGGGATTTACTCATTACTCATTAAAATAATGTGAATAATGTGTTATCTGTGCCACTAATAATGTGGGGAGGGGAATACAAATGAATCAGGCCGAACACTCCCAATCCCAAAGACCATTTGAACATTTACAGATGGGATTTATTGAACTAACACCCAGCGAAGGGAAAAGCAATGTCTGGTAATAGTTGATGTATTCCCAAGGGGTGGAAGTGCTCCCACGTCTAAACAGGATGCCAGTGCAGTTGCCAAGGCTTTTCTAACTGAAAAAATTCCGAGATGGGGCATCCCTGAAAGGCTAAGCAGCGACAATGGAAAGCCATTTGTAAATATTGCCCGACAGCAGATCAGTGATAACTTGGGAATAACGGTGAGGCAACATTGTGCCTACCACCCAGCGAGCGGTGGGGCAGTGGAAAGAGAGAAAACTATCCTTAAAAATAAATTGGCAAAATGTTGTGAGGAAATGGAGGTGACATGGACAAAGGCATTTCCAATTGTGCTAATGTATATGATGGAGAGGAAGAGTAAATATTAGGACGTTTGAGATTTTGTTTGGAAAGTGGCCCAATACAGGAATTGGCCCAGACCAATTGTAAAACAGATAACAGACCACTGTGAGGACGAGATATTCTGTTACGGTATAAAACTCTCCACACTTCTGTCTCAAATACAGAATCAAAAGAAGGGCAGCACTACCCCAATCAGCAGAAGGGAAGATGCACAATCTCGAATCTGAAGAGTGGATAGTGGTGAAAGACTTCAGGAGCAAAAGCATGAAGGCGAAGAGCTGGCTGGGACCGTTCCAAGAGCTCCCTACAACACTGACAGCTGTTAAGATCGCCAAAAGAGCCACGTTTATACACGCCAGCTGTTGCAAACGTGTAGCTGATCTTGAGGAGACATCGGACAACACCGGATCCAAAAAAGTGTAAGTAATGATTAGAAGACTCATAGAAATATGGGGCTGCATGGCAGGGCGAGTCGTAAAGGCAGGGGTGTCTGGGATACAACAGCAGACGGTAATCTTAACCAAGGATTTCAGTTGACGTTTACATGCCACCCATGCCCGTTTGGTAACCAGGACGACTATAAATAAGGCAATAAATATTTACGCAGAGATCCTTGTGTACCCAGTTACTGGCACTGAGTAGTATCCATCACGGCTACAGGTATACCTGAAACGGGATATCGGTTTCCTGTTTTCAAAGAAGGAGATGCCATGGCAAGGGTAATAATAACCAAGATTCAGAAGAGCGATGAGGAAACCTGGTGGTGTGGAATGGATAGACCCTTCTCCGGTATCTCTTGACAGTTGAATATAGTGCTACAGCCTCGCACCCACCCCACCCAAGATGCAGTGCAGAAGGTCCTCCAAGAAATAGTAGCTCCTGGACTCGAAAAGATGAATGTCCAATGACCCGCACTGCAGATGGGCGGAAAGGCCTTTTCCAAGCTGACAGAATTGGAAGAAAGAAATAATCTGAATGTGCAGCTAAAACGATCACAAATGAAAAAAAGTAAACGTGGATTCATTGAGAAAACTTACAGCGCCATATTTCACTTTCCATAGAAGTTTACTGTTAAGGACTCAGTGATCTCACTGCTGTAGCAATGGGGGATTTTCTCTGACCGTTTATGTTGTTGACAACCTTCCCAAAGCAGGGAATTTGTATGGAACTGGCAATTAATCCAGTATTGCCAAAAACAGGATTCAGACGAGCATAAAACAAAGAAGTGTGAATCCTGGAAATCTGAAACAAAAACAGGAATTGACAGAGAAACTCTGCAGGCCTGACAGCATCGGTGGAGACAAAGAGATTTATTTTTTCATATCACAGATACAGGCTACTTATACTTTTTATTGTTTTATTGCCTGGGTAATTGTCAATTTCTCTTCGCGAAACAGCATACTTACCAGAATCTCTCATTTGCTGACAGACGTCATCTGTAAAACTGCAAAATTCCTTTATCAGCTGTAATGCTGTTGCTGTTGCCCTGTGTTGGTGAAAGGCTGGCATTCATTACCTTTTGCTTCTCCTTTATGTCGATGAGCAGCCATGGTGAATGGAGAATTTCTGTTTGTGTCCCTTTGTCTCTCTGTACCATCTCACTCTCTTCTATATTCTCCCACTCTCTGTCTGTCAATATCCTTCAATTTCCATTTCTACTCTTGGAAAAGTGTTAAAATCGGTGCTGTTCCGTGGCTTTCTCTGGCCCCCCGGCCAGAGTATGTAGAACTGGGCTCACAGTCTCCAAGTAATGTCTGTGTTACTTAGGTCTGAGACCAGGTGACATTTGTTCACTCATAACGTTATGAGCTTTTACAATTCGAAATAGTCTTCATAATAGACCAAAAAGAAATAGTTTCACTCCAATTATAGGATTTCTATGATGCCATTGCCGTTTGCCGAAAATCAATGAATGGTGACAGCAGACAATGAGAGCCATTATCTCATTGGATGCGTTATTACTACAACATTGTCCTGCAACTCTGCTGTGTCTCCTGCATCTCTTCATTATTCCCAAAAAACTTGAAAAGACGGACGGACAATAGTAGTAGAAGAGATAGACAAATCCTTGTCGAACAGAGTGACAAGAACTCTGCATTGAATTAGCAGGATAGAACATAAACTAATGGGTCCACATCAGGAGGTAGGGCTTGGGAGCACGAAATAATAACGGTCTGAGCTCTAACACAAGAAGCATGCTGAGCCGTCACTTTTGGGATGTTGGATAAACAATACGGCTTTTACAAGAAGTTTAAACAATGAACTTTCAATGTACAGAACATTTGACAGCATTTGACACCATTAACGTCTGGTTATTACCATATGCTTTAACTGACGAAGCCACAGACACGGTTCTTCAAATCAATAAGGGCATTTAATGAAGTATTTGATTACAGTTAATTGAACTACCTTTCTGTAATAAAGCTGCTCGATGAGAATTTATATCAACGTCCGTTTGTGCAGGAAAGAAGTTCACAGCTGGTGACTGTTCACTGAAAATGTACAGGAAGAGGCAATCTCTTCTTGCTTTGATTTCAAACGGATGCCTTCACCTCTTTAACCTGACCGGATAAACAGTACGTTCATCCTCTCGGGACCGATTTACCGCCTGAATATGCACAGAGGGAAACTCATGCCAAAAGACCAGGGTAATAGTGGTGAATTTGCCAGGAGTGGTGTGTGAGTTGGTGTTAACAGTGGGCAGTAAGGGCTAAACCATGAGCACTGACATTGATCCTTGTACCAACAGCTCCTCACTCACTTTCTGCCTCATTCATCTCAGTCATCATTGACTTTCAGTTTATCCTACTTTCCCTTTGAAACTTTACTTTTGTTCCGGACCACTTTTGGATATCCACTTGGAAACTACAGTTTTTTCAAACGACATTCTGGAGAATGCACGTCACTCTTTGGGATAGGCTTCACTGCCCAACCATCATTTCTCAAGAGATTGAGATGGTAAGTTATTTTACTTCGTCCTCGAAGTGCTCAACACAGTGATACAGCCATGATGTCGATAGGGAGGGAGTTCCAAGAATTAGACATAGCGACATTGAATGAACAGCGAGATAGTTTCAGCTCAGAAAGGCGAGATCCTTAGAGGGGATTTGCAGTGACAATTTATTCGGTGTACATGCTGCCATGGCTACCAGAAAATGTGGTGGAGGCTCGTACAATTGCAAGACTTAAGAGGCATTTGAAATTGTATATGAGTAGGAAGGGTTTGGAAGGATATGGGCCATGTGCTGGCAAGAGGGACAAAATTGAGTTGGGATTTCTGGTCAGCATGGACAGTTTTGAACGAAGGGTCTGTTTCCCTGCAGTACATCTCTATGACTATGATTCCGGTTGGATGCAATCAATCACTGGATTCCTTCTGGCAGAACCGGGTCTGTGCTCTGTGTGGAAGCAGAAAATGGTTTTCATTCAGATTAGCCACAGGAAGAGAAATAAATCTTCATTTTATTTAATTAAAATATAATATTTACAACAATTTGAAAGGTTTGCACGGTGTGGACATTATTGAGAAGCTGAATATTCTTCGATGGTTTTCCCCGGACCATCAGGCCTGAGGGATGTCCTTGGAAAAGTTTACAAAATCATGATGTAGACGAGCAGAGAACATAGTCAATCTACACTTTTTCAGAAGTCACGTGAGTTTAAAGTGAGATAGCACAGGTTTAATGTGAGAGCAGTACAATTTGAAAGGGATGTGAGCGACACTTGTTTTTAATACAGACATTTTTGTGCGTGTGGAATAAATTGCCACATTTAGTGGCAGAGTTTGGTGCACTCACAACACTTCAAAGGCATCTAAATGGGTATGCAGACAGGAATTGTTCGGAGAGTTAAGCGACAAATATTGGCAAATATGTTTAGATTAGTTACGGTCATTTGTTCAACAGGTGGAAGGTGGATAGGAAGGTTTGTTCTGCTCGGCGGTTCTGTGACACTCCAGTACCTGACAACAGTTTGAATAGGCCACTTTCAAAAACGCATGCTGTTTGTTCCTAAATCAGCGTGTTTGAATTTTATTTTTTTCATGAGGCATAATGTTTTGAAATGACATAGAGAGGAATGTTTTCCAGACATTTACAGACAATGACCATTGTCCTTGATACATTCTCAAGTTCTCCATCAAATAATTTCGTTGACTTAAAAAAAACCCTCACAAATCGTGTTATCCCCTCAACTCTCCAGTGAATCCAAAAACTGACAGCTCTTAACGTGGACCAGGTGCAAAACTCAAAAGGCAGAGTCATTATCAGATACACAAACTCATTACTTCTGTCTGTGGGGCAGTGCGAGACGTGTTTGTCAAGAACTGCTCACACAAATAACACCGAAGCAATTCCAAACGGAGCTTCCCGACCTTCTGGAGATTTAGTGCATTGCCAAGTAACAGAAAGTGCTCAAGTAACATTAAACAAAACAGAAAAATATACCATGCAAAGTGAATATTACCAATTATATTCTCGATTAAATTAGGTCAACAATGCGCTGGTGCCTCCATCTGATCGAGCGAGCCAATCTCCAGCCTCCCTCACCAGGACAGTAATGAAGGAAATGAGAGAAATATAACAAAGTTTCACGTTGCGATTGCCCACCTTTTAGCCACAACAACAAAAGACGAGGGAGCAGATTCAGTGCAGGATCTGGCTTCACAACAGCGGTGAAATAACGACGTCCACTCACTTTCAGGGAAAACTGTGAACAACTCACATTGTCCAGAATATGAGTACACAGCGCAGAATATGTTTAGTTCCCATATTCTACTGCTGCCCCAACATTCATACAATAATGTACCTTTCAAAGAGAGCGTTTGTAGCTGTGGAATGACAGTGGCAGCTGTTTCCCCTCGCTCTTACTTCCGCCCTTGGTCGTGTAGGGGCTGCAATTCTCATCTTACACGCGGTAGTTGAGTGTGCAATTCTCTGTTGTGGAAAAGTGGAGTGTTTTGGAGCAGAAAGATGTGAAGTTCGGATGCTTCTGGAGTTCTTGTTGAAAAGTTCGGTGACGCTAAGAAGATGGTTTGCAGACTTTTCCTCCTTTTCTGGGTGACATTCTCAGCGCTGCAGAGGTTCCTGTGAAGCACTGCTCTCATGTTTTGGTACGAATTCATTTGGTTTCATTCCCACTGCTTCCGTTTGTTGGGATTGCAGACTGGGTCCAACACATGGAATCCGTGGATGAGTGCCCTGCTTCCAGGAACTGTCTGGCTGTCTTCTGCTTGCCCTGTCCTATTATTGTGGTGCCATTCTAGTCGAATATGTGGCCCTTGCCGTTTGTACGTAATGCTACTAGGGACTGCTGGACTGACGCCCACACAAATTCTTTGCCAAGAACCAATATCCACCCACCTTCATTCGCAAATGCATGGCACACAAAGTTCGCAACGAGGATTTGCTATGAGGTAATCTTTATATCATGCTTCCCTGTGTTAAAAGCAAATTCTGGAAAACGATATCCAGACTCCTCCGAACGCTCGGACTTATGACAGCACCAAAACCGAGAGCCTCACTCAGACAACAACTCATGAGAAAACAAGGCCCAATACCCATCATGTGCAGGTCAAACGTGGTTGACGAGATTCCACGCAGGGACTGCACGAAACACGACATAGGAGAAAGAGGCTGACAACTAGAGAGCTGCATTCATATTTTCATCTGGACTGTAAACGCCTCGGACAGCTGTTCCTTGCAGTTATGCACAGAATATTGAATGTCTCTGATTCCAGGGCTTGGAATTCGGATGATATGACCGTCTGCAGCACTGGATACTTCCTTGTGTGAGGTAACCCCTGATGGAACACATGTCACACTCTATTGCTCATTGAGAAATACATCCAAAATAGGAGCTTAGAGCAGCAGTTCTGTTGTCCTTCTGGTGCTGTCCCTGACATGCCCTGTGGCACTGCACTTATTCTGTGTTTCCTAAAGGTTCGGCACATGGTTCCAGGATCGTATTATGGGCAGTAATCTGCATTTTCGCTTCAATAGCGGGTGTGTGAAGCGGAGGTCCACCATTCTCTATTCTATTTTTCTCTTCTTATGCACAACCGCAATACAGTAAAGGATCAATTAATTTTGAAAGATGATATACAGAGGCATGTGAAATACCGAAGTTTTAATGACAGTTCTGCAATGGTTAGGGATTACCTTGATTCAGGAAATAAGGATGTAAAGTCTGTTTGGTTGGAGTTGAGGAACAGTGAGGAATGAACTCACAAGCATGTGTAGTTTACAAGCCCACTCGCAGTAACCACAAAGGGAAATAAATCGTACAGGAGGAAAAAATGCGTGTGAGTGACAAAAATGGCAATCGTCATGCGTGATCTTAACTTCCCATCTGAAACTCTCGGTTCCATTGTAAAAACGTTTGGAGAAACAAAATCAAAGAAAATTAAACATATCCCATAAAACATCACGAGGGATATCTTGGTCATTGATTACTCTACTCGTGACTTAATTTTCCTATTTTCTTGGAAACCATCTCTTTAATTGTGAGCATCAGAAAAGCCTTTTTTTTTGCCAGCAAGAAATAAATATGTGATTAAGCTTTGTCCGTTTCATGTATAAGAACACTGAGACTCCTCTGCACCGCACTTTTGCGTTCCTATCGATTTTAACAGTAATGTGTCTTTTGATTCTTCCCAACAAAGTATATGACCTCGCATTCCCTGCATGAAACTGCATCTGCCAAGAATACTCCAATTGTTGGAGGGAAT
Organism: Chiloscyllium punctatum; assembly: GCF_047496795.1. Taxonomy (NCBI): domain Eukaryota; kingdom Metazoa; phylum Chordata; class Chondrichthyes; order Orectolobiformes; family Hemiscylliidae; genus Chiloscyllium; species Chiloscyllium punctatum. The sequence continues at coordinate 22,577,140 of NC_092762.1, forward strand.
CCTGAGGAACAGAATATACATGTATTTGGAAAGGCAAGGACTGATTCGGGATTGTTAACATCGCTTTGTGCGTGGGAAATCATGTCTATCAAACTTGATTGAGTTTTTTGAAGTAGTAACAAAGAAGCTTGATAAGGGCAGAGCAGTAAATGTGATCTATATGGACTTCAGTAAGGCGTTAAATAATGTTCCCCGTAGGAGACTGATTGGCAAGGTTACATCTCATGTAACAGCAGTGGATGTAACACCGACCCTTGTGGTACGCCGCCAAGACCTGGACCAAGAAGAACATGTTCCAACAACTACAATACCGTTTTCTATTGGCAAGCCAATTACTGATCAAAGCTGCAATCTCTCCCACAGTTCCATTCCTCCACATTTTGTATAATAGCCTATTGTGGGGAAACTTATCGAACAACTTGCTGAAACCCATATACACCACATCAACCGGGTTACTGTCATCTACCTCTTTGGTCACTTTGTCAAAAAAGTCAACAATATTCGTTCGGCAAGGCCTCCCCTTCAAAACACCGTGCTCACTGTTCCTGATCAGATTATTCTTTTCGAGATGATCATAAATCCTATCTATAATAACCTTTTCCAACACGTTACCAACAACTGCAGTGAGACTCACTGTTCTGCAATTAACAGCGTTGTCTCTACGAAACTTTTTGAACAAGGGAACAACATATGCTATGCTCCATTCCACAGGCACTATTCCTGTAGACAACGATGATTTGAAAATCAATTCCAAAGGCACATCAATCTCTTCCCTTGCTTCCCAGAGGATCGTAGGACAGGTACCATCCGGTCCAGGGGACTTGTCTGTTTTCACACTCTGCAGTATTTCTATCACCTAATCCTTGTGAACCTCAATATCTCCTACACTAGACGCAAGTATCTATGTATCTTCGTCGCCAACATTTACATTTTCTATCGCGAACACTGTCAAAAAATATTTATTTAGTACTTCCCCTATCTCCACTGACTCCACACAAAACTTCCCACTATTATCCTTGATTGTCCCAAATTTAACTCTCGTCATTCTTTTAGTGCTGACATACCTATGGAAAGCCTTAGGGTTAACCCTGATCCTATCCGCCAACAACTTCTCATGTCTCCTCCTGGCTCTTCTCAGCTCTCCTTTTAGGTCTTTCCTGATATCGGTGGAACCCTCGAGCGCTCTAACTGAGTTTTCACGTTTTTTCCAAACATAAGACTTTGTTCCTTCTTCACCAGGCATTCCACTTCCTTAGTAAACCACGGCTCACGCGTTCTACATCTTCCTCCCTGCCGGACAGGTAGATACAAATCTCGGACACACAGGAGCTTTTGCTTGAATAAGCTCCACATTTTAATGTGCTCACCCTCTGCAGTTTCCTAACCCATTCTACGTTTCCTAAATCTTACCTCATTGCATCGTGATTTCCCTTCCACCAGCTGAAACTCTTGCTCCGTGGAGGACACCTATCCCTTTCCATCACGAAAGAAAACCTGAGAGAATTGTGATCGCTGTCTCCACAGTGCTCACCTACTTCCAAATCTAAAACCTGGCCAGGCTCGTTACCCAGTACTAAATCGAAAGAGGCTTCTTCCCTTGAAGGCATGTCTACATAATGTGTCAGGAAGACCTCCCGCACACACTGGATAAAAACTGACCCATCTGTAGTACTCGTACTGTAGTGATCTCAGTCAATATTTGGATATTGTCTTGAGTGTTCCAGAGTTTTTCATTATCCCAGAGTCCAGATGAAGTTTGTATTCCTCACGTACGGGAGCGAGAATTCTTTCAGTGTTTCAGATCAGTTCCTCTGCCGAGAACCTCAGAGTCAATGTTCCTTCCTCTACTCGGACTGACAATTTACACTTCTTCAATCTCCTCTGATTCCATTTCCCAAAGAGTTTCTCAAGATTTTCAAAGCTGGAGCCTAAATTATATTGTTTGCTTCCTAAACATTTTTCCAACTGCCAACTGACAATATTTTCACAGTATCTCTTCACAATCCTCTGGCTTGCACCATGTCCAGGGATGAGAAGTCCCGTTTGGTGGAGAGAGTTCCTAGGCTGGTGAGTTTCACTTTGGAACAAAGATGGTTAAGTGGCAATTTCCTGCGGTTATTTGTAATGATGGGAGAGGGAGCGGTGGGGAATGAGCACTCTGACGAGCAGGAAGAAGTGTTACCAATGGCCATAGACAGAGAACAGAGGACAAGGGATGAGAGGAATGTAATGAAAAGCAGCACTTCTGCTCAGGGCGTTCAATAACAACTGCAGAAGCCCGATGTGTCGGGCAGTGTATCTGGAAAGAGAAACAGAGATAATGTTTTAAATGTGGAGCATTTCTGATGAAGAACTCGCGTTTCCAAAGTCTAATCAAATTACAGGCCTGGTTTGCAAAACATGCTTTCTGAACGTTGAATTGTTCCAGCAGGGAAACATTCACAACGTAGTCAGCAGGATTCGAACCTTGTGGGTAAACATCAAATGGACTTCTCACCCATCTCCTTAACCACTCGGCCATGACTACACACAGGACAACAACCTGTGCATTGACCAAATCCGCCGTGATCTCATTGAAAGCCGTCGCTGACTTGAGTGAAATGCTTCCATCTCCTTTCATACCTTTGCTGTCATTTGTAAGGTGCGAGACACCAATGTAAAAGAAGAAAAGCACAAAGTTAGGAAAAGATATTTGCAGCAAAATGGAGTCAAAATTATTTTTTGAAAGGAAAATCACACTTGGCAATTTGCTCGATCTCTTTGCGAACATGACCAGTAGAGGTAATCAAGGGAACTATTGATCTGAGTATTCTTGGACATGAAATAAAAAAAGGTTAGTGACATATTCATTTCTTTTTTTAGCGAACGAAATGGTCTTTCCTGATGGTTACAATGAAAGAGATGGTTCCCAATAAAAGACAGAGATTAGGTCGCTTGTAGATATACTTCAATGTGATACGATTCACTTTCAGCCTCTAATTACCCCAGAGATTGAGGGTGTGAGTTACTTTTCTTCACTTTTCAACTCCAAAGCATGGAGGTACAGATATGAAATCGCTAGAGATGGAGTTCCTGAATTGGGAACCAGCGACACTGAAGGAACTAGGCAAAGGTGAGGACTGCAGATGCTGAAAACCTGATTATAGATCAGAAAATGCTGGAAAAGCACGGCAGCATCCGAGGAGCAGGAAAGGCGATGTTTCTGTTGCCAGTCTTTCTGCGTTCCGCAAACAATTTTCGTTTTAGGCTCAGATTTCCAGCAACTGCAGCTATTTGTATTATGTTAACATTCATAATGTTTTGGACAAAACCAATGACCTGCTCGCATCGGAAAATCGGCAGAAGTACTGGGACACCGATATGTTAGCTCAACAATACAACCATTCCATGAGCGGGAATACGATCCGGGCCACGGTGCTGAGAGTACCGAATCCTCACAAGTAAATAACAAGACAAGGCGATAGATACTACCGTATTTGGTGGAAATAAAACACCCTTTATGAACTTTTTCGTTGCAGATTATTTTCAACTTGTCTTCGTAGATTTACAAAGTGGGAAAAGGCCATTCCGCCTGTGTGCATTGCGGCTAATCAGAGAGCCATCTATTCCAGTCGCACTTTCCAACTTTGGCCCAATGTCTCGTGTGTTCTAATGTTCCCAGGGCAAATGTCAATGACTTTATCCTGTGTTCTTAAATGGCAAAATAATGGGGCAGATGTATGACACTTCCACAACGATGTGTAACACTTTTGAGGAACTCATGCTCATTTTCACCCACAAAGGGAGACACACAGAACGATACCCCCAAACCGACAGAGGTCTCCGTTATGGTGAGCTGGAATTTGAAATAGACAAAACGACAAATGCCAGTTTTAAATGCGGAAGCACAGAAGCGACGTCCGAGCAGGACTTCACAGGGGAGCGTCAATGTGGGGCACAGTTAAAGTGCGACATCCCCCTTGAGCCAGGCAGGACTCGAACCTACAATCTTCTGATTCGAAGTCATCTATTACGCCACTGGCCCAAGAGACACGCTCACGGACGGCCGAATGTCGATACGTAATGCCATGGACTTTCACGGAATCAGAATTTGAAAGGTGAACAAGCAGCGAAGATAATCACCAACACTGCTTCACTTCGAAGTTTCCAATTTGTGAAGCAGTGCCTTTCACTGGCAAAGGAGAAACATTTGTCCTCATCTGCCTGCTTCAGGGTCGCCTCCTTCTCTGCTGGAAGTTTCCATTGTTTTATTCACATTCACGACGTGACTTCATGATCCACTCCAGTGAAAACGTGTCATGGTGTCGTCTATGCAAGACCCTGCCGGAACTCAGCGAGAGACATCTGGTCATTTCGAGCTCAGGATGTGGAATTAGATGAGATGCGTGACACCTTTTATTGGCGCCGCCACTTCAGTGCAAATTAGCAGCTCCAAACGAGCCGATGTGAGCATCAGCTTGATTTGTACCTTCCTGCAGTGCATTTGCTAAACAACATCAGATAGATCCCATCCGGCCCAGCTGCCTTATCTCTTTTCACACTCTGCAGTATTTCTAATATCTCTTCCTTGTGAACCTCAATCTCTTATAGTCTAAACGCAAGTATCTCTGTATCTTCCTCGCCAACATTTTCATTATCTATAGCGAACTCTGTCGAAAAATAGTTATTTAGTGCTTCCTCTATCTCCACGGACTCCACACACGACTTCCCACTATTATCCTTGATTGTCCCAAATTTAACTCTCGTCATTCTTTTATTCCTGACATACCTATGGAAAGCCTTAGGGTTAACCCTGATCCTATCTGCCAACAACTTCTCATGTCTCCTCCTGGCTCTTCTCAGCTCTCTTTTTAGGTCTTTCCTGATATCGTTGGAACCCTCGAGCGCTCTAACTGAGTTTTCATGTTTTGTCCTAACAGAAGACTTCTTGTTCTTCTTGACCAGGGATTCCACTTCCTTAGTAAACGACGGCTCACGCGTTCTATATCTTCCTCCTTGCCTGACAGGAACATACTTATCTAGGACACACAGGAGCTTTTCCTTGAATAAGCTCCACATTTTTAATGTGCTCACCCCCTACAGTTTCCTACCCCACTCTGCACTACCTAAATCTTACCTCATTGCATCGTGATTTCCCTTCCACCAGCTGAAACTCTTGCTCCGTGGAGGAAATCTATCCCTTTCCATCACGAAAGTAAACCTGAGAGAATTGTGATCGCGTTCAATAACAACTGCAGAAACCCGATGTGTCGAGCAGTGTATCTGGAAAGTGAAACAGAGATACTGTTTTAAACGTGGAGCTTTTCTGATGAAGAACTCGAGTTTCTCAGGTCTAATCAAATTCCAGGCCCGGTTTGTGAAGCTGGCCTTCTGAACTTTGAATTGTTCCAGCAGGAAAGCACTCATAACGGAGTCAGCAGGATTCCAACCTACTTGGGGAAACCCCAATGGATTGTTAATCCAACGCCTTATCCACTCGGCCATGACTACAGACAGCACAGCGTGGTTGAGCATTGACCAAATCAGCCATGATCTCATTGAAAGCTGCCGCTGACTTGAGCTAAATGCTTCCATCTCCATTCATACCTTTGCTGTCATTTGTAAGGTGCGAGACACCAATGTAAATGAAGAAAAGCACAAAGTTAGGAAAAGACATTCTCAGCCAAATTAAGTCAAAATTATTCATTGAAAGGAAAATCACACTTGGCAATTTGCTAGATCTCTTTGCGAACATGACCAGCAGAGGTAATCAAGGGAGCTATTGATCTGAGTATTCTTGGACATGAAACAAACAAAGATTAATGACATATTCATTTCTTTTTCTGGTGAAGGAACCGATCTTTCCAGATGCTCACAATGACAGAGATTTTTCCCAATTAAAGAAGGCAAATAAGTCCCATCTCACGCTGACGCCATCGTGAGCGCTGCTGTTTCACAATGCCACAGAGTCAGGGTCAATTCCCGCCTCAAGCAACTGAATGTGTGAAGTTTGCACAGTCTCCCTGTGGCTGCGTGCGCTTGCTCTGGTTTTGTCCCACAGTCCAAAAATGTACCGGTGAGTTGAAATGGCCGTGCTAAATTGACGGGGTTAAAGGAGAGGAATGCATTTGGGCTCGGGCGGGTCGGTGTGGAGTTGCTGGGCCGAAGGGCCTGTTTGCACATTGTAAGTATTCTAATCTACAGTAGTCAATGACCAAGGTCCGGCGCACGTTGTTCGATGGGGCAGAAATAACTTTTCGATTGTTTTTCTTCAAAGTTTCTTTACAATTCAAACGGGAGAGGAAGAAGGGAAATGAATGTCTCCCATAATTCTTGCCTTCTTTTATCATTCACAGGCGGTATTTTTTCCTGTACTTTTTTTTTACACTGTGGTTACTGTTAGTGTTCTTGAAAGCCACAGCGGCTGGTTTCCTCTTTCCTCAATGTTCCTCAACTCTACCCAAACACACTTTCCATCCTTATCTCCTGAATCAAAGTAATCTCTAACCATTGCATAATTCCCACGGAAACTGGGCTTTTCACACGCCTGTGTATGTCATTTCCCAATATTAATTGATCGTTTAGTGTGTTGCAATTGCGCACGAGAAGAGGAAAATAAAATAGAGGCCGGTGGTCCTAGGTTTCAAAATCACGTAATTGCAGCTAAAACGCAGATTACTGCACACAATGCGATCACGGAAGCATGCACCGAACCGTCAGGAAGCACACAATAAGTACAATGCTGGAGGTCATGTCAGGAACAGGACTAGAAACACAACAGAAATACGTCTCTTGGGTCCTATTTTGGACGTATTTCTCAATGAGCTATCGTGTTTTACGTATGTTCCATCGGGAGTTACCTCACACAAGGAAGTAACCAGTGCTGCAGACGGTCATATAATCCGAGATCCAAGTCCCGGAGTCAGAGACACTCAGTGCCCTGTGTGTACCTACAAGGAACAGCTGTGCATGGGGTTTACAGGGTAACTGAACTGCATGAATGCAGCTCGATGGTCGTCTCTCTGCTTCTCCTCTATAGTTTTCTATGCAGTCCCTGCGTGCAATCTTGTCAACTATGTTTGTCCGGCACAAGAAAGGCATTGGTCACTTGTCTCTGAGAGAGGCTGTTGGTTTATATGTTGTCATAATTCCGAGTGTAAGGAGGAATCTGGCTGTCAGTTCCCAGAAGCTTACTTTAATAAATGGAAGCGTGCTTTTTAACTTGCCGCGTGGTATATACTCGTTGCAAAGTTCGTGCACTGCGAATCACGTTGCAGGACTATCCAATTTTGGCAAAGAATTTGTGTGGCAGTCACGTGTTGCCACGACCAGCTATCCCTAGTAGCAATACGGACAAATGGCAAGAACTACAAATTCGATTAGAGCAGCACAAGGTTAATTTGACAGGGCAAACAGAAGGCAGCCAGAAGATTTCTGGGTGTAGGGCAATCACCCAAGGTACCTTTTCATATGAAAGTCTGTACATCAGTAGAATCTGGGAACAAAGTAGTCTATGTTGGTTATTCATATTCCAGACAACTTGCGTTGTTCCCCGTTTACTCTGAAAGTGAATACACATAGTTATTTTACCGTTATTTCGAAAGAAGACCCTGCATTGAATCTGTTCGCCGTTTTTTGATGTTGTGGCGAAAAGGTGGGCAATCGCGATGTGAAACGTTGCTATACTTTCATTTCCTTCATTACTGCCATGATGAGGGAGAAAGATGATTGGCTCTCTCGATCAGATGGGGGCACTGGCGCATTGATGGCCTAATTTAATCACGGATATAATTGGAAATGTTCACTTTTAATGGTTCATTGTTGTGTTTTATTTTATGATACTTGAGCACTTTCTGGGACTTGGCAATACACTAAATCTCCAGTCCGTTTGGAATTGCCTCGCTGTTATTTGTGCAAGTAGTTCATGTCAGAGACGGATCACAGTGCCTCACAGACAGCAGTTAAGCTTCGGTGTGTCTGATCATAGTCCTGCCTTTTCAGTTTTGATTCTGTTCCATGATAAGAGCTGTCAGTTTTTGGATTCTCTGGAGAGTAAAGTGGTTAATACGATATGTGAGGTATTTTTCTTCATCCAAAATCTTTGATGGCGAACTTGGGAAAGTGTCAAGAAGGATGGTCATTGGCAGCAAATATCCAGAAAACCTTCATCTCTGGATCGGTTCGGCTCATCCACCCTACAAACAAAATAGCCAAACTCGCTGGCTGAGTTACAAACAACATGTGCTTTTTTTGCAAATGGTGTATTCAAACCGTTGCCGGTGGCTGGAGCATCTCAGACTTGTCGAGCATGGAAACAAATCCCGTGATCCAACTTGCCCTTGCTGAATAGATAACCGAAATTAATCCATACATTTCTGCCGATATTTGTGCCTTATCTCTCCGAGGTCTTCCTGTCTATACACCATTCAGATGACTTTGAAATGTTGTGAGTGCACCAGACTCTGCCACTAAATGTGGCAATTCATTCCGCACAGACAAAAGGTCTGTGTGAAAAACGTGTGTCCATCACATCCCTTTTAAATTTTTCCTCTCTCACATTAAACGTTTGCAATGTAGATTCGAACTCGTGTGTCTTGTGAAGAAGTGCTCCCTGACTATTTACTCTGTCTGTCTTCTTCATGTTTTTTTAAGCTTCTGTGAGGCCATATCTGAGCACTGAAGCTCCTGGGAATCTGACGAAGCCTATTCAGTTTCGTTCTCATGTCCAAGCATGGCAAACCTTGCAAATCCTTGTAAAGGTTTCCTAAACTTACACTTGCAAGAAGTGTGTCCAGCTGCAGCACTTGTTTGACCGCTTAGCCACTCTGGAGCTGCGGGTGGACTCACTGTGGAGTGTCAGCAATTCTGGAGAGTTATGTTGCCTCCCAGGTGCTCAGGCCAGGGATGTCACCCATCGGCTGAAGAGCATTCGAAAAGCGGATCGTGAACAGCCAGTTGTCTTGGTGCACACAGCAGCAACGAAAAAAAACGAGATGAGGACCTGCAGGGAGAATTCAAGGAGCTAGGAGAGAAATTAAAGAGGAGGACCTCAAAGGTAGTAATCTCGGAATTACTGCCGGTGCTGTGTGACTGCCAGCATAGAAATGAATTTAAAAAACGGCACGGTGAACACGTGAGTTGAGGAATGGTGCTGCAGGGCGGGTTTCAGATTTTTTGGATTTTGTGACCAGTTCTGGGGAATGTGGGATTATAAGACAATTGACGATCTACATCTGAACCAGACGGGAACGTATGTCCTTTCGGGAGTTTTTGCTACTGCTGTTGGGGAGGTTTTATACAAATGTCGCAGGGGGCTGGGAATCACAAGAGTAAACAAGTCGGCAGTGAGGTGGAAACGGCTTCAGGAGATTCGAAGGTTGTTTCTGTTCTTGGAACGTGTTATCAACAAAACTCCTGTCTTGAAAATAAGAAATGGTAAACGTTTTAGGCAGGAAGAACAAAGAAAATGTTGATTGTGAGGTCTCTGTCTCGTCAGCAGATGGGAAATTCCCAATACTGTAAACGGAAATGATTGGGTTTCCGAAGGTAATTTCCCGACTGATTTACTGTCTGCCAGAGAGATTGGAAATCACATCAGCGACATAAAGGTGAGGGTAAAAATATGGAGATACTAAGGTTGAACCTTAAATCCTGGGACAAGTGCGGACTAGATTGTAATGCTTTGAAGGAATAACTGAAGTGAAAGGTGTGAATGATATTTTTGTGATTAGGAGGAATGAACTGTATCCTAACAAATTGCTGATGAATTATGCTCGCAATGTAATAGCAAACTAATCCACAGTGCACCGTGCTTGGTTAGCTCAGTCGGTGCAGTATGAGATGCTTAATCTGAGGCTGGTGGGTGCAAGCCTCATAATGGACGCTTTCACTGCTTAATACAATTCCGGCTCTTCGTTCCACGTGCAGTATTGCAACCCTTCGCAGGGGAATGTTCTTGCTGCTTTCATTGACACATCTGTCCGCCTGTTTTTGATCACACGTCGGTTTCTGAGTGAACACTGTTTCCATTTTACTGGTGGCGCCAGAGACAACTTTATCACTGCAGCCGAAAATACAATGAATGATGTCCGTTTGAAAACGTAAGGTTCCAAACCAACCGTGCACCACCCAAAGTGTTCAATGGCACGGAAAGCGAATGGCCACTTGCGAGGGGTCTGACAGAGACGGATCAATGTCACATGGGTCCTGAACCAATTTTCAGTGATTCAGATTGTTCTGATGGAAACCGAAGGGGACTCTCCCTCAACGTTTTGCAATTGTTCTTCTTGTGTTTCACGTAATGAACAGTATATTGTCAGTAACGAGAATGGAGATGCGGCAGGATCGTGAAGTTTCATTTTGGGACATAGACACAGTAAGTCAAATATCCCCAGAGCACGGGAGAGCTGTTTGGTCCAGGATCACTGCCATCTTCTGTTTCAGAATCAACAAATGAAATTACTGGAAAATCTCAGCAGGTCTGGTAGCATCTTGGAAATATAAATTGATTTAAGACTTCGGGACTAGTGGCACTTCTTTTCCATGTCCATCTCCACCTGCTTTTGCACACTCTTCCTTTTTATTGAATGTCTCCTGACTTCCAACTTTATATTCAGCTTCTCTTTTATTACTTCCTCTCCAACAATTTTCCCAGTCTCCAATTTTGTATCAGAGCTGTTCCATCTTTAACATTGCCCAGGACTTCGAAATGAACAAATAAGTCTGTTTCTATTTCCTTAGATAGCAGTTGGCCAGAGACTGGAAGGCAGTGTTGTTCCGAAAACCCATCCATGATTCACTCCGAGTCCACAGGGAGTAAGAGAGTTACGCGCAGTAGAATACGACACCATGTTCTCTAATCCCCCGATGCCAACTGAAAGCGGCCACTGCAGCTTCAATCAGGGCTTCCTGCCAAACCCTGGGACACAGCTCGTGGAAACTCCTTTCTCATTAACTGCTCTTCCCGTGGGAAAGTAACAAAACTTCCATTTTAAATTGGAAACGGCTTCAGGAGATTGGAAATTTGTTCCTGTTCTTGGAACGTGTTATAAACAAAACTCCTGTATTGAAAATAAGAAGTGGAAAACGTTTTAGGCAGGAAGAACGAAGAAAATGTTGATTGTGAGGACTCTGTCTCGTCAGCAGATGGGAAATTCCCAACACTGTAAACGGAAATGATTGTGTTTCCTAAGGTAACTTTCCGACTGATTTACTGTCTGCCAGAATGACTGGAAATCACTTTGTATGAAAATAGTTGGGTTGAATCTTAAATGCCGGGACAAGTGCGAAATAGATTGTAATGTTTTGAAGAAATAACAAAAGTGAAAGATGTAAATTATGTTCTTTGTCTCTGTCAAATGCATCCGAAAATGTGCTCTGAAAGCTTCATTGGAACGCTGTCTGGCGTTTCTCAACGTGTGTCAACCAAAACCAGAAATCCTCAATCATAGTTTGGAGCAGTTCACATATTCGAGTTTCGAAGCAGCAGACACGGATACAGTTCGTTCAGAATGAAAAGATTTACAGGCACTGATGAACTATCGACTCTTGTTCTCATACTGTTACCAATATTACCGTGTGGCCTGAAGTCTAAGCCATGTTGTAATGGAAAATGAGGAAATCACTGACAGGCTGCCGAATGACAGTACGTATTTTGTTTTCTTGTTCTCACAGAGTTCCAGGAAAATATGACAGCGAGGGAGAAGAATGCAAGTCAAGTGCAGCTCTGGTGAAACACCTTCTGTCTGATTCAGTCATCAATAAGAAACGTGAATGTGACTAAAGCGGGAAACCTTTTCACAACTCGAACAAAGAGCAATCACGAACAGTGACCACCTCTTTGACATCTCAGATCGCCTTTGACCTTCCCTGAATACGTATAGGAACTAATTTTTACACCTCTCATAGTGAGAACTGTTTGGTTTACCGACAATAAGTGAGTCACATGTCCTTGATTCCCACATAGGTTTCCAACTCAGCTTGCAGTCAGGTGGCAGTTGCTCATGGCTCTGCTGGATAATGCAGTATTATGGAGAAATAAAATGAAAGTTGGAACTCTTATTGGCTCTGGGTTTCGAATAATCTTGCTACGTGTTCTGCCATTCTCGGATTCCAATGCTAAATCAGTTTTTCAGTTCATCTGAGCAGCAGGAGAGTCGGCGTTTCTGGCAGGAGCAGAATTCATTATCTCCAGTGATCACTTTATCTGAGGAGATTCAATGAACAAAGTTTCACACAGCGACTAATCGGAATTGCATTCCGTTTCAGCATGGCAGCAGATATGGGCTAGCAAATTCAAAGCCAGATTTGCTGATGAGAACAACAAGCACGACCTCTCAGATAGAGCAATTCCTTCCCACCGCTTATTCTGCAGAACTGGTACAGATGCAGTGAGTATGCTGCAGGGTATCATCAGGTACATGATCTTGGGTTTCCAGTTTTGGCCTGTGTGCTCGCGTGGCTGAGCAAGCTGAGACTCTGTTTTCAGATTCCACTTCTTAAGAAGGCTTGTGTTTGTATCCCTGCGCGGCCACGTGTGCTAATGGATTAAACTGGTAACGTTTTGAAGGGATGAGCTATGTTAAAGTTGAACAGAAAAAAAAGCAGTCATTTCTTCTAACCCGGCTGTGGTGTGGCACAGCAGAAAACAACCAACATGTCAGTGCCCACGCTGGTTTCCCCTTCTGCTGTAGTTGTCACGTTCCCCTCCAGCTCGAAAGGCCACCAGCATAATATGCGACTCAAAAACAGGCTGCGCCAAACTTTCATATTCCAGACAATTTGCATTTTTCACAGTTTCTCTGAAAGTGAATGGAGATATATCTTTCCCTGTTGATGTGAAATTAGGTTCTATATTGAATCTGCTCGCAGTTTTCTGTTGTTGTTGCCTAAAGGAGGGAAATTGCGATATGAAACTTGGTTACTTTTCCCTAATTTCCTTAATTTCTGTCCTGATGAGAGAGGCTGGTGATTGGTCCTCTCGATCCGGTGGAGACATCAGCCCAATTGTTAACCTCATCTCATTGAGACTGTAATTGGCAATCTTCACTTTTCATGGTTCATTGTTAGTCAGTTCTGATTCATGTTACTTGAGCACTTTCCTGGAAGTATTGGTGCTCTAAGGCGCCAGTACGTTGAAAGCACCATTTGGAATTGCCTCACTGCAATTTGTGTGAGCAGCTCATGACCCAGACGACTCGCTCTGCCTCACAGACAGCATTCATGAGTCCGTGTGTCTGAAAATATGTTATTTTTGTCAGTTCTGCTTCTATTCATGAGTAGTCACGTTTTGGTTTCGCTGGAGACACACACACAGACAAAGATCCACATGCACACATATATTTTGTGTGGTGAATAGTTTTGGTACTTTCAGAGTTACATTGCACTTTGCTCAGAAACCACATACATTTATGTAGAACTCTGAGCTCAAAAACTGCATGAAATTATGTAATACTCTGTTATTTCACTTTTTGGATTGGAATCAATCTAAACATCAGGTCATAGACAGAGAACTCAGGGGGCTAACACCTTCAACATATTGTCTAGCTATTGCCATTGTTAACAGCTAACCCGAGACTGCAACTTAAAAAAAAAGGGTTTTGTGATTTACTCATAGAATACAGTGATAGTTTCACTTCTTTCAACAGATGAAAGGCTTAACAGACAATCAATTCTTCAATGTATAATTTCAGTTACATCACACTGCAAATTTTTGCTATAAATTCTGTGTTACGATCGAGCCCTCCACAAACACCTGATGAAGGAGCATCGCTCCGAAAGCTAGTGTGCTTCCAATTAAACCTGTTGGACGATAACCTGGTGTTGTGTGATTTTTGACTTGGTACACTCCAATCCAACACCGGCATCTCCGAATCACAACTTATTCCCGACAGCTTGCAAGTGTCCCCTTAGAAATGGCAGCTTTTGGAAACGTATTACTGTGACAAAGTTATTGCTCAATGTGATGGGATGCACCGTCAATCCCTAATTACTCGAGAGATTGAGAATTTGAGTTACTCCACAGAACCCTGGATGTCCTCAGTAGCGGGGTACAGGCATGATGCCATGAGGCTAGGATTTAGAAGTAGTGACATTGAAGGAACAGCGAGATATTTTCAACTGGGAAACGCGAGAACCTTGGAGGGGTAATTGCGGTGACAGCTTTCGCTTGTATTTGCTGCCATTGTCCTTCCAGACAGATGCTGATCGATCACTGAATTGTTCTGGCAGGATCCGTATGTGTGTTCTGGGTGCAACCAGGATTTAGTTTTCCTTCGGATAATTCACAAGAAGAGAATTAAATCTTCATTTCCTGACTGGGAATGAAAGCCTGTTCTGGGCAATGCAAACTCAGACTCATATTCAGGGATATCCATTGATACTGCAGTAGCCTTTGGGACCTGTACAAACTCTAGTGCCTGCTCTTCACGTCATAATCGTCTTCGTCAGAGTGTTTCTCTCTCCAGGTTTCCAAGTCGGTTCATATTATCACCCTTGGTTTCAATGTGAAGAAGGCAATGCTGTGATAATCTGATGTTGTTCAGCAGATATACTGCAGCAAGTTAAGTAAAGACTGATGCGAACACGAGCTCGTTTTGAGCTGCGCTGATGTGTTGGCAGCAAGAAAGGCAACGTTCAACTCGCCTCATTCGGGATGACGGGCTCGAAATGACCAGTGGTTTGTCGCTGAATTAGTTCAGGCTCTGGAATGTAAAAAACTTCAAGTATGAAAGTACAGTGAAAGGAAATGTTTCACAGAGTGGGGCATTCCAAGTGAAACAGTAACGGTGATTATGTTTGCTGATTTTTCATGTTGTGAATGCTGTTTCCCTGATGTGGACGCTTACATTACCTATAGACAAACTGTCACAGTCAGACCTGGTTTTTGGGTCAGTGATGGAATTGGTAACACGCCTGACGTCGAATTAGGGGATTGTCGGTTCGCATTTAAAATCACGAGGATGCAGCGTGCTAGTCCATTCCTGTTGTCTGTCAGTAACGGAAGGGTTTGGGTTTTCGAATTCGCAGTTTCTTTCGTCCAATTCAAATTCTAGCTCAGATCAACGTCTCTCATTGTCTGTAGAAATGGCTTTGGTTTAACCAAAAGCTGTATTTTGGAGGTTGAACTTGCATATTGGAGCGGACATCTGAAGTGAAGCACAAGTTGCTGGTCAAATCCTGAGAACTCTGCCACTCTCGGGGAATGTGTCTGTGTGTCTCTTTCTGTGGGAGACACGACGTGGGGAATAACACAGTGTGACTATGTCAAACTTCAATCCCATTGTTGTGTCATCTAAGATCAAAGCGAGAACCTCACTGCTATTTGCACTGGAAACATCAGAACACACAAGGTTATGGACCAAATCTGAAACTGGGAATAGAATCGATGAATGTCTTTAAACCAGACTGCACCATGAGCCAAATGGTATTTTCCATTCTGCAAACTTTAAGACGAGTAGAAACCAATCTGCAGTGAAACTGATCAGAAATGAAATGGCAAATCCATTTCATTGAGAATAAGTGCAAGAGCATCTGTCTTCATTCCGTGTAATCTCGTAGTTAGGATTTGGAACTCTAACCGCAATAGTGTTGGTTCTATTCTCGGACAGCGAATGCATGTTTTACTGTGCAAATATTTCGTGGTACCAGTATTTCTTACCACTGGTCCGAACCTGGTAATGCTTGGTTTTGTGCCAGGTTATCAAAAATCAAAAAGATACAGGTTTGGGAAATATGAACTAAAAACGAGAATTGATAGAGAAACCCGCTACACCTGGCAACATCTGTGGAGAGAAACAGGCTTTGTTTCTTAAGATGGACAGAAACAGGTTAGTTATAGATTTCTAGATTATACTGTTGGGAAAATGATAATCTTATCTGTCGAATCAGGATATTTATCAAAATCACTCTTGATCTTACAAACATCGAATTTACAATCTTAAAAGGACTTAATCAGCTGTCATGCTACTTTCATTTTCCCGAGCTGGTGGAAGGCTATGTTTTAATGTCTACATTTCCTTTTAGTTCCCGTTATTTAGCAGTCACGCCGAATGGAGAATTGTTTCTTTCAGTGTCTGCCTCAATATGGGTCTTTGTTTTTTCTATATTTGTCTCTGTATCCTCCTGGGCCTTTTCCACATTCTCCGACTCTCTGGCTGTCCATATCCCTCATTTCCCATTTCTGCTCTTGAAAAGCCTGACATTCAGAGACAGTTTGAGATTCGAATTGCTGAGAGGCTTTCTGACGCCTGGCTGGAGTCGGTCAAAGTATTCTCACATTCTCTGGATAATGCGTCTGTCACTTCGACCTGAGGCAAGGAGACATTTCTTCCTCAAAATCTAAAGACTCTTTCGATGTTAAAGTTGATTTCCTTATCCAACAGAAAAAGAAAGTAATTACATGATAGCTGAAGAAGAACAACGATGCATTTACTGTTGGTGTACAACGAATGAATGCTGACAGCAGAGAATGAGGGTGATCATGTCGTGGTGTCAGTGCCATTACCACAACATTTCCCGGGAATGCTGCAGTGTCTCCAGCCTCACCACTTAATAATCACAAAACTGGGAATGAAGGAATGAGAATAAGAGGATGAGAAGCAGAAGTGCTTGTGGAACTGCGGGAAGAATCTCCAGGTTAAAATAGTAGTTAAAAAGAGCAACCTACTGGATTTAAACAGGAAAATGAAGCCGGAACGCGAAATCAGAATGTACAGCAATTCAAACAGGACACTGAGTTTCTCGATCAACAACACAATACTTGAGAGAAATAACGAGCTTTCAATACAATGAGCAGGCACCAGTGTGATGGGAGCTGCTTTCACCAGCTAAGCCATGGCGCCACGTTAAGAGCCAGCTTTCTCGTCCATATGTGCAATGCCTGAACCACTTGATCACAGGAATTCGAAAACGCGTTTTCTGTATTAATGTTGCTCAGTATGAATGGCAATCAAACTCTGCTTGTGCAAAAACAGACGTTTCAATGCTGAGCATGCACAACTAAAAAGGCACAGAAAAAGACAGTATCCTCTTGCATTGGCATCCAACAGATATTTTCGTCTGTTTAAACTGACAGAATAAAGAGGATGTGCTCATCTCCTTTCACGTCCCATTAACCACGTTAATACACACGCAGGGATTTTCAAACCAAGATGAACAGGCTCATTGTTGTGAATTGGCAGCAGTGGTGTGTGAGTCATTGCGAACAGTGAGCAATAAATGCTGAACCAATAGCACTGACACTGAGCCTTGCACCATCAGCTCCACACTCACATCTTGTGTTATGTCTCCTCGGCATCAGTGCATTTGACTTTAATTATTCTACCCTGCACCTCTCCTCAAGTTATTCCCGACCACTTGCAGTGTCGAATTAGAACATGCATTTCTGGGACACAGTTGTCTTTCAATGAGATAAGATACACTGCCCATCCCTAATTATCCCAAAGATGTAGGGGACGATTTACTTTTATTAACTCCTCAAATCCTTAGTATGGAGGTACTGACAAGAAACCACTAGAGATGGTGATCCAGGATTGCGGAAAGCAGACCGATCCCAAACTGCTAACATAACTCACCCAGGGAAGAGCAGATGGATCCCACTCTGTCAATGTAACTCAACCAGGGGACAGAAGTCTGACATCACACGATCAATGTAACTCAACGAGGAAATTATGGCCTGACCACACTCTGTTAATGTAACTCACCCAGGGAAGAGAAGACTGGCGCCACTCTGTCAATGTTAGTCATCCAGGGAAGAGCAGACTGACCCAACACTTTATATGTAACTCACCCAGAAGCTTATATCTCCACGCTTCAGGCTCACTGCCTTTATTGCTGATGAAGGGCTTTTGCCCGAAACGTCAATTTCGAAGCTATTTGGATGCTGCCTGAACTGCTGTGCTCTTCCAGCACCACGAATCCAGAATCTGGTTTCCAGCATCTGCAGTCATTATTTTTACCTCGTTTCCACTCAGTAAATGGCAGAATGACACTACTCAGAGAAGAGCAGGCTGTACCCATTCTGTCTCTGTCACTCATCCAGTAAAGAGCAGGCAGATCTGATTTTGTCAATGAAACACAAACAGCGAGACGAGCCTGACCCCACTCTGTCAAAGTAACTCACTCAGACAAGAGAAGACTTATTCCATTCTGTCTATGTGAATCATCCAGCGAAGCCAGTAATGAAACCATACTTGCTGTTAAACTCAGACAGAGAAGAGCAGACTCTCACGACTCTGAGAAAGTAACACGCCCGTGGAGAAGCAGACTGACACCACTCTCTTAACGTAGCTCACCCAGGGAAGAACAGACTGAGTGGACTCTGTGATATTACTCACTCAGAAAGGAGCAGACTGACCCCATTCTGTTAATATGACTCTCCCAGGGAAGAGCAGATGAAGCCCAATCTGTCAATGAGACTCAATCAGAGAAGAGCACTCTGACCTCACGCGATCACTTCAACACAACTAGGAAATTGCAGCCTGACCGCATTCTGTCAATGCAACTCACCCAGGAAAGAGCAGACTGATCCCACACTGTCCAAATAACTCACTCCGTGAAAAGCAGACTGACGCCACTCTGTCAATGTAACTCGCACAGGAAAGAGTACACTGATGCCACTCTGTCAATGTAACTCACTGAGGGAAGAGCAAACTGACGCCACTCAGTCAGTGTTACTCACCGAGGGAAGGGCAGACTGACCCCACACTCTCAGTATAACTCAGCAGACTGATCCTACACGGTCAATAAAACTGCACTGAAGAGTAGTCTGACCCCACTCTATAAATGTAATTTACTCAGGGAAGAGCAGACTGATCCCATTCTGTCTATGGCACTCACCCAATGAATGAACACTAACCCCACTCTAACAATGTAACTCGCCAGAGAAGAGCAGATAGAAGCCAGACTGTCAACATAAATTATCGAGGGAAGAGAATACTGACGCCGCTCTTTCTGTTTCACTCAGGCAGGGAAGAGCAGACTGTCACCACTCTGTGAAAGAAATTCGCCCAGGGAAGGGCAGACTGACCCTACTGTATCTGCGTGACTGACACAGGTAAGAGCAACTAATCCAACTCTGTCAAAGTCTCTCCCTCAGGGAAGAATACCATGACCCCTCTCTGTCCATGTAGCTCACCCAGGAAACAGCAGACTAACCCCACTCTGTCTATTTAAGTTCACTAAAATCCTCTGAAGTACGTCCTATTCAGACACTCTCCACATCACTGTCTCTGTAACCATGTGCGTTCAATGGTGAATCAAAATAACCTGCAAATGTTTAGAATGTGGCAGCAAACCAGAGCTACCACACAGAAATTGGGCGAATGTGCAAACTTCCATCAGGCAGTCACCTCAGCCTGGAATCGAAACCAAACCCGACAGCAGTCGTGATTATAAAATGGCAGAACAGAAACCCAGCAAAAAGAATTGCATCACTGTGTGTTGCAACGATTCTGAGTATTAATTAAGCCCCCCTCATTGTAGTTAATTTCCATTTTCATCACTGCCAACCTTCTTCAAAGCAAAGCACGCACTTGCTTTTTTCAGACTTCTGATATCCCGCTTTCATCCCGCTTTTTACCTAATCATATTTCTGACTTTACAAACTACGTCATAACAGGTTTGAAACTGCAGAATGAGCTTTGTTCCGTTCTCCACTGCTGTTGAGAGTAGTAACACAGCATATTCGAGTAGGACTTGATGCGCTTGCGTGTGGTGTATTCGCGGCATTATGGACTCTTTTTTGATATTCGGTCTACTATTTCGAGTTCATTGCGCAGACTTCTGAAGAAGACATTTTGGAGTCGAAATGGTAACTGTGTTTTCTCTCGAAAGACAGACGTAGCTTTATTTCTGTTCTCTTATAAGTTGATCTTCTTCTGATCTTTGCAAGTGAAATTGGGTGCATTACTATTGCTCGGTTTTAGTTTCAAGAGAAACATGAAGGAGACAATATCAAAGAACACAAAGTTCTGAGTTGTTAAGATAATTTTTGCAGCAATGGTGGACATTAAGATAACGGTTCAAAAACATATAGTCTGGAAGTGGTATGTGACTTTTGTTGCAAATATATGTTTCCGTTCTTCCAGTACATCTTTTTGATTCCCAGAAAACATTGATTGTCTTCTGTATTCACTTTGTTTCGTGATATCTGTCTTCTGGTCGACCGGGACAACTTGAATTTGCGTCTGTATTGAATAAGATTTCGCTCTTGCTTTCGAGAAGCAAACTTGTGCTTTATGTAACACTTATTATGCTGATGGCTAAGAAGTTCAAAATGAATTACGGTTTATGGATCGTGAGCAAGAATGAAGTGATCCACTTGCGAACACATGTCACCACGCCCTATTCCTACATCGGGCCTGAACGGTCTATTGGCAGAGTCTGCAGAAAGGAAATGTCTAAGTGAACTAGTCCTTTGTTCAGTTTGATTTGATACCAATGGTAGTGCTGTTTTGGTGCAGAAATGTGTCAACATCTCTGACGTTAGAGTCAAAATTTAAGTCACATCTACTCCATGGAGTGTCTTCTCATATCGAAACATGCTGACATGAAAACATCTAGCTCTGATAGCAAAGGTTTTTACATTAAACTGGGAGTATGTTTAACTAAGCAATTCAGACAGCCAAGATGAATAATTGTCATTTGGTTCTTCAAGCTGAGCTCTCCACACCAACTGCTCCAACGAAGGCCGTGGATAAGATCCCCATTGATTATTTTGGTCAATTTTAGCCTCAACAACAACCTATTGTTCTGAACAATGCTTCACCACAAGCAGAGGAGCAGAGGGCTAAGTCTGATTTTCATCGTTAATTTTCAAATTCTGTTCTTAATGCAGTTTCTTACGAATATGGACAGCAGAAGGCCGTTAACATTCCATTTCTAATATTTCCAGAAAATTCTACTCCGCTGATATCGCCTTGCCTTATCACACCTCAAGCCAGGAACCTGGACCAGTCGAGTTCCTTTCCACAGATGGAGTTGCTTTTTCTAATTCATTGACTGCTGATATAATAGATTATTGGCCTTGAGAGTCAGTTGTAAATTAGGTTGAACTTTCTCAGCTTGACTTTCAACTGATCCGAAAAAAAAACTCATGACCTGCAGGTAAATGCATTGCATTGCTTCTTGTTTTGCTTAATCCCCACCCCCAACCCCCCCCCCCCCCGCCCCCGAACATTCAAATTTCACGATAGTTCGACAAATGTTTTGAAACTGATTCGTGTTGGAAGTTGGTGGCTTTTTATGTCTCGACATATAATTTATTCAATTAGACGTCTTGAAATTACTTCGGATTCTTCACAGTTGACAATTTACTTTCGATTGAATGCAAAGCTCAAGCTCCACGAAATCCAAATACTGCAAAGGAATTAATGACTTTTAAAAGATTCAACGCTGTGGACAGGATTCGACCCTGCTCAGGTAGACCCCATTAGATTTCAAAGCCAATGCCTTACCTTCTCGGCCATCACAGCTGCAGTGAAGCTGCCAATTTTCATAGTAAAAGAACTGAATTCATGAAATACGTAATTTATTTGAAGAAGTTAGCACTGCTGCCTCACAGCGCCAGAGACCCGGGTTCAATTCCCGCCTCAGGCGACTGAATGTGTGGAGTTTGTCCATTCTCCCCGTGTCTGCGTGGGTTTCCTCCGGGTGCTCCGGTTTCCTCCCACAGTCCAAAATTGCGCACGTCAGGTGAATTGGCCATGATAAATTGCCCGTTGTGTTAGGTAAGGGGTAAATGTAGGGGTATGGGTGGGTTGCGCTTCGGCGGGTCGGTGTCGACTTGTTGGGCCAAAGGACCTGTTTCCATACTGTAATGTAATCTAATCTAATCTAAACAAATTGTCAAAACCCAAAGATTTTGCCAAATCCTTTGCAGAGACCCCGACGAACGTTACCTTAGCAGATTGACAGGCTTTCACCGCAAACTAGATCCTGACACAGCTGAAGTTGTGGGAATGATACTTCATCGAATTTTAGAGTCACAGATGTACACCACATGAAGAGAGGATCATTGTCTCACTGTGCCCGATCGACTTTGACTCAATTGCTCATCATCTGGTGCCAAAGTTGTGTTTTAATATTCATCGAAATATGGTATTAGAAATATTGATGCTAAGTCCATAAACACTAGCTACATTCGTAAAAAAAAATCGGAATTAGAAAGAATGCAGAACCAATTTACAGGAATGGACCCAGCAACTAATCCGTAAGTTCGGACATCAGGTAATGAACTTGTGAGCACAAGAGAGGAAGATTGACCGAAGATTTGGAACTTGAAATCGTCTTGACGGAATTATTTGCAAAGTTTTTGCGATTGTTCTAGAGACATAAGTCCTTGAACAATACAATACGGAAAGTGGCCCTTCTTTCCAACTTGACCATGGTGGACAGTTATCCTAAATTAATAGGTCCCATTTGCCCACATTTGGCCCACATCCCTCTACACCTTGTTACTCATATATCCATCCAGATGCCATTAAATGTTGCAGTTGTACCAGTCTCCAACAATTTCTCTGGCAGCTCATTCTGGACACGACTGAAAAAGTTGCCCCTGACGTCCCTTTTAAATCCTTACCCACTAATTTTACACCGATGTTTTCTAAATTTTGACTTCCTCACCAGCAGGAAAACACCTTGACCAGTCAACCTATCCATGTCCCTCATGATTTAATAAATAGCAACGATTTGACTTTATCATACTTGTCAGGAGGGAAATGTGTGGAGATTATTTGTCGAAGGTTTGAAGTAGAAATTCTGATGTACAGATTTTTAGAATTGCATCCTGGAGAAGTTTTTAATAAGTCATTGAAATCCAGTAGCAGTTGTAGAAGTCTGTTGTGAAAGCTGCAGAAGGATTTCAGGGGACGAGAACGAAGCATTATTTCCAAAGTATTGTGGCTCAGTTCGACCACACTTGGACTACAGCATGAGGAATTATAACCCTCAATTTAGGAAAGATACTAATGCCATATGAGGAATACCACGAATGGTGATTAGTTTTGATGTCATGGATGAACGTTAGTCCTGTGAATTGAAATTGGGCAAATCTGGTGTTTTTTAACAGTTTCAACACAAGAGAGGTAATCTCATTGAGAGTTGCAAAATATTTGAAGAGATAAACAGGGTGGTGCAATTACATTTTGTTCCCTCATTGGTGAATCTAGAAACAGGAGAGGACAAATTTAAAATTGTGATTTATGACCAGGATGAGAACTATTGATTTTTGTCTTAGCCTTGAGAAGTATCGCTATTCAGCACTACAGTGAGCCTTGGATATTTGGTATTAGAATGCATCACTATCAGCCTGACCTGCTGACACTTACTGCATCACTATAGACCTGATCCCTCACACTTACCGCCTTAATATCAGCGTGAACCCCTCAAACTTACTGCATCACTATCCATCTGGCACCCTCACATTTACTGCGCCACTTTCACTTCGAGACCCTCATTTTGACTGTTTCTCTGTCAGCCGGACTGCCAAATACTTACTTTGTCACTATCAGTCACGCCCTTACACTTCCTATGTTACTATTATCCTGACTCCTTACACTTACTGTGTCACTATCAGCCTGACTCCATCACACTTATTATGTAAGTACCAGACTGACGCCTCATATTTATCGTGTCACTACAACACTGCTTCCTCACTTACTATGTCACTATCACCTTGACCCTCTCACATTTACTGCGCCACAATCACACTGACCACCTCACACCTACTGCTTCACTATGAGCTTCAACACTCACACCTCCAGCATCACAACCAGCCTGACTCACTCACACTTATCACCTGACAATCAGCATTACTCTTTCAAATTTATTTCATCATTATTAGGCTGAGGCACTCACACTGACAGCGTCACTAACAGCCTGAACCCCTCATGCTTACTGCGTTGGTATCTCTCTGATCGCCTCAGAATTACTGCGTCACAATCACTCTGACCCCCTCATACTTAATGCGTCACTATCCCTCTGGCACCCTCATACCTCCTGCACCACTCACACCCTGACACATACACACCTACTGCATTCCTATCAGCCAAACCCCACTCACTAACGGCGTCCCTCTCTCGCTAACCTGCTCACACTTCATGCGTCACCATCACCTTGACACTCTCACTTAGTGCATCAATATCAGCCTGACCCCCTCACGCTTACTGCATCACTACCAGCCTGATCCCTTCAAATGTACTGTGTCACTATCAGACTGACCCACTCATACTTACAGCATCACTATCACCTTGACCGTCCAGATCACACTGAACCTTTCACTCTTCTTGCGTCATCTTCAGCCATACCCTGCACACTATCACTCTGACCTCCTCATACTTGCTGCATCACTATAACTCTATCCCACTCACACCGTTTGCGTCACTATCACCCTGACAATTCATACTCACTGCACCACTATTATCCTGACTCCATCACAATTAGTATATCATTATCAGCCTGACCTCTTACACTTCAAGTGTCACTATCAACCTGTCCCCTCACATTTCCAGTGTGACTCTCAATCTGACACCATCAAAGTGTCTGCGTCACTGTCACCCTGAACACGTCACACTTACTGCATGGGTGTCTACCTGAAACCTCACGCTTATTGCGTCAGTATCATCCTGAGCGGCTCACACTTACTGCATCACTAGCACACCATGACTCTCACCTTTACTGCATCACTATCGGCCTGACACCTCACACGTACTGCATCACTATTAGCCTGACCCGCTCACACATTTTGCGTCACGACCACACTGACAGGCTCACAATTGCTGTGTCTCTATTAGCCTGAGCCCCTCACTATCACGCTGATCAAGCTTACAATTACAGCATCACTATCAACCTGACCCCCTCACACTTTCTCTGTCATTATCACCCTGACCCTCTCACACGTAATGCGTCACTGTCACACTGAGACACTCACATTTTCTGAGATGTTATCAGCCGGACCCGCCGGCACACAGCGTCATTATCAACCTGGCCCCTCACACTTGTATGCCTCAATATCAGCGTGAACCCCTCACATTTATTGCATCACTGTCCATCTGCCATCCTCACACCCGTTTCACCTTGACATCCTCATTTTTACTACGTCACTATCAGCCTGACAGCCACACACATATTGTGTCACTATCAGTGACGCCCTCGCACTTCGTATGTTAATATAACCCTCACTCCTAAAACCTACTGCGTCACTCTCAGCCTGACTCCATCACACTTTTTGTGTCAGTATCAGACTGACGCCTCACACTTACCATGTTACTAAAACTCTGCCCCATCACACTGACTGTGTCACTAACAACCTGACCCCTCAGACGTACTGCGTCAATATCACCCTGACCCACTCACACTTTTTGAATCAGTTTCAGTCTGACGCCTCGCATTTACTGTGTAACTAAAACTCTCCCCGCTTCGTACTTACTGCGTCAATATCAGTCTGACTCCTCAGACTTACTGCGTCACTCTCACTCTGATCCTCTCTCATTTACTGCGTCACTATCACCCTGACACACTCACACAGTCTTTGCCATTTTCACCTTACTAGCCTTATATTTATTGCATCCCCATCAGCCTAACCGCCACACACTTATTGCGTCACTTTCAGTCACGCCCTCACACTTCCCATGTTACTATCACCCTGAATCCTTACACTTATTGTGTCACTATCAGGCTGACCCCTCACACTTACTGTGCCACTATCAGCCTGACTCCATCACATTTATTGTGTCAGTATCAGACTGATGCCTCACACTTACTGCTTCACTATCGCAATGCCCCTCTCTCATTTACGACGTCATTTACATCCTGATACCCCACAATTGCTGTGGCACTCTCACTGAGGGCCGTACACTTAGTGTCACTGTTATCCTGACCCCTTACACTTACTGTGTCACTATCACACTGGTATCTCACACCCACTGTGTCACTGTCCTCCTGAGCCGCTTACACCTATTGTGTCACTATCACTTTGACCCCAACACACTAACTGCATCAATATCAGCCTGACTATTTCACACATACTGCGCCAGTACCAGGCTGACTCCCTCACATATAATGCGTCACTATCAGGCTTACCCACTCATTCTTACTGCGTCACTATCTCGCTGACTCCCCACTCTTACTGCGTCAAGATCATTGTGCCCCCATACACTTACAGTGTAACTATGATCCTGACAACGTCACACTTACTGCGTCAAGATCAGCCTGATCCCCTCAAACTTAATGCGTCACTATCAGCTTCAATACTCACATTTACTGCGTCACTTCTAGCACTACCCCTGCACACTTACTACATCCCTAACCGCCTTACCCCCTCGCATTTACTTCATCACTATCAGCCTGAGACACTCACACTTACAGCTTTACTACAACTTGGCCCTGTGAGTGCATCTACATCACTGTCACCCTGACCCCTTGCCCATACTGCGTCACTATAAGCCTGGCTCCTCAAATGTTCTGCGTCACTATCACACCGATATCTCACACTCACTGCATCACTATCACCCTGACCCCTCACAATTACTGCATCACTACAACCTCACCCCCTGAAAGCATTTGCGTCACTGTCACCCTGACCCCATTACACTTGTCATGTCATCATCACAATGACACATTCACACTGTCTGCTTCACTGTCATCCTGACACCTCACACTCACTGGATCACTACCATCCTCCCCTTCATACTGACCTGTCACTGTCATCCAGAGCCGCTCACACTTATTGCATTCCTATCACTCTGCTCCTAACACACTTACTGCGTCACTATGAGCGTGACACTCGCACACTTCCCGCATCACTATCAGCCTGACCGCTCACAATTTCACCGTGTCTGTCAGTCTGACTCCTCACATTTCCTGCATCACTATCACCCTGCCACTTAACACTTACTGGCCAGTATTAGCCTGACGCCCTCAACATACTGCATCAATATCAGCCTGAACACACACACTTACTTTGTCACCATCACGCTGACCCCCTCACACTCACTGCGTCACTATCACCCTGTCCCGCATCACTTCCTGCATTAGGATCACTCTGACTCACCGACACTTACTGCATCACTATCAGCCTGACCCCTCACACATACTGTGACACTATCAGCCTGACCCCCTCACACTTACTGCTTCACTATCAGACTGACCCCTCAGACTTACCGCATCACTAACAGCCTGACGCCTCACACTTACTGCGCCACTATTCCCGAACACCTCACTTTTATTGGCCACTATCAGCCTGACGCTCTCAACTTACTGTGTCACGACCAGCCTGAACGCACACCCTTACTCCCTCACTGTCACCCTGACTGTCTCACACTCACTGCGTCAGTCTCTGCCTGACCCCATCACACTTTTACGTCACTATCACCCTGACACCTCCCACCTTATGCGTCAGGATCAGCCTGACACAGTAACACTTCCTGCATCACTATCAGCCTGATCTCCTTCCAATTACTGCGTCACTATCAGCCTGACCACTCACTCTTACTGCGTCACTGTCACACTGACCCCTCACACGAAAAAGGCCAATAATCTATTATATCAGCAGTTAATGAATTAGATAAAGCAACTCCATGTGTGGAAAGGAACTCGACTGGTCCAGGTTCCTGGCTTGAGGTCTGATAAGGCAAGGCGATATATAGTATAAAGGGAATATGTGAAAACCGTCAGGTGTCCATTTTATGAGGCGTCTTGCAAATGTGTCGGGTCCATTCTGCAAATTTCAAAAATAATTTTTTTCTTTGCTCTTGTTAGCATTTGCGTCTAGTCGATTGAAATTCCACATCAGTAAACTCGGGGGCTCGCCTGTGACCCTGCGACTGGGTAAGATTTTGAAGATTCCCAGGAGGTGTATGCGCCCCTGCCTTGAAGGTCTTTCAGTTCACCTCGAGCGCTGAATTGGCCCCTTTGAGTGAGAGGACTGGGGATAAGTGGATCGCCCCAGAGTCGCGTTCCGAATCGAATAGGGTCAGGGTAAGAGTTGTGGCTAAAGTAATCCGACATAAAGACTCGTTGGAAGAGAATAGACGAACCAGGTAGAGGGACCAGTGAACTCTCGTGCGGTATTCGAGTAAAGCTCAAGGGAAAGGATTGCCGTCTCTAGCGAGTTTAAGAGACAGCAAGATTAACGGTGGTTTGAGACTTGGAGCCACCATGGACAGCGTTGGAGTCGCCGAAGCTGTACCAGTTCCATGGGTTCTTGGTTTGTGAAAACCAAGGCAATGAGGCGGTCGTGCCCAATGAGAGGGGACCTCTGGAGGTAATAGCAAGTTATATTGGCAAAGAGAAGACTATGGCACCGTGAGAGAGAGAGAGATAGACAGATAGACAGACAGAGTGGCAGACAGAGAGAGATGAACACTTTTCCAATATCCATGGAAATCGGCTCCACCAAGAGCGAACAAAAAGAGGGTCGACAGACAACTCGGAATGGTCAAGAAAAAATACAATATATGTTAAATAATTATGGCCCAGTTTCTGTAAAGCAGTTAAAAATGTAAATCAAGGAATGTGTTTTTCTGGAGGAAGGAAGTTTTAGTAATATTCAGTTGCAAATGCTGAGGTCACCGTTGGAGGAGAGAGAGAAGGAGAAACGGAAGGGTAAAATAGAACCTGTGAATTGGAGTGCTTATCACATGTTGAAGGCTGAGCCTGATTTCAGGGAAAGAAAATCTCGAAATAAAGATAGATCAAGTACACGTACAAACACCAGCGCAGATGCACACACACATGGAACACAACCTAATTAAACTGGACAGTGTCTTAAGACTGGATCAGATCCTGACCTTAATGGGTGTCCTCGAAGAGCTACACCCCCTTACGAGATCCACTTCACCAAGATTCCAAGTCAATGGTCGCCGCCTCAGGGTCTGCTGAATCACCAATAGCATATCATACCCACAATCAATTGAAGCAAGAATCCCTAAAGAAGTTGAGACAATGTCCCAGTACCTTTAGCCCCTCACGGAAGTCGATAACGTCTATTGTGGACTGATACCACCCAAAGACATAACGACGGCAGAGATCACACCGCATGAGGCACATCTGACGAGCAGCTTCATCAATGGAATGAAGTACGAAAGAGCAAAATAGGTAAAAATATACGTGTATTACCTGGGACACGAGAAAGTTGAATTAGATAGAACAATACGTGATACATGCTTAAAAACTACTGGCTCAAGAGAACCATAACCGGAATTAAAGAAAGAACAGCAATCACATGAACCTGAGCTTATTATGATGCAAATAGTAGTTCAGCCATTGGAGGGAGGAACTACGGGAAAAGAGAGAGGCACAGGTGGAGTTCGCAAAAGAGGAAGGGATCACGAAAGTGCGCTTGCAGAGATAGATCTGGCTGATGCTTTTCTTGTGGAGCAATGGACCACTGGTCAAGACAGTGCCCACACAGACAGACTCAATCGGTCCTGGAGGCTGGACAGCATGGTGACTGACAGGGGAGGACTGAGGTTGAGGTGGGCAGGCCACAAGGTACAGGTAAACCTCTTTCCTTTATACTTGGCAATGAAGAATCCCTAATGCTAATCACTTCTACTAACCTAGCGGGCACTGAGATGTATCCCAACTCTATATTGAACATTGAGATTGCGAAGTGTGGACAATATGTTCAATATAACAATGATGCGTATATGTCGATACCTACCTCTATGTTATATGTGGAAGGTACACCAGCGAACTTTTTGGTAGATCTATGGCCAGCATATTCACTCCTCAAATCAAGACAGTTCAGAGAGTTGACACCAATAAAGATGAGTGGAATGTTCCTGAACTCAATGGAGGCATCAGGCGTCGTGATATGAGAGAGTTTTACCGCACCCATATTGTGTGAAATCAGTAATGTGTATCCATTCTAATTCTCAATTTTGTTCGTGGAATTCTGTCCTTTACATTTGATGGCTCGGGATCTCATAGTGAGACTGGGGTTGTATTTGCTCAGTACTCCGACGGGCTTGCAGGTAATTCAAAGGGAGAATTCACAAGTGTAAACTATAAAATACAACCCACCACCCCTGGTGTATGTCTATAAGTGGCGATTAAGCCAGTGAGCAATGAGTTCAGTGAGCAATTCACTCGCCCTGGAAGCAAGTAACCATGTTAATCCTATGAGCACCGATTTTTTTTTTTGCGGGAATATGCTGCACTGCACAGCACACATTCACCACGATAGCCCTGAGGAACCATAAGAGAAGTATTGGTTCAGAAGATTGGTTAAACCAGGTCAGTTGTTATTGTGCGAATTTTATTGAAGGGATGGCAGATGTGCAGTCAGTGTGATCTTATGTAAAGTACCTGCGATGGCAAGTAAACTCTATATTTTTGATGTGGAAGGCTATGCTCCTCGCGTGTCACTGGCGAAAGTGTCCAGTGATTGGTGGCAGGATTTGGGGCCATGGGTACCAAAGGCATAAAGAACGAAATGTTGGGTGTTCTGGGACGATGTGGGTATGTGGTTCAATGCAAATGTGCAGACAAAAAGGAAGAAATTAATTTTTCTAACCCAGGCAATAGAACAGTCAAGGTAACCCCCTCTAGTCCTGAAGAGCCGAGAGGCTGGCCTGGCGTTTCCCTAAGATAAACTTCTCAGACCCAAGATTAATAACGGTCCCTACTGAATTATGGGTAAAAGGCAAACATGATGTGGGGCATATACGAGGTTGTGAACCAATACGATTAACCACGAAGTCGGAGTATTGTCCTTGCAGAGCACAATACTCGTTAAAACCCGAGGCCATGGATGTAGTTACTCCAGTCTTTCAATCCTTCCCAAAGGCTAGAGAGATAATCCCCTGTGTATAATCACCGGTGAGAACTCCCATTTTCTGATCAAAAAGGCAAAAATTCCAAGTGAACAGGAGGAATGGAGGTTTGTACAAGACCTGCAGGCAGGCAATAATAGTGCTGTCCCGCGCGCATCAAATGTTCCCATACCCTATACTGTATTAGTTCAATTTCCACCGGACAGCAAATGGTTCCCTGCTGTGGATTTAGCAAATACATTCTTTCGTGTAATGGTGCATCCAGATTGTCAATTCTGGTTCACTTTTTCAATCAAAGGGAAGTCTTATGAGTTCACACGACTTTGTCAATGTTACTGTGAGTCACCCACCATATATAATGAGGGTGTACGCAGGAGTCTGGAGACTCGTGTTTTAACGCCTGGGTCTGTGCTTCTGCAATCTGTAGACGATTGCTTACTAGTAGCACCGACAGAGGAACAATGTGAGAAGGATTCCCTTGCATTGCACGAGGGAAGGGCACAAAGCCAGTCTCGCAACGCTTCGATTTATGCAACAACAGGTGAAGTTCTTCGGTCACTTAATATCTGAACAAGGGAAGGCCATTGGTCAAGACAGAGTGCAAGTAATTGAGCAAATTCCAAGGCCTCACATGAGGAAACAATTGCTATCCTTTTTGGGCATACGCTCATACTGAAGAACGTGTATCCCACATTACACAAATCTTGAGGTGCCCTGAAGTGACATAGCCCATGGAAAAGGGTAGCAGAACCAAGGCCCATTGCAAGGGATCCCACCAGCCGAGTTGAATTGAAAAAGACGTTTCAAAGTATACCGACACTGGGGATTCCGAATCCAAACAGTCCTTCTGTCAAATGGTGGGTGAAAAACATGGCTGCATGACATCTGTGTTGTTGCAGGATCATGGGGGAAAATTCAGGCTGGCAACTTATTCTTCGGCTAAGCTAGACCTCGTAGCGGCAGGATTGCGTAAATGCCTGCGAGCTGTGGTTGCTATATAATCGGCTATAGCGACTTAACCAAACTGATCGCACAAGCAGTATCCTTACTGCTTTCCGAGCAAAAGACAGCACATAGTCGGCAGCACGTTGGCTCAGATACAATACTGTGTTATTGGAGAAGCCTAAAATTGCAATAAAACAATGTAACGTCCTTAATGCTGCTAGTCCTCTCACTAGAGAAGGAGACGGAGACCCACATGATTGTATCGATGTAATTAATGAAATGTGCTGCCTAGACAAGACTTGCAGAATTCACCACTTCAGAATCCAAATATGGCGGTTTTTTTTTGTGGATGGGTCAGCATTCAGGAGCAAGGAGATAGGCCAGAATTGTATTGGGGATGCTGTAGTAACTACCCATGAGGTATTCAAAGCGGGATCACTCCCTTCTCAACTGTCAGCGCAAGCAGCGGAGCTGGTTGTATTGACTGAGGCATGTAAATTGGCTCAGGGAAAGACAGCGAATATTTAACCGATAGCAGATACGCATTCGGAGTTGCACATGATTTTGGAACCCTGTGGAAATACAGGGAATTCTTGACCTTCACCAGAAAGCCCATCACACACAGTGATCAGATTTCTGATCTCTTGGAAGCGGTCCTATTGCCTAAATCAATCGCTGTGTGTAAATATGAAGCCCACACGAAAAATAACGAAATGCAAGGGCAGACTCAGCGGCAAGGACGGCAGTCCAGCAGCCGGTAAATGATCAGTTTGACATGGGAATGACAAAAATCCTTACCCCAACATTAGACGTACGGGAGTCACAGTCGAAGTCCAGGCTTGAAGACACGTTTGAGTGGGAAAAAGCAGAGTGCAGTTTGAGGTAAGGGGTATGGTGTGGCCCCAATGTTAAACCTTTTCTACCACGATCATTATTTCCATTCTATGCCAAACTGACACATGGTAAGGAACATGCGTCAAAAGAGGAGAGATATGACAGCATTTCAGCACAGTGGTGCACTGAGGGATTTACTCATTACTTCCAGAAATATTGTGAACGATGTTATCTGTAACAATAATGTGGGGAGGGGAATACACATGAGTCATGTAGCACTTCCAAAACCCCAAAAACAATTTGAACATTTACAACTGGATTTTACCGAACTAACACCCTGCGAAGGAAAATGGTATTGTCTGGTAATAGGTGATATGTTTTCCAAATGGGTGCAAGCGTTCCCCACGGCAAAACAGAATGCCAGTGCCATAACCAAAGCTTTCCTAACTGAAATAATTCCGAGATTGAGCATCCCTGAGAGGCTTAGTAGTCCCAAGGTTTGTGAAGGTTTATCGCTCCGGTTGAGGTTTAGGGTGTAGGTTTGCTCGCTGAGCTGTAGGTTTGATATCCAGACATTTCCTTAACTGGCTAGGTAACATCATCAGTGGCGACCTCCAAGTGAAGTGAAGGGTAGATGTTGTCTCCTGCTTTCTATTTATTTGCTTGTTATGGATGAGGTTCCTGGGGTTTGTATTGATATCATTTCCTATTCGTTTTCTGAGAGGTTGACAGATGGTAAATCGATCTATGTATTTGTTTATGGCGTTGTGATTGGAGTGCGAGGCCTCTGGGAATTCTCTGGTGTGTCTGCATATACAGCAAACCGACAAACACTGACCAAATACTTAACTACATCAGCAACCATCCCAACACGCAAAAAGGAAGCTGTATCAGAACACTATTCCAACAAACCACCACACATTTCAGCACAGACGAACTTCGGAAAACAGAGGAGAACCACCTATAAAACGTATTTAAGAAGAACAGATAATTTAAAAAATACAGTCCACAGATTCCTCAGGAACAAACAACGACAAGTAGGCCTAACACAGCCAGAAAACCTATCGACCTTTCTATACATCAATGAAGTCTCAGAAGGGGCAGCCAGACGATTAAGACTCCTCGGAATCCCACCAACAGTCTCAAACAAAACTAACAAATTTAAAAGACCCAGTACAACCCATGGACAAAACCAACGTCATCTACAAACTTCCATGCAAGGACTGCCACAAACAATACGTAGGACAAAGAGGAAGAAAGTTAGCCACCAGGATACAGAACACCAGCTAGCTACAAAAAGACACGACCCTCTCTTCCTCGTAGCCCTTCACACGGATGAAATTTAAACACCATTTCGACTGGGACAACACACCTATCCTGGGACAGGCTAAGCAAAGACATGCCAGAGAATTGCTTGAGGCCTAGCACTCCAACCACACCGCCATAAAAAAAGACATATATCTAGATAGCACCTATCAACCCCTCAGAAAACGAACAGGAAATGGCATCACCACAAACCCCAGGAACCCCATCCTGGACAAACATATAACTAGAAAGCAGGAGACAACAGCTTCTCTTCACTTGGCGTTCGTCACTGATGATGTGACCTAGAACATAGAAAAATACAGCGCAGTACAGGCCCTTTGGCCCTCGATGTTGCGCCGATCCAAGCCCACTTAACTTACACTAGCCCACTAACCTCCAATATGCCAGATAATGAAACGTCTAGATAGCAAACCTACAGCTCAGCGAGCAAACCTACACTCTAGGCTTCGTAGTGACAGTGGGACACCATTTGTCCATAATGCCCTACAGCAGATTCGTGAGTATTTGGGAATAAACATGGGATAACACTGTGCCTACCATCAAATGAGCGGTAGGGCAGCGGAAAGAGAAAATTCTACCTTAAAAAATATATTGAGAAAATGCTGTGAGGACCTAGGGATGACATGGACAAAGGCACTTCCAATTATGCTAATGTGTATGAGATCTAGGAGGGGAGGGAGAGTGAACCTTAGCCCGTTTGAAATTTTGTTTGGTAGGCCGCCAAACACAGGAATTGTCCCGAGACGTAAGGGAAGCAAGATAACAGGCCACTGTGAGGATGAGATGTTGTGTTACTGCATGAAACTCTCTACACTTCTGTCCCTAATACAGAATCAAGTGAAGACAGCACTACCCCAATCAGCAGAAGGGAAGATGTACGATCTATAACCTGGAGCACAAATAGTGGCGAAAGACTTCAGGAGGGAAAACAGGAAGGCGAAGAGGTGGCTGGGACCGTTTCAAGTACCCCTTACAGCACAGATAGCTGTTAAGGTCGCCGGAACAGCCACGTGGATACACGCCCGCCATTACAAACTTGCAGCTGGGATTGAGGAGGCATCGCACAACACCAAAACAAATTTAGAGCAAGTATTTATTAGAAGACTTAAGCAAGTGTGGGGCTGCCCCAGTTCACACTGTTGGCAAGCGCCCTGGTAGGACTATTCATAAGGGCAGGGGCGTCTGGGATGCAGCAGTTGACGGTAATCTTAACTGATAGGACGAAGTGGATCTTTACATGCGACCCATAGCCGTTCAGTAACAAGGACGACTGTAAATTGGATAATTAAGATTTATGCAGGGATCCATGCCGTGCCAGTGACTGACATTTAGTAGTAGCCACCACGACAAAAGGGGCACCTGACATGGGAAATAAATATTCTATAATCAAAGTAAGGCTCAGAAGAGCAATGCGGGAATCTCGTGGTGTGGAATATATAGATCCTTCTCCGACATCTGTAGACAGGTGAATATAGTGGTGCAGTCGCCCCACCCCCGCCCTCCGAGATGCAGTGCAGAATGTACTACAGACGATAGGAGCAGTGGGGCATGGCAACCAGATCATGGACCTAACCCCAAGCCGGGCAAAGGGCATTATTGACACACGCGAACCCGAAGGGAGATGGCCGTGACGAGAAAGCGAATTTAAAGCAGGAGGGGGATTTGCCTGCTGGATATAAATGGCGTAAATGCGACGCCAGTAGGTTGGGAGCTGCGAAGGGTCATTGTTTGATGTGAAGGGAACAGAGCATGTGCTTTGGTCATAAGACAAAACGAGAGATTAGACGTTGGCTACACTTGTTGGATATGTTTGCACACAGCCCAAAGGTAGATTGCCCAGCAAATTACTGAGAGCCTGGCTAGAAATGCCAGCTGTCTGCTTCCACTAGCCTGACCGTGATAGTGGGGGGCAATTTGGGCAAATCTCGTGTCACCACCCGAACTCCAGGCGAAATACAGCCCCAAGCCTGACACGCTACCGTCCACAGCATTCCAGATAGTGGATTGCAGGGGAGAAACTTGTACTTGCACCAATCGGGGGAGACTCCTTTTGGGTATCTCACAGTGTACCTTGATGCTGTACTTGAACAATGACTCTTGTACAGCAACATACACGAATGATACGACCATAAACATTGCTTGTTCCTTTATCACTGTTCAGACCATGAGCGGCATGGTGGCACAGTGGTTAGCATTGCTGCCTCACAGTGCCAGAGACCCCTGTTTAATTCCCGCCTCAGGCGACTGACAGTGTGCAGTTTGCACATTCTCCCTGTGTCTGCATGAGTTTCCTCCCACAGTCACCAGGATGTGCAGGTAGGGTGAATGGGCCATGCTAAATTGCCTGTAGTGTTAGGTGTTAGGTAAATGTATGGGTGAGTTGCGCTTCGGCTGGTGTGTGTGTGGACTTGTTGGGCGGAAAAGCCTGTTTCCACACTGTAAGTAATCTAATCTAATCAGGATGGCAGGTATAATATGGGCAGGTGGCGAGAAAGGGTACCACCACTCCCCCGTGGAGAAAGGGGTGCTGCTACACGGCGATACAGAGGAAGGCCTAGCACTCATTAACACTGAGTTAATGGCGGTTAGGAAGGAGTGACACAAAATCGATTAGTACTCGACATCCTGATGGCCGAGAGAGGGGGTGTCTGCAAAACGTTAGGTACCTCGTGCTGTATTAATGTTCCTGATGAGTCCCAAGATATTACTGGTTTAATAAATGGCATGAAGGCAGCTAAATGACCGCCTCCACGAGCAGATGACTTCTCCTCCCGATGGCTCACGTCCCTTATGGAGGATGTGGGTCATGGACCCTTATCGTTCTACTAGTTGTAGGACTGGTCTTACTCATATTGCTTTGAATAAGCCCCTAGTTGTGTACCTGCCTACACCACTTGCTTATGAATGCAGTAAGATACGAAATGCTAAACTATCAGTGGCCCCAAAGAAGGAAGATCCAATTGCTTGTCCGCACCCTACAGCGACATTGACGAATGTGACGTGTGAAGATGGGCTGTGTATCGGGCAAACCAGGGAAATGGAAAAAACCACCAGAAAGCTTCGTTCGAGTTAGGTGGTGTCTGAGGAAATGCCTGGTGTTCATAAATTATTGTTGATATATAGCAATCTGGCTTTTTTTTGGTTGTTGTCCTTGTTGTAAAATGACAAAAAATTGAAAAATGCAATGGAAAATTAACAAAATTAACATTAACTGTGAAATCTGTCAGAGAATGTTTTGCAAAATTTAATACTTCGCTGAAATATGCAAATACTTTCCTGAATTCTGCGTCGAGTAGTCAGTTTGTCTTTGTGGAACTTTGCAAACATTTCACCTGGCCTTGCGAGCAGCCGAGTTCAGAAAAAAAGCTTCGGAAAACATAAAGACAATTATGTCCAAGGCATGGGAATGAAAAAATATGAGCTCGAATGTTTCCCAACACTTGTCCTTGAGCATGTGATAAGGATCACGAATATGTGAAGTTTGTTCACAGCACTTACATAAGGCACTTTTGCCAAGTATATTGGCCGCTCTGCATGCAGAGCTTGAAAAAAAGCCTTTCCTTTGCTCTTGCAAGCAGTTGATTCGAGTCGATTAAATTTCCACGACAGGTGTCAGGGTGTCAGGCAGTGGGAGAATTGTTGGGTATCAGTAAATGGGAGAATTGTTGCACAGTGCCATTACATTGGAAAATTAGTACAAATTGCCTGTTCATTAAAGAATTTTAGCAGAACAGCTCTAAATGATAGAATAGGGACAGGGAATCATTGAGAAGGAACAATTTTGCAAGCAGCAGTAAAGTCGAGATTCGAGTCCGCCCACCAAGAAATGAAAAAAAAAACTTTGGAGCAGGGAAGCCAATACGTGGAGGAAGTGTATCAGGAAACAACGCAATGGGACAATTGACGCAGAGCATCAATAATGGGAGAGTTGGTGCCGATGTCACGAAAGTAGAGAATTGGTGGAAGACGTGGGAGAACTGGTGCTGAATAATTTTAAATGTGGTGGAGGTGAATCTGCTGATGAAAAGAAGATTCGTGCAGGATTCGAAAATGGGAGAATGGTGCACGGAAGTGAAGCTGTGTTTGGGACAACTGTTGCACGAACCACAAAATGGAAAAAATTGTACAGTGGAACTTTAACAGCGAATTGGGGTATGGCACCACTATCTCAGAGAGTCAGAGTCGCGTACCCCAGACTGGGAGAAGTTGGTTTGGATATCAATGAACATGAGAATTGTTTCAGGGCAATATTGAATTCGAGAATTGGTGTGGGGTGCTTAAAACATGCAGAGGTGGAACAGAGCATAGTTAAATTGGAGAACACGGGCAGGAATCAGTAAGTCGGAGAAATGTTGTAAAGTGCAGGAAAGTGGCCATTCGATGCAGGGCGAAATTAATGAAAAAACTTTGAGCAGTGCACCATTATGTGGAAGATGTTTGTCAGGAAACAGCAAAACAGGAGAGTTGGGGCAAGGCAATACGCAGTGGGAGAGTTTCTTCAGTTCATGACGAAAGGGCGGATTAGTGCAGAATTGGCAATTTGAGAATTTGATGCAGCAAACGCCCACATTGGAGAATTACAGCAGTGGACCACGACATGGGAGAATCATTGCAGCTACATAGATAATGGAAGAAGTGGGGCGGAGTGGACCTAAATTAGATATTTGGTGCAAGTCACCATTAAAATGTAGAATTAAAGCAGGGCACTCCTAAATGCGAGATTTGAACTCGGGCATCAGAAAATGAGAGAATCATACTGGGATATGAGGAAATGGCAGAATTAGTATCGTTATATGAAAAAGCAGGAGGATTCAGTGTCGGAGTATGAGGAAATGGGAGAATAAGTATAGGGGTATGAGTAAATGGAGCTGCAACAAGATCTCACGGCTCTTAAACTCAATCCCCCTGTTAATGAAAGCCAAAAACACTTTCGGCTTTCTTAACAACACTGTCCACCTGGGTGGAAAGTTTAAAGGATCTATGTACCTGCACACCAAGATCCTGCTGTTCCTCCACACTGCCAAGATTGCTGCCTTTGGTCCTGTACTCAACTTTCAAGTTCGATCTTCCAAAATGCATCACCTCGCATTTATCCACTTAGAATTCCATCTACCACCTCTCAGCCCATCTCTGCATCCTGGCAATGTCGTGCTGCAGCCTGCAACAGTCCTGTATACTGTCAATGATACCTCCAACCTTTGTGTCCTCTGCAAACTTGCTAACCCATCCTTCAGTCTCCTCATCCAATTCATTAATAAAAATTACAAAGAGTAGAGGCCCAAGAACAGAGCCCGAGGAACACCATTCACCACTGACTTCCAGGCAGAATATTTTCCTTCCACAACCATTCGCTGTCTTCTGTCGACCAGCCAATTCTATATCCAGACAGCTAAATTTCCCTGTATCCCATTCCTCTTGACATTCTGAACGAGCCTACCATGGGGAATCTTATCAAATGCCTTGCTGAAGTCCAGATACACCACATCCACCGCTCGACCCCCATCAACGTTTCTAGTAACATCCTCAAAGAACTCAATAAGATTCGTGAGGCTTGACCTGCCCCTCACAAAGCCGTGCTGACTGCATTTAATCAAGCCACGCTCTTCCAGATCGTCATAAATCCTATCCCGCAGAATCCTTTCTAACACCTTGCAGATGACAGACGTGAGACTAACTGGTCTGTACTTTCCGGGGATTTCCCTATTTCCTTTCTAGAAGAGAGGAATTACATTTGCCTCCCTCCAGTCCTCAGGTACGAATCCGGTGGAGAGCGAGGATGCAAAGTTCTTCGCAAGCGGCGAAGCAAACACATTTCTCGCTTCCCATAGCAGCCGAGGTCAAATCTGGTCTTGCCCTGGCGACTTGTTAATATTAATGTTTGTCAAAATTTTCAAAACATCAGCTTCGTCAATCTATCTGTTGCAGCAGGATTACCTGCTCCTCAATGGTTTCATTCACTATAAGGCCCTTTTCGTTCGTAAAGACAGAAGCAAAAATCTCATTTAGGGCTTCCCCTACCTCCTTAGGCTCGATACACAAGTTCCCTTTGCTGTCCCTGATCGGCCCTACTCTTTCTCTGATCATTCTCTTATTCCTTACATATGTGCAAAATGCCTTTAGATTCTCCTTAATCCTTCTTGCCGAGCCTTTTTCCTGCCCCCTCCTGGCTCTCCTCAGACCATCTTTGAGCTCCTTCCTCGCCTGCCTGTCATCCTCTAGAGCTGAGCAAGACCCTAGCTTCCTCCACTTTACGTAAGCTGCCTTCTTTCTTTTGACAAGAAGCTCCTCCACTCTCGTCATCCAAGGTTCCTTTATCTTACCCCTTCTTGTCTGTCTCAGAGGAACACATTTGTGCATCACTCGCAACAACTGTTCCTTCAACCGTCTCCACATGTCTATCCTGCTCTTTCCATGGAACATTTGCTCCCAGTCCATGCTTCGCAACGCAGTCTGATGGTATCACAGTTTCCTATTCCCCAATTAAATATCCTCCCATTGTGCCTGCATCTCTCCTTCTCCATAGCTATGTAGAATGTGAGGCAATTGTGGTCATGATCACCAAAATGCTCCTCCACCGCAAGATCTGACACCTGCCCCGGCTCATTGCCGAGCACTAAATCCAAAATGTCCTTTCCCTTCGTTGGCCTGTCAACGTACTGTGTTAGGAAATCCTCCTGAACACACCTTCCAAAAACAGCTCCTTCCAAACCATCCGCTGGAAGGATGTTCCGATCAATATTGGGAAAGTTAGTCACCCATTACAACTACCCTATTCCATTCACACTTTTCCAAAATCTGCCAACCTTTGCTTTCTTCAATCTCTCTGCTTCTATTGGAGGGCCTGTAAAAAACCCCTAATGAGGTGATTGCTGCCTTACTGTTCCTAATTTCCACCCATACTGACTCAGTAGACAGAATCTCCTCGATAATGGTAACTTCTGTAGCTGTGATACCCTCTCTGATTAGCAGTGCTACACCCCGTCCTCTTTTTTCCCCCTCCCTTTTATATTTAAATGTTCTAAACCCTGGAACATCCAGCAACCATTCCTACCCCTGAGAAACCCACGTCTCTGTTACGGCCACGACATCATAGCTCTAAGCTCATCACTTTTATTTACATTTTCCCCAGTAGTACAGAGCAGTGACTCCGTTTTGGGGGAGGGGGCGGGGACAGGCGAATGGTGTCTCAGTGGTTAGCACGGTTGTTTCACAGTACCAGGGACCCGGATTGGGGACGGGGGAGGGGGAGGGTGCATGGTGTCTCAGTGGTTAGCACGGCTGTCTCACAGTACCAGGGACCGGGTTTGGGGGGGAGTGGGAGGAGGTGCATGGTGTCTCAGTGGTTAGCACGGTTGTCTCACAGTACTAGGGACCCGGTTTGGGGGGGAGGCGGAGGAAGGCATGTTGTCTCAGTGGTTAGCACAGCTGTCTCACAGTACTCGGGACCTGGTTTGAGGGGTGGGGTGGGGAATTGGGACATGGTGTCTCAATGGGTAACACGGCTGTCTCAAAGTACCAAGGAACCGGTTTGGTGGGAGGGGAGGGGGGCATGGTGTCTCAGTGGTTAACACGGCTGTTCCACAGTACCAGAGACCCGGTTTAGTGAGGAGGGGGCCAAGGTGTCTCAGTGGTTAGCACGGCTGTCTCACAGAATCAGGGACCCCGTTTGGGGGGGGGGGGAAGGGGAGGGGAGCATGATGTCTTAGTTGTTTGCACGCTGTCTCACAGTACCAGGGACCCAGTCTGTGGTGAGGGAAAAGGGGGCATGGTGTCTCAGTGGTTAGCACGGCTGTCTCACACTACCTGGGACCCGGTTTTGGGGGTATGGAGAGGGTGGCCCGGTGTCTCAGTTGTGAGCACGACTGTCTCACAGTATCAGGGACCCGGCTGGGGGAGAGGGGGAGGGTGGAATGGTGTCTCAGTGGTTAGCACAGCTGTCGCACAGTACCGGGGACCTGGTTTGGGGTGGGGGAGTGGGTGCATGGTGTCTCAGTGGTTAGCATGGCTGTCTCACAGTACCAGTGACCCGG
Source organism: Chiloscyllium punctatum (assembly GCF_047496795.1). NCBI lineage: Eukaryota > Metazoa > Chordata > Chondrichthyes > Orectolobiformes > Hemiscylliidae > Chiloscyllium > Chiloscyllium punctatum. The sequence continues at coordinate 22,619,030 of NC_092762.1, forward strand.
TTTGGGGGGGAGGGGGAGGAAGGCATCGAGTCTCAGTGGTCAGCACGGCTGTCTCACAGTACTAGGGACCCAGTTTGTGGGGAGGGGGAGGGGAGCATGGTGTCTCAGTGTTTAGTATGGCTGTCGCACTTTACTAGGAAAACGGTTTGAGGGGTGGCGGTGGGGAATTGGGACATGGTGTCTCAGTGGGTAACACGGCTGTCTCAAAGTACCAAGGAACCAGTTTGGTGGGAGGGGAGGGGGGCATGGTGTCTCAGTGGTTAACACAGCTGTTCCACAGTACCAGAGACCCGGTTTAGCGGGGAGGGGGGCATGGTGTCTCAGTGGTTAGCACGAGTGTCTCACAGTACCAGGGACCCGGTTTCGGGGGAGGGGGGCGGGGCATGGTGTCTCAGTGGTTAGCACGGCTGTCTCACAGTACCAGGGACCTGGTTTTGGGGAAGGGGGAAGGGGCACGGTGTCTCAGTGGTAAGCACGACTGTCTCACAGGACCAGAGACCCGGCTTTGGTGGGAGGGGGAGAGGGGCATGGTGTGTCAATGGTTAGCACGGCTGTCTCACTATACCAGGGACCCGGTTTGTGGGGAGGGGGAGTGGGGGCATGGTGTCTCAGTGGTTAGCACGGCTGTCTCACAGTACCAGGGGTCAGGTTTTGGGGGAGGGGGAGAAGGGCATGATGCCTCAGTGGTTAGCACGGCTGTCTCACTATACCAGGGACCCGGTTTGGGGGGAGGCGGAGGGGGCCATGGTATCTCAGTGGTTAGCGCGGCTGTCTCACAGGACCAGGGGCCCGGTTTGAGGTGAGGGGGAGGGGGGCTGGTGTTTCACTGCCTTTGACATTTTCCAAAACCTTTCTCCAAACACGTTAAAATTATGCTCACTTCGTGACAACCATTTCCACCCTGGGAAGAAGTCTCTGGCTATTTACTCTGTCAGTACCTCTCACCATCTTGTTCAGCTCTATCATTTGACCTCTCATCCTTCTTTACTCCAATGAAAAAAGCCATCGCTCCCTCAACCTTTCTTCATAAGACAAGCCCTCTAGTCCAGGCAGAATTCTGGGAAATCTCCTCTGCACCTGCTTTAAAGCTTCCATATCCTTTCTGCAATGAGGCGACCAGAACATTTCAAATATGGTCTCACCAGAGCTTTATAGACCTGCAGCATAATCTTGCCGCTCTTTAACTCAGTCCCCCTGCTAATGAAACCGACACACCAGACGCCTTCTTAACAAACCTATCAACTTAGGTGGCAAATGAGAGACATGCAGACATGGACCCCAAGATTTGTTTGTTCCTCCACACTGCTATGAATCCTACATTTGACCCAATAATCTGCATTCAACTTCGACTTTCAAAATGAATCCCTTCACAAAATAGGAAATTGGAACAGCATTAGGCCATTCAGCCTCTTGGATATGCTGTGCCGTTTGATCACAGTTAAATTGTTTCTCAGCCACATTCTCCTGCCTTCACCAACTGACCATTGATTCCCTTATTCATGAAAAACATACTTATCTCCATCTTAAAGAAACCACTGTGTCTGTGTGCAGGTGTGTGCATGTGTTTGTGTTTAAGTGCCCATAACTGTATACATGCGTGTTGTTTGTTTAATGTGTCTATGTATGTTTGTGTGCATCTCTGTGAAATGATGGCTCTGTGATTTTGGGGGTAAATCCATTGAAATTGAGATAAACCTTTACTCCTTTCCTCCACCTCAACGTCTGTCCCTGTTAAGGTTATAGTCATACAATGCCACCCTCTGCTGGTCTCCCCATGCCGCTGCACAGGTGTCAGTTTTTTTTCTATCAGAGGACATCAAATACTGTGAATCTCTCACATTGCACGGCTGTTTGGTTTTGCAAATATCTCTGGATGCACAGAGCAGCTTTGTCTGATGCCTAGATATATTACCATCACCACTGGGCCAGTTTCAGGATTTCTCAATCCATTCTCATTTACACCTTGTAGGGGTGAATTATAGAATATTTCAATTTAAAGAACGTGTAATAAATTCATCGCATCACCTTACAGATGATTTGGTCAGACTTGCTTGGATTCAGTTGCAGTGGAAATACTCTTTAAGGTGTACACTCTGTGTAACGAATAATCTTCAAAGACAAATCACTTTCACGTTGCAGAGCGAGCACAACTATTACTCAGGAGCATTTGCCACTCTGAGTGTCCTCAGTACAATTATGATCCTCCCTATACCCAACTGTGTGTGTGTCTGTGCATGTGCAGATGGTACTGTCAGTTTGGATGGTGCTATGATCTACCTCCCTGACCCCACCTCCTAGACTGAATCCCTTATGGTTTTCTCCCTCCACTGCCATCAATGCAGTGGAGTGTGAAGACCAGCAGAGGCAGACATTGCATCACTTTAAACACCACAGAGGCTGGCAGATCCGCTGTGCACACGGATACACACAGAGACACACAGATACACACAGATAAGAATATAGATACACAGGCACACATAGAGATTGATGCAGTCACACAGATACGAAAGCACACAGAGAGAAATGCCAATACACTGATGCACGTGCACACACAGATATACAGGCATCAGTACAGTCACACCACAAACACTGACACACTGACGTTTATACAGACATGCAGAATCTGGCAGTATTTATTTTTCGCGTGGTGACTTCCTCAATATTTCACTCGATCGTGTGGTGTGTGCCAATATTTCTGTTGATCCCTAGGGATTCCTCTGCACCCTCACTATAGCTTCTACATCTTTCCGATAACAAGGCGACCAGAACTGAACACAATGTTCCAAGTGTGCTGTTACGACACAGCAATGAACCCATTTGTGAATTAAACCAAACACACAGAGAAGCTCACCTTGCCTTATAGTCTGTTAAAGCACCCATCCTCCTCCTCTAACCAAAAACAAAGTACCTGTGCCACAGCTTGGAACGTTAGCGAGTTTTTTATTCCTTTTTTTTCCAACAGTCTCTTTGGGAATTTAGACTAGTGGGAATGGAGTTTAGGACAGTTGAATGTTCCTCCTGCAGAATGTGGGAGGTAAGGGTCAACACCAGTGTCCCTGTTGACTACATCTGCTGGAAGTGCACCTGACTCCAGCTCCTTGAAAACCGCGTTAGGGAACTGGAGCTGGAGCTGGATGAACTTCGGGTGGCAGAGTGGGTTATTGAGAGGAGTTACAGGCAGGTAGTCACTCCTAAGGTACAAGAAAAAGGCAAATGGGTTACAGTCAGGGGACGGAAAGGGAACCGGCAGGCAGTGCACGGATCCCCTGTGGCCATTCACCTCAACAATTAATATACCATTTTGGATACTATGGGGGGGACGTACCAGAGGAAAGCAGTGGGGTAGAGGGCTCTGGCACAGCGTCTGTCCCTGCTGCTCAGAAGGGAAAGGGGAAGAGGAGCAGAGCAGTTGTCATTGTCATTGAGCAGTTAGGGGGACAGATTCTGTGGGGAGGAGGGACACTCACGGTTGTTGTGTTGCCTCCAAGATGCCAGAGCTCGTGTTGTCTCTGATCGTGTTTTTGGCATACTTAAGGGGGAGAGGGAGCAGCCCCAAGTCGTGGTCAACATAGGCACCAACAACATAGATAGGAAGAGAGATGGGGATTTAAGGCAGAAATTCGGGGAGCTAGGATGGAAGCTTAGAGCTAGGATGAATAGGGTTGTTGGCTCTGGTTTCATGCCTGTGTCTCGTGCTAGTGAGGCAAGGAATAGGGAGAGAGAGAAGGTGAACACGTGGCTACAGGGATGGTGTAGGAGTGAGGGTTTTGGATTATTGGATAATTGGAGCTTTTCTGGGGTAGGTGGGACCTCTACAAGCAGGATGGGCTTCATCTGAACCAGAGGGGGCCCAATATCCTGGGGAGGGGGGGGTGGAATTCACTAAGGCTATTGGGGTGGGTTTAAACTAATCCAGCAGTGGGATGGGAACCAAAATTGTAGTTAGAGTACAGAAAGGGTTGAGTGTAGTGAGGACCAATATCAAGTTTTAGGGATACAAGATGGCACCGGCAAGCAAGAGGTTGGTTTGAAGTGCCTCCACTTCAACGCCAGCAGCTCCCAGAATAAGGTGGGTGAACTTGCAGCATGGGTTGGTACCTGGGACTTCAATGTTGTCGCCATTTTGGAGACATGGTTACAGCACGAACTGGAATAGTTGTTGCAGGTTCCAGGATTTAGATGTTTCAGTAAGAACAGAAAATATCGTAAAAGAGGGGGAGGTGTTACATTGTTGGTCAAGGACAGTATTGCAGTTGCAGAAAGGATTTTTGAGGACTCATCAACTGAGGTGGTATGGGCTGAAGTTAGAAACAGGAAAGGAGAGGTCACCCCGTTGGGAGTTTTCTATAGGCCTCCGAATAGTTCCAGAGATGTAAAGGAAAGGATAGCAAAGATGATTCTCGATAGGAGTGACAGAGACAGGGTAGATGCAATGGGGAACTTCAACTTTTGAAATATTGAACGAGAACACTAGAGTGGTCAGATTTTGTCCAGTGTGTGCAGGAGGTCTTCCCGACACAGTATACAGACAGGCCAACAAGGGGCAAAGCCACATTAGTTTTGATACTGGGTAATGAGCCTGGTCAGGTGTTAGACTTGGAAGTAGGTGGGCACTTTGTTGATAGCAATCACAATTCTGTTATATTTACTTTCGTGATATCAAGGGGTAGGTGTATACCACTGGGCAAGAGTTACAGCTGGGGGAAATGCAATTACGATGCCATTAGGCAAGATTTAGTGATCATATGATGGGGAAGGAAACTGCAGGGGATGGGCACATTAGAAATGTGGAGCTTATTCAAGGAAATGCTACTGTGTGTCCTTGATATGTATGTACCTGTCAGGCATGGAGGAAGCTGTAGAGTGCGGGAGCCAGGGTTTACGAATGAAGTGGAATCTCTGGTCAAGAGGAAAACAGTGACTTATGTTAGGATGGGATGTGAATGCTCAGTTAGGGTGCTTTAGGGTTACAAGGTAGCCAGGAAAGACCTAAAGAGAGAGCTTTGGAATGTTTCGCCTGCAACAGTCATAGATTCGCCAAAAAAAGTACATTTCAGTCGTCATTGGACAAGCATATGGAAGTCTATGGAATAGTGTAAGTTAGATAGGCTTCAGATTGGTATGACAGGTCGGCGCAACATTGAGGGCCGATGTGCCTGTACTGTGTTGTAGTGTTCTACGTTCTATGTTCCCCTACCTCCTCCGACTCTTGGCGCAGTTCCCTCCACTATCCTGATGAGCCCTACCCTCACTAAAGCCATCATATTGTTCCTCACAAAAGTATAGAACATCTTAAGTTTTACCTTAATTCTACTCACCAAGTCTTTTTCATGCCCACTTCTCGCTCTCCTGAGATTATTCTTCACTTCCTTCCTGACTACCTTGTAACCCTCTAGAGCCCTGTCTGATCCTTGCCTATTTAACCCTAGGTCATTTCCTCCTTCCTCTTGAGATATTCTGCATCCATTGATACAATAGAGATATGGAGCTGCAAATGGATTGGAGCTGCACATCCTGACACTTCCAGCATACATAGTTACAGTACATTTGTTCCACTCCTCCTGATCATTGATACAGATTGTAAAGATCTGTGGACCGAGCACTGGTCACTGTGTGACTCCTTCTGTCAAACTGACTAAGGCTGATTTATCCGAAGTGCCTGCTTCCTGTCTGATAACCAGTCCTCTCCCATTTATGTGTAACACATTCAAAGCGCTGAATAAGAACGAGGAGCATCAGTTCGGTAATCGAGCCCCTCAGGCCTCTTCCGACATTAAATGCAATCATGGCTGATGTCATTGCGGCTTCAGTTCCACGTTCCTGTCTGCTCTCCATATTCCTTCACTTACTCAATATCCCAGCACCTACTGCACTCTGGGGCAGTGAATTACACAGATTCCCAACCCTGTGACAGAAGTATGTTCTCCACATCCTTGTTTCATTTCTCCCCCACCTCATTCTAAAACTATGGTTTTAGGATCGTTCGAGATTGTCCCACATGAGGAAATATCAACTTCACATCTATATTGTCAATCACCTTTAACATCGTCCAGACCTCTGACATCTCCTCTCATTTTTCTATACTCCAGGCAATGTTGGCCTGAACTGCTCAATCTCTCTTCAGAGGGCAAACTCCACATCTCTGGAGTAAATCGAGTAAACCACTTCTGAACTGCCTCCATGGCAAATACATCCCTCCTACAGTCAGGACACCAAGACTGCACACATTACTCAGTTGCGATCTCACATCTCCCTCCCTTTATAATCCTGTGTTTTAGAAATAAGTGCCAAATTTGCACTTGCCTTTCTCATTATCTGCTGTACCTACATCGGAGTATTCTGTAGTGTGGACGCGGGCAGCCAGATCCCTCTGTACCTAATCATTCTGAAGTCTCTCTCCATTTGGATAATAATTTGCCTTTCTGCTACATTGATCTAAACGGATACACTCATACTTTTCGTTGTTCAGTTTCTTCTGTCAAATGTTGCCCCAACCTATCCATATACATTTTCTAATTTCTTGCATCTTCATTGCAATTTCTCACCTGAGTTAGTGTCATCTGTTAATTTGGTTATAACATGCTCTATCCTCTCAACTACTTAAGACTATAGATTTTAAATAGTTGGGGCCTGGGGACCAAGACATATGGTTTCCTAAAAGTTGAATTTGCCAAACAGAAAATGACCCATATTTTGTCCATCTCATTGTATTTTGTTGCTTCAACAAGCCTGTATCCAAGCTGAAAAATTACTTTTAATCGTAAACGAAATAATTCTGCAGACTAATCATTTTTGCAGAGCTATTCAATGCCTTCTGGAAGTCCAAATATATCATCTCTAGGACCAGAATCATCCAAATCATGTTGATTCTGATGGATTGTGGTTTGACTTTTCAAATTTCTTGTCATTAATTCCTGAATAATCGACTTTAACAATATTTCTTAAATTTCAACATTTTTCTTACTACTCTATATTCCATCGTGAAGGTGATAATTCTAAATTCTTACCTCTCTATAATCTCTTTGTTTGCTCCAATCCTGTATAATTGGCACATGGCATGAAATGACCTGCTCTGATTTCTCTGTAAGAGGTCGGAGTCGCTGAATGGACTCATTCTCTTCCTTGTGCACAAAATCGATGGGCTGATGTCTTTCTGGTGTTCTATGTCACCATCTCGATGGTCTGCTTGTTGATGCGTAAGAGCTGTAAGGGCTTATGCAATCTTCCTGTTGCTGTGTCACAGTTTGAGGGGCTGAAAAAATCTTCTCATATTCCTCCATCACAGGCTGAAGATACTGAACGGTCTCTCCTGCATCCCTGATATAGGACTGAGGGAATCATTGGCCTTCTTCTGTTCCCATACACCAGACACGTGAGGTAAACTTCTTCCTCCTTTCCCATAAGAAATCTTATAGTTTGCATCCTTCTCCAATTCCCGTGCAACAGGCTCGAAGGGACTGAATATCCTCCTGGTATCCCAGTGCACCAATCTCCAGTCCCTCTTCCAGTTCCTATGTTACAGACTTGAGGAGGCTGAATAGATTGATCCTATTGCTGCATAACAGGGCACTGGTGCTGCATGCCTACTCTGGGCCCTGTGTTATGGACTCGAGGAGCTGACTGGCCTCCTCCCGTAACTGTATATCAAGCTCCAGGGGCTGAATAAACTCTTCCTGTTCTGGTGTAACAGGGTCAATGTCTTTCGAGACACTACCTCCTAACAGATGACAGAAGGTGCTGAACGAGAGAGTGCCAGTACTCTGAAGCACTCTCGTCTCCATGTCTGACTTACAGAGACGGCCCATTAATTTAGTCTTTTTTCTGTATAAAGTCCTGAAGCTGAAAGTAGCAAAAGAGGTCCCTCCCACATACCTCATATTCCTGCCTCAGCTGCTCAAAATTCATCATGACCTCCCCGTCAAATAATTCTCCCAAACAGGAAACTCATCTGGACTCCTAGAGCCTCAAGCCAGAATCCATAAATCCCAGCTGGAATCCTACCAATCCTACAATGGGAGTGAAAGCCGAAGTTTTTGTTTTGTAAAGTGCCCTCAACTTGTCCCATCATTCTCCACGCTTTCACTGTGTTAAGGACAATCGGTTTTTGCAATTCTCCATAACAGTCCTCATCTTGTCCATGAACAACAGATTAATGAGGGGACAATTAGCCTAGAAAGCCTCGATATCCTGCCAAATTGACCATGGGTCCTGACAAGCCCAATCAGCCACGTCGGAAAGCAAGGAACTTGGTTGGTATTTCTTAAACTATGGAAAATCGACACGCCCACATTCACTGTGGAAGCTGCAATTTGTCCAGCTTAAGAGGAGGCCATCGGTGACGCAAGATGAAAGAGCAAAGCCAACTGTTAAGCCTCCGTAGCGCCTGCCTGGGCAGCGTCAAAGGGAGCATTGGCATGAGGCATCATAAACAAGGAAGGACATTCATTTTAACCAGATCTAACTCATACAGGATATTGGAAGATTCTGTCTTATATTCTCTAGCAACTGCGCGAAGTTAGCTTTATATAATTGATCGAAGGCTTGGATAATAAAAATACCATAAACCTCCTTGTGACCAATATGGACTGACAGAAGTTAGATGCTTTATTTAGAAATTCCTCTGGACTGTAAGCCCTTTTGTCTGGGCGCCATACGCTATGAGCACTATACTGATACTGGCGGTTAGCCCAGAGTATTTATTTCCAATAATATGACAGAATTTACTGACAGCTGAACAGAACCCATTCGGCCAATAAATTGGTTCCATGCAGAAAGCAGAGTTTTTAAAATAGACTGTGCTAAGTGCAGCAGGAAATGAATCCCCCCACCCCCCCGCACCCCCCCACCACCCCCGCTCCTGCTAGACTGTGTGATAGACTGGGCCAGAGAATCACAGTGAGGGGGATCACTGACAGAGGGGAATCAGCATCTCAGCTGTGGGTGGAATAATGATTGATAAAGTTTGCACACCACTTACCTAGTTTTGTAATCCACATTTCAGTTTATATAACACAGTATCAGGAGTGCATTTTATCAACCTTATCTCTGTACTTTGCATTTATTGGTATGTGCAGAATATCATTTAGTTTGTGGATTTTATATCGTATGAGTGCATTTCATTAATATTGTCTCTGGTAATTCCTCATTGTAAATGTATCCTGGAATCTGTTCCTCGTGTGAGTTATAAAGTGAAACGTTCCAATACTGGTGACTGGAGAACATCACTGCTCCTCCAGCCGGTCTAAGCCTCCATGCCACAAAGTCCTCTCCATCTTCAGTCTTTCCCCAATGTCATAATCACAACGGAATTGAAGTCCATGAAATGACACTTTATCACAGTTCGTTAACATGGAAACCATCAACAGCATGACCCAAACCTGCCCTGTCTCATTCTGGAATAACAATCTGAATTGTGTTTGTCACGTACAATTCTCTGTTAACATATCCATACCATTTGTTTATTATAACCGATATTTTCTTAGACGCATTTTGCCACCAGATCATGGACGAAAGATGTTCTCTCAATGTTTTACGGATATTGCAATGACTGGTCTGTAGTTACAGGATTTATTTCTCTATTTATGAGCAGAGAAGCATGTTTATGTTCCGTTAAATCTCTGGCATTACTTCCATATCCAAGACAAACTGAATGATTACACACAATCAATCTGCCATCTTCAACATTGCTCCCTTCAGTCACACTCACATATCATACCCAGAATGCATAAACGTTCAAAGTTATTTTGAACTTTAATAAAACAGTATTGAAGTCTAATCGGTTAACTGGAGCTATTTGTTCAGCGATTGTGATCATGTCAGTCTCCATGGATCCTAAGCATCCCTAGAGAGTTTCTCTCTAATATCAATAAGGGAATGTGTTCAGTGTTTTATCCCATTGTATGAGCGGGAGCATCATCCACACCGGTAACAGTGATCAGCAGCTCCAGAGAGAGGTGGAGGAGAGATCAGACTGTTAGAACATTAGACTGGAATGTTCTAACAATGGACAGGAGTTTATCCAATGGTCTTTACTGGCTTTCCCAGCCTTGGATATCATTAGCATATCGGATTGAAGATATACTGCTGGTTATTCAAGCTGGTTACTATCCTATTCTTGTTATAGTTGGTGTTCCTGGTAAGTTACTCAGTCTGTCGATTAAACTGAATTGATGCTGATGACATGTAAATTTTGGAAAGGTGCAAGTCAACTTTTTCAGTTCCAACCAAAGATTTCATTCCTTAGAAATAATAACTAGCAAATTATTATTTACAAATTACTCCCCAATATGCAGGGATGAATCACACTGTTCTCAACCATCTTGATTCATTTTCTCCTGTAAAGTTTACATCTCTATATCCTTCCCACATGCCAATCCTGTCCAGAACAAACATTAAGACGCCCCAGTCTTCTCCTCAGCCTCACTGCAAATCCTGAATAAATCATTGTTTGCTCCTTTGTTAATTCTGGATACATGTTTCAAATCCCTTCTTACCACTTGTCCGTTGCTAAATAATTGAACTTGAGATTTTTAACTTGTTCTCTGTACAGAATCTGAAAGATGGGAAGATGGTGTATGGTGGTCACGTCATTGGCTCGTAATCTAGATCCACGGAATAATAATCTGTTGATATTGGCTTGCCTGATGCCCATTAGAGAAGGCAGTGGGCATACTTCCCTGGTCAGGTCTCTGTTTAACTGCAAATTTACAGCAGTTTGTTTTACTATTCACTGTCCTGTCGAACAGCTGAACCAGCCACTCAGTTCAACATCGGTATAACATGCTGGCCTTACCAGGGAAGAACAAAAGTGAAGGCAGCTCCCTTCCTTTGCCTATTTCCCATAATCCGACAGCTGATTTCCATTCAAGTAGGTGGCCATTCAGTGTTTCAGGTGCATTCTTTGTGATTGGGTCTCGCCCCGAGAGTGATGTCTGTCTCGATAGGCACCTCTGGTGCTGGCTTTATTGATGCTGACCTACAGATGTAAGGATGTTTTACATTCCATATCAGTGGCAATGGATTGTAAATGAATGGTTTCCTTTGTCACATGATGGAAATGGAGCCAGCTAGCTGAGGTAAATGAATTATTGCGATCAAACCTGAGAATGTAGTTGAGGCAGTATTTGGGGCATTGTAGACAGACTTTCTCTCCTTTATAAGGATTGATCTCCTAACCACAGAGAGATTGAAGAGGAGTTCCACCAGATTAATCACTGGGACAATGGCATCATGAGGAGTGAGTAAAGTTTGATCTGGAGTGCCCTCAGAAAATAAGAGGTGATTGCATTGAACACTGAGCGGGATGGGCAATCACTAATTATATTCTAAACAGACAATGAGAAGGTGTTAAATTCCATGTCTGCTCTTTCACTCAGAATGCATGATTCTGGATCGTTTAATTGCCTCTGAGGACGTTACGCCCACCCACCTCAACCTCCACTCCCCACGGTGATTGAGAGAGACAGAGAGGTCCAGGTTTTGAATAAAGTCTCACCACATTAATACAGTGCAGTTGGTGTGTGATCCTGCTCTGAATGTCATATTATCCACCATCCCGACAGCAGCCACAATACCTTCATTCTAAAACAGTTATGTATTCCCACCAGCTTCTGACATTCATGAAGAACATGAATCCATCTTCTCAGCGATGCAAGTGTCTCCTTAAGGTTTAGAATATTAGTCTATAAGACACAGGAGCAGACACTAGGCTAGTTAGCCTGTCGAGTTTGCCCATCATTCAATCATCGCTGATAGGTTTCCCAAATCCATTCTTCAGCCTTCTCCTCGTAATTCATCATCCCTGAACAATCAAGAACCTATCTAAATCCGTCTCAAATGTACTTAATGACCTGCCCCCCACTGCCTTCTGTGGCAATACATTTTAAAGATTCGACATTCTCTGGGTAAAGACATTTCTCCTTATCACTCTTCTAAAAGGTGTTCCCTTTCATCTAAGTCTCTGCTCTCGAGCTCTCGTCCAATGGAAACATCTTACCAACATCAACTCTGTTCAGTTATTTCAGTACACTGTGCTTCCATTTCATTCCCTCTCATCCTTCTAAACTTTACCGACGATAGACCCAGAACCCACAAAGATTCCTCATACGATAATCTTTTCATTCCTATGACCATTCTCGTGAAAACATTCTGCTCAAGCTCCAGGGCCACTACGTCTGTCCTGAGATATGGGCCTCAAATTTTCGCACAATACTCCAAATGTAGTCTGACCAGAGACGTGTAATCCTGTTTTATAATCAATTCCTCTCATAATAAATGCCATATATAATAAATGCCTATTGCCCTCCTGACTACTGCCTCAACCTGCAAGCTTACCTTGAGAGAACCCTGCACTAGAACGCCCAAGTCCCTTTGCACTTCAGATTTCTGAATTTTCTCCTCATTTAAAAAAATAGACCATGCCTCTATTCTTCATGCCAAAGTATATGACCACACACTTTCCAACATTGGAATGCATCTGCTAATCTCCTTCTTCAGCCTCTCCGCCTCCTCAATACGACCAGTCCATCTGCCTATCTACGTATCGTCTGCAAACTTAGCCAGAATACACTCAGTTCCATCATCTAGATTGTTATCGTAACAAATAAAAAGTTACGATTCCAACACTGAGACTTGAAGAACACCACTTGTCACCGACTGCCATCCTGAGAAGGACTATTTTATCCCCACTCTCTGCTTTCTGCCAGACAGACAAGCTTCCATTTATGCCGCTACCTTACCTCTAACACCACGGACCCTTATCACACTCAGTCATCTCCTTTGTGACACCTTGTCATAGGCCTTCTTGAAATCCAGGTGGATAACAGCCATTGGCTGTGCTTGGTAAAGCCTGCTCATTTTCTCTTCAAATAATTCCAACAGATTTGTGAGGCATGACCTTCCCTTGATGAAGTGATTTTGACCTATTTTACCAAACACTTCCAAGTATTCAGAAATCTCATTGTTCACAACGTATTCCAGTATCTTACACACGACCGAATTTAAGCTATTAACTGTGGATATTTTTGTCTTTTTCCTCATTCCCTTGTTACAATGGAGTGTCACGTTCGTGGGTTTCCGACGTTCTGGGATCGTTTCTTCCTGTAATGGTTCCTGAAAGATCACCACTATCCCTAAACCCCCTCTTCAGCTATCTTCCTTATATCTCTGGGATGTAGTCCATCCGGTCCAGGATAGTTAACCACCTCCAGGCCATTCAGTTTTTTCTAGCACGCTCTCCATGGTGGTGGCCAGCATACTCAGCTCTGGCCCCTCATTATCTTGAATGTTAAGGTATTACTCGTATCTTCCACCGTGAACTAACTTTTCAGTTCCTCGTCCTTTTCTTGTTCACCACTACTACCTCTCCAGTATCATTTTCCAGCAGTCCAATGTCCACTTTTGCCTCTCTTTTGTACTTTATATATTGAAAGAAGCTCTTACAGACTTCCTTTATATTAGTGGCTACCTTACCTCCATATTTAATAATCTCCATCCTTATCATATTTCTTTTGCTGTCTGTGTTGTCTTCGTAAGCTTCCCAATCCTCTGGTTTCCACTGCCCCTCGCCACATTATATGCGTTCTCATTTATTCTATGCTGTCCCTGATTTTCCTAGTCAGCTATGGTTGCCTCATCCTCCCTCTATCCAAGGAGGACGGGTTGGACCTGAACTGGCAGCAATCTCCGATATGTGGACCATTGGGATTCGCGGGTTAGTAGGATACACACAAGAAAGAAGGGATGGGCCTGAACTGGCAGCAATCTCCAATATGTGGATCATTGGGATTCGCGGGTCAGTAGGACCTACACAAGAAGTACGGAATGGACCTGTACTGGCGGCAATCTCCTGGCAGGCAGGTTTGCTATTGTCACTCAGGAGGGTTTAAACTAGTGTGGCACTGGGGAGTGGGAACCAGAGCAGTAGGTCCACAATACAGTGACTGAGGAGGAATTGGAGACAAACCAGTGCATCTAAGACCAACAAAAAAGACGCAGAGGGCACTGAACACAATGGGACTGGCAACCTCAAGTGTTATTTTAGTTTAATGTGAGGACACTGGCTTGTAGGAATCTGGAGATTGAATGAGTACATATAACTCCAATGTAAATATTACAAAGATTTCATGAGAGAGGGACAAGAGAGCAATCCATCCAGTGAGTCCAGAAATAGTTGTTGAATATGCAGTGAGTGGCTGGAGACAGAAATAATTATCCAGCACTCTATCGAAATCGGACCATGTGTAATGCAATGTACTAATTGAAGTGACAAAGGACGAAACTGGAATTGTCTGTCTACAATGTTTTCTGCTTTACTGATAGTCTTTTGTATTCTCCTGTCACGTGAAAATAGCAGCAGAAAATACTTCAGGTAATCTCAAACCAAATATCAAGTCAGTGTGTGATGTGTTTGGCTGAAGTGTATTTATTTCAATGCAAGTATTGTTATGGGTATACAGATGAATTTAGAGCCTGAATGGGACTACGATGGGATTACGATGTTGCAAACATTATCGGGACTTGGTTGAGAAAGGGACAGGACTGGCTGCTCAACTTTCCAGGGTTTTGTTGTTTTAGATAAGATAGAGGGGTATCTAAAAGAGGCGGAGGAGTTGCATTACTAATAAGGGAGGTTGTTACATCTGCACTTAGGACGTATTAGAGGGCTCTTCTACTGAGGCAACATGAAAAGAGCTCAAGATATGATGGATGCATGTGTTAGGATTGTACTGTAGTCCCTCCAACAGCCACCGAGAGATTGAGGAACAAACATGTCGGCCGATTATTGAAACGGATATTAAAAACAGAGTTACCATAATGAGTGACTTTAACATCCCCAATATTGACTGAGAATACCTTAGACGGGATAGAATTTCTTAAGTGCATCCAAGGAAGTTACTTACAGCGGTATGGGGCTTGTCCAACCACAGGAGGGGCCATACTGGAACTTGTATTATAAAATGAGTCTGTCCAGGTGACTGACCATTCAGTAGAAGATCATTTTTGAAACAGGGTTCACAATGCCCTCAGGTTTGACATAGCTACGATCATGGAATAAGTCAGGACCTTGTGGAATTTAATAATTTGGTGGAAGGCTAATCCGCATCAGGAAGAAGCGAGGGGCTGCTGATTGGGAGGAGCTGCTATCAGACAAATCCACATTTTGCATGGTGGAACTGTTTATTAAATCCTGATTTCACTATCGTCTGTTGAATGTCCTCTCAACTGCTCGAATGTCAATCTATTTTGTTTGAACAGATATTTATAGGACATTGCATGTCAGAAAACAGGAAGAAACAATGGATGATTGTGTACGGTGTCCTTCGCAGGACCAACTTGTTTCTACAGGCACTTAACGTCTTTATTGTGGGTCAGAGACCTTCAGAATTAATATGGCACAGATGGGGGCAATTTAGCCTATCCTACATCCACAACCTCTCCAACTGCACTATCCAAAAGCAGAGAGAGTTAATGGAGATACAGAAAGAGAGAGAGAGACAGAGAGAGAGAGAATGCAACAGAAAGAAAGAATGTGAAGGGAGGTCAACACCGTGGATAGGAAGCATGGACTGCGTGAGAGAAACGGGTGTTAGAAGAGAGCGAAGCTGGGTAGATCAGGAGACACCATGAGGAAAATAGACAGAATATGGAAATTTTATTTCGATATTCCCCTGGACTGAAAGTCTTTGTCTGGTGCCATACACTGTGAGCACTGTGGTGATATTGGCTGTCATTCCAGATCATTTATCTCCAATAACATCACAGAGCTAGGTTGCTGACAATTAAACGGAATCCAATAGATCAATTGATTGGATCCAGGGAGAAGGTGGATTAACTTCAATAGACCGGGCGAACAGCAGCAGGAAATGATAATCCCCCGAAATACAGTGTGTGGAACTGGACCGGAGAATCTCAGTGAAGGGGAACACTGACAAAGGGGAAATCAATATCTCAGCTGTGTGCCGAATAATGATTGATAAAGTTTGCACAGCACTTCCATGGTTTTGGAATTCACCTTTCAATTTATAGAGCTCAAGGTCATGAGTGTATTTTAATAATCATATCTATTTGTAATTTCCATATTTAGGAATGTATGACAAGTCATTTTGACCCTGCATTTTGTGTTGCATAAACATATTGCATTACCGGGGAAGAAGGGACCTGTCTGATGGTCTGCTCTTCATCTGAACAATTCTGGGACCAGAGTCCGAACAAATCACATAACTAGGGCTTCGGTCAGATCTTTCAGCAAATGTTTTAGGTTTGGGTGAGGTTTCAGTTATAGGGGAAATTAGAAAATTCGAATTCAAACAGGAGGAAGAGTGCAGAACGCAGGATAGTTTATTAAAATCTCCAGCACAGGCACAAATAGGACAGAGTGTATTGAAAGTGTAAACAATCAAACTTCAAGCACACTGGACAGACAAATGAAATTGAGAGGAGGCACGGTTAATACAGGACTGATAGTGTTATAGCTGAACATATGCCGCATATGAAATATGGTAAATGAGCTTGTAGCGCAGATCGAAATTGGCAGAGAGGTGCTGAAAGGTGATCAGGATTGACAATATTCAAGGGTATGCATCCTACGAAAAGATAGGTTGGTGGGGGGAGTAAGAATGAAAATAAATCAATCGTTAGAATCCTGATTTCCTTGCTATCGGAAGAATGTTATGAAACTTGAAAGTATTCAGAAAATATTTACAAGGATTGGACTATTTGAGCTACAGGGAGATGTTGAATAGGCTGGGGCTGTTTGCCCTGGATCGTCAGAGGCTGAGAGGTGACCTTACAGCGGTTTAGAAAATCACAAGGGTCATGCATGGGATAAATAGACAAAGTATTTTCCCTGGGGTGGGGGAGAACTAGAGGGCATAGGTTTAGGTTGAGAAGGGAAAGATTTAAAAGGGACCAGAAGAGCTAGTTTTTTCATGCACAGGGTGGTGTGTGTAAGGAAACAACTGTGGGAGGAAGTGGTGGACACTGGTCCCATTCCAATATTTAAAAGGTATCTGGATGGGTTGGTAAATAGGAGGGGTACGAAGGATATAGGCAAATGGGACTAGATTAGGTTGGGTAATCTGGTCGGCATGGACGAGTTGGACTGAAGGATCTGTTTCCATGCTGTACCTCTCTCTGACTGTACAACTTTCTGACTGTATAATATAAAGTAGCGTCAGATGGCACAGAATCAATGTGGGTAGAATTAAGTATCCCCAAAGGTTGAATAAAGAAACATAAATGGCGTTATGTTCAGGATTCCAAACATTATTCAGGAGCTGCGTCACAATATACACCAGGAGATAGGAAAGATGCATAGAAAAGGCAAAGTAAAGTAGTTCTGGGAGATTTTAATACACTGGGGAGGGGGGGTTGCGGATTGGGAAAATCAGGGTGGTAGTGGTTTGCAAGAAAAATAATTTTTGGAGTATCTTTGATAGGGCTTTTTGGAGCGGCTTGTAGTAGAGCCCACTCAGGAATAGGCAATACTGGGTTTAGTGTGGTGTCAATGAGGCAGACTATTTAAGAGAACTTAAAGTGAAGGAACACGAAGGAAGCAATAATCACAATATGATTGAATTTATTCTGCAATTTGAGAGGGAGAAGATAGAATCACAGGTAATGGTATAGTTGTTTTCCTAGTAAGTCATTCCCTTTGTCTATTAAACCGGGCTGAACTGTGTTTCTGCTCATGTTAGGTAAATTGTGGGAAAGGGCAAATCAGTGCCTTCATTTCCAATCAAAAATTCCTTTCCTGATAAATTCTACAAAACAAATTACTATTAATAAATTGCTCACTGATATGCGAGAAGGAACCAGACTGTTCTCAAACTCCATGATCCTTCTCGCCCTGCACAGATCTACATTTCCATATCCTCCCCACTCACCCATCCTGCCCAGTACCACTATTATGATGTCACAGTCTAATCGTCAGCCTCAGTGCAACTTCTGAATAAACTGGTTTATTTGTGTCACTATTGAATTTGGATTCATTTGTTTCAAGTTCCTTCTAACCACATGTCCATGACAAGAGAATTGTACTTGAGATGTTTAACCTGTTCTCTCCACAGAATCTGTCAGACAGGAAGATATTGCGTGGTGCTCAACTCACTGACTCTTCATGTAGAGGTACAGATAGTAATCTGTTGATGTCTCATGAAGCAAATTGATGGAATTTAAAAGAAACCATCATTATATGTAATAAACAGAAGCCCATCTGCTTGCGTCATGTCCTTTAGAAAAGTCAATGAGTTATCCTTCCTTAGTCAGGTCTCCGTGTAACTGCAAACCCACAGCAATGTGGTTTACTGTTTACTGTCCAGTGGAACAGCTGAACCAGCCACTCAGTTCAAGATAGGGATAACATGCATGTCTGACCAGGGCCTCATATTGCTACTGCTCATTTCCATCGGGTAGGCGACTATTCCTTATTTTAGGTGTAATCCATCTCATTGAGTCTGTCCCCGAGAGTGATGTCCATCTCGATCGGCTCCTCTGGTGCTGGTTTTATTGACACTGACATACAGATGAAAGGAAGATGCAAATTTCACATCAGTGGCAACATATAGAGAATGATGCTTTTTATGCCATTAGAAAGCAATGGAGACGGCGAAGTGAGGGAAAGTAATTAAACGTGATCATCCCTGAGAGTTTTGTTGAGGCAGTATTTGGGGAATTGTCCACAGATTTTCTCTCCTTTATAACGATTGATCTCGTTACCACAGAGAGAGTTCAAAGGAGTTCCACCAAACTAATCCCTGGGATGATGGTACCATGAGGAGTGAGTGAAGATTAATCTGTCGCACTGTGGGAGAATAAGATGGGATTGCATTGGACCTTCCGGGGGATGGACAATCACACATGGTGTTCTAAACAGACACTGATACGGTGAGAGATCCCACGGCCACTTTTTTTTTGCTAACTTTATGAAATTCTAGATACTTTTAGTCCCTCTGAAAACATTCCCCCCAACCACCACCCACTCCTCACTCCCCATATCAAGGAGAGAGTAGAAAATCCAGACTTTGAATAAAAACTCCACATATTAATGCAGTGCATTTTTTGAGTGATCCTGCACTTAATGTCATGTTATTCATAATCCCAACATCAGCCACAATACTTACAATCTAAAACAGTTAACTATTCCCACCAGCTTCTGATCCCCACGGAGAACATTGGTCTGCCTTTTCAGAGATGGAAGATGACTCCTTGAGACTTGACAGAAAACATCTCGCTTCCTTCCTCACTGCCAGCAAACCACGTTAAAGTAGCCATTGTTCCACAGACAATGGAGCCACGATAAACATCAAGATCTACTCCTGTGATTTGTCATGTTGGAACATCAGTGGCATCCTCCTGTTCCTCTATAAGCCTTTGCAAGGCTGAATGGCCTCTTCCTGGTCCCGTGGAACAGTTTCGAGACTGTCTTGGCTCCACCTGTTCCTGTTTAACAGTTCGATGTGCTGACCAGACCCCTCCTCTTCCTATGTAACAGGCAGAAATATTGAATGTATTGCCACTCTTCCTGTTCAGTAAATTTGATGGGCTGAATGCTAGCTTATATTCATGTGTAACCAGCTTGAGATGCTGAATGAGCTCCTCTTTTAACTATGGAAATGTGCAATGTCTGGCCCTGCTATTACATAAATTTTGCCGACAGTTTAACAGCACAAACTGGAATGCTGTCCGGGCCTTGCTGCACATGGACACAGACTGCTTCAGGAGATGAGGGGGGAAAATATTCTGAACATTGTGTGATCTTCAGTGATCATCCCCATTTCTGATGTAATGATGGGGAAGGACATTTATGACGCAGCTGAAGATGATTGTGTCGAGGAAGCTACCCTGAGGATCTCGTGTAGGGATGTCCCGGGACTGAAAGGATTGATGTCCACAACCATGAACATCTTCCTCTGTGCGATGGCTGACCCCCAGGGGAGAGATTGTGGCTGATTCCTATTAAATTTAACTTTGTCAACTTTTCTTGATCCCATTCTGAGTCAACTCCTGCCTTGATATCAGGGTCTGTCACTCTTACATGAGCTGCTGTGTTCACTCTTTTGAACATACAAATAGGTTATTGTGTATGTTTGGGGCGTGTAACATTCTCACAGAGGACGGTGAATGTCAGAAATTATCTGGTCAAGAGAGTTCGGGGAGCTATATCACTGAAAGTATTTACAGATGAGGTAGGTGGGTTTTTTTTTTACCTGCCATGGAATTGAGGGATGTGAAAAATTGGGAAATAAAGCAGAGTTGATAACAACAGTGGATCATCCATAATCTTATACAATGGCACGGCAGGCCTGGCCATCCGAATTACCATCCGATCCTGTTCCTTATGCTCTCATATTCTGTAATTAGGAAGGTAATGGTTGTACTTTTCCTGAACATTCCGTTATTGGATGTTACAGTTACAGAGAGCATGACCTTATACATTTCTATACGATTTCCCCTCAGTTTCTTCCACTTAAAGGAAAATGTCTCGACTAACTCTCCCTACAACTCAGACCATTGAGTACCGGCAACATCCTTGTATATTTCTTCTGTCTTCTTTCCAATTTAATCACATCCTTCCTATGGCAAGTGAACAAAACCGAACACAATACTCCAAGTGCATGTCTCACCAGCGTCCTGTCCAATTGCAATATCACTCTCGAACGTCTATAATCAATGCCCTGACTGATGAAGGCCAGTGTGCCAAAAGCCTTTTTCACTGCCCTGTCTACGTTCAACTACTTTCATAGAACCACGGATCTGAGCTCCAAGGTCCCCCTGTTCCACTACAATTCTTGAGGGTCTAACATTCACCACGAAATTCCAACCTGGATTTGACTTTTCAAAAAGCAACATCCCATATGTTAATCTCCATTTGCCATTTCTCAACCCACTTTCCCAGCTGATAAAGATCCTGCTGCAATTTCTGATAACCTCACTATGTCTACCACCCTAACCTCATCAACATTCCAGGTCACTTCTTCAAATGAACGCTCAAGAATTGTGAGCCATGATATCCGATCCACAAAGCAGTGCTGACTGGTCCTTATGAATCCGTGTCTTTTCAAATGCATACATATGTTATCTCTCAGAACCTTCTCAAGTTGTTACAGTTGTTAAGCTAACTGGTCGACAGTTCACAGGTTCTTCTTCGCAGCTCTCCTTGAACAAGGGCACAGCGTTCTCTACCCTCTAGTCTTCCAGGACCTCCACCGTGGCCAGCAATGATGCAAAAAGATCAGCCAGGACCCCTGCAATATCTTCTCTCGTCTTTTGCTCTGTTCTTGGATACACCTGGTCAAGACCAGAAGCTCTGCAGAAATACTGCAATGTGTGAAATAAAATGTCTACTTCTTTAAGATAGAATCACCAAGGAAAGGGCAAGTGACTTAATGAAGGCTAACATGATAAATTAAAGATTATATTAATCGTAGGAAGTGATTTCAGAAGAATTTTAGACATGGTGGAAACCGGAAAATTCTCAGAAATTTGTTTGTGTGGAGTTTGCATATTCTCCCCATGTCTGCGTGGGTTTCCTCCGGGTGCTCCGGTTTCCTCTCACAGTCCAAAGATTTACACGTTAGGTAAATTGGCCATGCTTATTTGCCCAAAGTGTTAATCGATGTGTAGATTTGCTGTATCACTCTCAAAATGTAGAATCGGATGGGAATGGGTCTGGGTGGTTACTCTTCGGAGGGGCAGGATGGACTTGTTGGGCCCAAGGGCCTTTTCCATGCTGTGGGCTTTTAACGATTCTGTGAAAGAAGAACATAAAGACTACATAAATCTACAATCTGTATTGCAAAGAAAACGAAATAAAAGCATGGTCAAATATGGAATTTTGTAATTGGGAGAGGAGAGGTTATTGTGGAGAACAGGGAAATGACGAAGAAAGCAGCCAGTTACTCTGCATCTGTCATCACATAGGAAAATCGCCGAGAAATACTAAGTGATCACATGGAACTTGTGGAACTAAAGACAAAAACTCAATTCATATCAGTAACAAGGTAGTTGTTGAAGGCTAGCATAGTAGTATTGTAGCTGGATTGAGCATTGCTAACTATAATGAGCCAGTTGCACTTCGGATCAAAACATTAGAAATAAATCAGCAATAGACGCATTAATGGTGCTGTCGATGACTGTTTTTTTCCCTGTACATTCTGCAGAGGCTGGAAGTTAGTAGATGTGTTCCAAGCATTGTAGATGGATGGGAGGGATTCAAGCATCTGCAAAGGGAAGAAGAGATAGTGTGGAGAACTGCAGACTGATTAACTTGACATCTGTAAGGAAACTGATGGAATTTATTATATAGGGTCTGATATTGGATATTCCTAAATTAACAGCAACATTGGAGAGAATCAGAATGCACTGACAGAGTCTGACAGAGTGTTCATATTTGACAAATTTCAGAACGATTAGAACTTGTTTATTGCAACATAGAAATGGCACAGATCGATTTTCAGAAGGCTTTTTTTTAATCAGAACTCATGCAGTGAATTCATAAATAAAGTAATGTAAATGGTAATTGGAGAAATATATAGAAGTGGAAAGTTAAAGTCATATTCGCCTTCATTTAAGTGAATCAGAACATAGTCGGAAGGTCATGTTGAAGCAGTTTCACAGCTTGCTAATGAAACTGTACATAGAGTATTGAGTCCAGTGTTGGTATCTCAATGTGAGAAAGAATATACTGACCATGGAGGATGTGCAATGGACAGTCTCCAGATTAATCCCTCAGATGGTGAGATTGCCAGATATGGAAACTCGGCCTGTGTTCTTTAGAGTTTCAAAGAATGAGAGGTGATCATAGTGAAATTTAGAAAAGTTACTAAACATATGAGAAGATGGAAGTAAACAGGATTTTTCTCTGGCTGTCTACTCTACATTTAAGGCAAATAATGGCAGGTAAATGATAGACCATTTCAGACTGCAATAAGAAGGCAATTCTTCATTTCAAGAGGACTGACAAACACAGCGACATGGAAACCTGCTGGCAGGGCAAGATTAGGGAGAATCCCCAGATATTCTACAAATACATCAAGTGGAACAGAATAACCAAGGAACAGGTAGGACTCATTAGTGACTTGCCAAGTTGCATCCAAATCAACTTAGTGGCATGAGACAGAAGGTCTGCTGGTAGAAGTCTTTTTGTTTGACTGGAGACCAGTATCCAATTGTGTAACAACGGGATCAGTGCTGTGTCCCAAATTATTTGTGATTCGGAGATGCCAGTGCTGGACTGGCTTGGGCAAATTTTAAAAAGTTACAAACACTAGATGATATTCCAACAGTTTATTTGAAGGCACAATCTTTCGAAGAGCATGATCACGTCATGAAGAAGCAGCGCTGAGAAAGCTAGTGCGTCCGAATAAAACTGTTGGATTATAAACTGGTATTTTATGATTTTTAACCTTATTATTTGTAGTATTGATAAATGATGCAGCTATGAATTTGGAAGAGATTGGGGTGAGTGTGATTAATCAGTTTGCGTTTGACACAAAGTTTGGCTGGTTGGTTGGCAGTGAGGAAGAAGGCCTTATATTACAGGAAGATACAGATGGAATAATGAATTGGGTGGATCAATGGCCGATGGAATGTAACCCTGATAAATATGAGGTGATGTACTTTGGAAGAAGCAACCAGACAGGGGAGGACTCAAAGAATAGCAGCACACTAGGAAGCAGAGAGGATGTTCCTGCACATATTGGGCGGCACGGTGGCACAGCGGTTAGCACTGCTACCTCACAGCATCAGAGACCCGGGTTCAATTCCCGACTCAGGCGACTGACTGTGTAGAGTTTGCACATTCTCCCTGTGTCTGCGTGGGTTTGCTCCCCGTGCTCCGGTTTCCTCTCACAGTCCAACGATGTGCAGGTTAGTTGATTTGGCCATGCTAAATTGCCCGTAGTGTTAGGTAAAGGGGTAAATGTAGGGGAATGGGTGGGTTGCGCTTCGGCGGGTCGGTGTGGACTTGTTTGGCCAAAGGGCCTGTTTCCACACTGTAAGTAATCTAATGTCCCTGAATGCGATTAAACAGGTTAATGCCCAAGTTGACAAATCATAGCGACCATAAACATAGACTCTATTCATGGAGCTATGTGTAACTTTGGTTAGTCCAAATGGAATACTATGTTCAGTTCTGGGAGCCACATTACAGAAATTATGTGATTGCAGTGGAGATTCACCAGGATGTTCCCTTGTCTGGAGTAGATCATGTCGGGTTGTTTACTTTGAAGCAGAGAAGGCTGAGAGGGACGTGCTTCAGAAGGATAAGCTTACCAGGGGCATGGACAGGATGGATAGACAGCAGCTGTTCCTTCCAGTCAAAGGGCGAAGAAGAAGGGAGGACCATTTTAGAGTGAAGGGTTTGATGTTTAGTGAGGATTTGAGGATTGGTTTTCATCCAAAGGCTGTTGGGGTCAGGAATGAACTTCCTGAGATGGCAGTTGGCACAGGTAACCTCACAACCGTTAATAAATACATGGTCGTGCCCTTGAAGTGCCATAACATACATGGCTATGGGTCTCGTATAGGAAAGTGGGACTAATGTAGATCGTGCTGTATTTCTGACAGTACAGAGTCAGTGCTTCTGTGATTGTATGGGTTGGATGGTCAATCATTGAGCAGCATAAGACAGGAATTGATGAGTTTCTGAAGAATGCATTAACCAGGGTTATAACAGTAATCTTGTCTCCATGTGCTAGAACAGGGAAGCTAGACGTGTCTAATGCCCTGCTCCCTTCCTGATGTTTCTGTGCAGTCTGTGGGAAAGCTCTGTCATTGTTTTCACAAGCTCTTAAACATTAGGAAGGCAGCATCTGTCTGGTTGAAAGGATAGTTTTTCCTGTTCCCTTCTCCCAAGCTCATTGCCGGTGTTCTGTCTGGTTTTATCCTTTAAGAACTCAGAGAAATTTGATACAATTGAGTGTCTTGCTTGGCCTTTCCAGAGACCATTGCACAGTTTATCACATGTCTGTTTGTCAGGAGACACTTGTAGGCCAGACCGGGAAGCACGGGAGATTCACTTCCTGAAAGTACATTGGGGAAGGGACAGATTTTTAAAATGGACATTAGATTCAAGGTCAATATTACTGGACCAGATTTTATGTCTCGATATTTGCTTTATTGTTTTCAACGTCCACCAGCTGCCATTGCATTATCTTGGTCTGGATCAGTAATCCAGTGATATTTGTACGACAACGCCATCTCCACATGGGGACCTATCAGAAACCACACTGAGTACATTATTCATGTGCTGCTTGTCAGCTCTGTCAAAAAGAATTCCCACCAATGCGACTATCCCGACGGGATTGAGGTGTGGTAAATGGTCAGACTGTAGTCATTCCCTTGTTATGCGACTGGATATAGTTGAAGAACGTTCCACGTGGTCAGGCAGATGTCAGAGTTGGAGCTGGAATGAAACAGCTTCCCCAGCGATACGGCTTGTTGTGCAGCACAATCTTCAGTCCTATTACAGGAATGATGTCAGGGCCCATTGTCTTTGTCGTAACTACTGTGTTCAGCTGTTTTGTTCATGTCACGTGCAACGAATAGAATTGGTTGAAGACTGGCATCTGTGATGACGAGGGTGAGGTGGATTATCAAGTCAACACTTCTGGCTGAGGATGGTGCAGATACTACATCCTTGTCTTTCACACTGATGTACAGGGCTGGGGATATTTGTGTCACCCTCTCCTCCTGTAAGTTGTTTATTCGTCCATCGACATTGATGACTGGATGTGCCTTGACTGCAGAGTTTCGGATTTTATCTGTTAGTCTTGGGATCATTTCCCCCTCTCCATCAGATGGTAGATCTGCTGTTTGGAATGTAACCAGTCAAGTGCGGTAGCTTTAATGCGTTGTCATCAGGTTTAGATACACATGGTTCTGACTCTGGCATGTTCACCCAAACTCGGCACTAAACTATCACTCGGCTTGATGATAATGGTAGAGCGATGCATTACCCTGGGGGGAAAGTTATTGATTGTGTTTGAATGCAATTCTGCTGCGGCTGAAAACCCTGTGTGAGCTGCAATATCTGCAAATCAATTCTACTGACTTTCCCCCAGTTCACACCCATACCCATTCATCCATCAGCCCTGTACTCAGTAAACTAACCTGGTTTCTGATGTGCAAACACATCCAGTTTCATAATCTCATTCTGCTGAGGGTCTCTCCCTGATGTCATGCTTCCAATATGTTACATTACTCAGATCCTTTAACATATTAATCTGAATCATTTCCTTTCCCATCATAACATCTTCTTTGTTTGAAGTGAATGTTTGTTCCTATGTTTTTCTCCCTGACCATGACTAAGACCTCGGTCGTGTCAGTGATGCCAGCCTTATGTCATTTCAGAGCCAATGAACTTGTGCACTTTGCGTTTTTGTTCACTTCCCAATGTTCAGCGCTCTCTGCTGGACAGGGCGTTTGAGCAGATTCAACACACGTCTTTGGAAAATGTTCAAAAACAGAAATTGCTGAAGAAACTAAGGAGGTTTGGCTGCATCTTGTGAAGTGAAAGCTGAGTTCATCTTTCGTGTCCAGCGAAAGTTCTGGAGAAACTTTGGAGGTCTGGCAGCATCTGCAGAGACAGAGAAACAGAGTTAGCTTTTCAAGTCCAGTGTGACCCTTCAGAATTGAAAAGGATTGGAAACTGGGCATTTTAGTTCCTTGCCACAGAGGTGGAGGGTAGGTGACAGGGAAAAGAGGGTGTGACAACAGATAAACAGGCTTTTAGCAGTGGTGAAAAGAGAAGATGGTATAAAATGAGTTTAAATTACGATGTGAATGGGGGAAAGGGGTTCTCTCGAATGAATGCAAGATAAAGAAGACACAACCACATGAGGTCATACGGAGGCCAGGAGGGAGAATGTTGAACATGTGTTATTATATAGATCTGTCCAGAGATACATTTTCACTGTAGAGATCACTGCCGTCAGGCAAAGGAATTCAGGTGCTTGCCGGCTTATTGGCACTATTAAGATTTTCATGCTACCTTCGTTCTGTAACATAAAGAAGAAAACAAATAACAGGATGAAGTTTGGGCTGAGCGTTATTTACCTGTCACTTTTAACATTGTTTCAAATTTGCAGTGCTTATCTTTAAATGCTTGTTCTTGAAGTTAGTATCAGATGGTTTGTAGGAGGTTGGAGTGACATTATAGTAATTTACAAAATCAGGGGAGACTTGAGCAGGGTGAAAAGCCCAGGTCTTTTCCACAGGATAGGTAAAGTAACTGATAGAGCCATAGGTTTATGGTGGAAGAGGGAAGATTTAAAAGGGAGGAAGAAGGATTTTCTTTTGCAGAGAGGGTGACGTGCCTATGGAATGAGCTGCCAGAGGAAGACTGGCAGATGCGAGTACAGCTCCAACATTTAAAAGACATTTGGATGTACATGTGAATGGGGACCGTTTCGAGGCATATGGGCCAAATGCAAGAAGATGGGAATAGTTTAGTTTGGAAAACCTGCCCGGCATGGACAAGTTGGACCAAAGATTGAGCTTGTATGCACGATGACTGTATGAATATAGAAAGCGAAGTAAAGGGAAGAAAAGATGTGATATAAGACAGGGGGAGATTGGTGTCAGGGACTGTCGGTCTGGTTTATATCAGACAGGGCGAGATTGGTGTCAGTGACTGATGGTCTGTTTTATATCTTTTTACCCTTAGAATTTCTAAGCTCCATCCATACTGACTCTACATCCCCTGATTCTAGGTCGCCCCGTGCAAGGGACTGAATATCATCCCTTACCAACAAGGCCACCACACCCCCTCTGCCCGTTAGTCTGTTCTTACGATAGCACGTGTAGCCTTGAGTATTCATTTCCCAGGCCATGTCCACTTGAAGCCACATCTCAGTTATCCCCACAATATCGTATCTGCCAATTTCCAAAAGAGCCTCAAGCTCATCCATCTTATTTCTAATGCTTCGTGCATTCATATATAGTATTTTTAATTTTGTTACTATCCTCACCCTTCCCAAAAACTTCTATTTCACTCAACCTTACAGCATGATCCCATTTTGAGTTTTCTGCCTCATTGATACAGTTGACTTTCTTGACTTCCCCTTTTCTAACTTTCCCTTCAATTTCATTCTCAAACATCCAGTTTGTCCCCTCCCCCCAGGTACTTAGTATAAATGCAGCTGTGTTGTATTAGCAAACCTGCCTGCGATAATGCTGGTCCCCCAACCAATTAAGGTGCAAACCGTCTCTCTTGTATAATTTATGCTTACCACAAAAAATACCCCAGTGATCCATGAATTTACATCCTTGCTTCCTGTGCTAGTTCCCCAGCCACACGTTTAAGTCCATTATCGCCCTGTTTCTGGCCTGTTTCTGGCCTCACCAGCCCTAGGAAATATATCAAACTCTGACAGTGTGAGACAGATTGGAAGCAGGGATGACAGTTCACTTTAAAGAAAACAGTCAAATCGTACTTAATACACAAGCGTTATCAAAGAACCGCGTGTATATTGAATAGAGAAGCAAACTTGATGGGCCGAAAGCAGTACATCCGTTCTCGTTTTATGTTTCACAATGTTTAAACATATTTTGGGATATGAGCATTGTATGGGGAAAACTGCATTGAGGAGATGTTCGGCCCTGAAGTCGCATGAGGAAAGCTCAACGTATTGAATGACCTCCTCCTTTCCCGATGTTTCTGTGCAGTATGTGGGAAAGCTCTGTCAATGTTGTCACAAGCTCTCAGGTGTGAAGAAGGAGGCCTCTGCAGGATCGATAGGACTGCGTTTCCCATTCCCTTTTCTGATAACAAGGCTGGTGCCAGGTATTCTGTCCGGTTTTATCCTTTAAGATCTCAGAGCAGTTTGATACGATTGAGTGTCTTACTTGGCCGATTCAGAGACCATTGAAGAGTTGATCACATGTCTGTGCGTCTGGAATCACTTTTAGGCCAGACTAGGAAAGCACTGGAGATTCACTTCCTGAAAGTACATTGGGGAAGTAGATCGATGTTTACAATCAACATTGGACACAAGATCACTATTACTGACACCAGATTTTCGGACTCAATATTTTATTAATTGTTTCTAACTTCCACCAGCTGCTGGAGCATTGACCTGGTCTGGATTCGTAATCCAATGATATTTCCACAACAGCACCATCTCCACATGAGGACCTATCGGAAACCACACTGAGCAGGTTATTTCAGTACTTCTTGACAGCTCTGTCCAAAAGAATTCCCACCAATTTGACTGTCGTGATGGGAGTTCGAGGTGGTAATTGGTCAGATTGTAATTGTTCTCCTTTCGGGGACTGGACATAGCTGAGTAATTTTCCACAGGGAGATGTCAGAGTTGGATCTGGAATGAAACGGCTTCCCCAGGTACGCAGCTTGTTGTGCAGCACAAGTCTTCAGTCCCATTGCAGGAATGGTTTCAGGGCCTTTGTTGTATCTACTGTGTTCAGCTGTTTCTTCATGTCACATACACAAAATCGAATTGCTTGAAGACTGGCAACTGTGAATCTGTGGGCATCATGATGAGTGTGAGTTGGATCATCCAGTCAACACCTCTGGCTGAGGGTAGTGCAGACACCATATCCTTGACTTTTTTTCACTGATTTAGAGTCGTTCCGATATTTAGGATGAGGATAGTTATGGCGTCCTCTGCTCCATTAAATTGTTTAATAATCCATCGACATTTATGTTTGGATTTAGCAGGACGGCAGAGCTTAGATCCGATCTGTTAGTCTTGGGATCATTTCCCCTTCACCATCAGAAGTTATTTCTGCTGTTCGGAATGCAACCAGTCACGTGTGGGTTGTCAACAGGTTTAGGTGCACGTGATTCCGACCTTGGCATCAGCCCTGTATTCAGTGACCTAACCTGGTTTCTGATGCGGTAACACTTCCATTTTCATATTCTCATTCTGCTGAGAGCATCTCTCTGGTGTCACACCTCCAATTTGTTACTTTATCTCAATCCATTTAAGGTAATAATCTAAATCGTTTCTTTTCCACAATGTCAACTTCGGTATTTGAAATGAATGTGCTTCCCTCTGTTATTCTCCCTGACCATGATTAAGAGCTCTGTAGTGTCAGTGATGTCAGTCTTATGCAGTTTTAGAATATAGGAACTTGTGCACCATGCATTATCGTTCAGTCCCTAGTGTACGGCGCTCCAGGTTGGACGGGATGTTTGAGCATCATTGACATCCTTCTTTGGAAATAGTCCAAAAACAGAAATTGCTGAAGAAATTACTGAAAATGTTGCAGCATCTTCTGGAATGAATGCAGAGTTAAACTGTCAGGTCCAGTGACCCTTTACAAAGCTCCCAGTTTCTCCAGCAATTTTTGTATTTTTATTTCCAGTATCCATAGTTATTTGTTTTAGTGAAAATTTGTTCTGTGCCTATTCATTTCTGGAGAAACTCACCAGTTCTGTCTGCATCTGCAGAGACAGAGAAAAAGCATTAACACTTCAAGCCCAATGTGACACTTCTTCAGAACTGAAAAGGATTGGAACCTGGGATTTTTAATCCCTTGTCAGAAATGGGGAATGGATGACAGGGAAAAGAGGGTGCGGCAAAGATAAACGGGCTTTTAGCACTGCTGAACGAGTGGATGATGTAAAATGGGTTTACATTTAGGTTTGAATGGAGAAAGGGGTTCTCTCTATTGAGTGCAAGATAAAGAAGAGACAACCACACAAGGTCATAGGGAGGCCAGGAGGGAGAATGTTGACTATGTAGCATTATATAGATCTGGCCTTAAATACGTTTTCACTGTCGAGATCATCGCCCCCTTTATACAAAGGAATCCAGGTGTTTGACTTCTTATTGGCGCTTGTAAGCGTTTCATGCTGCCTTAGTATTGTAACATGGAGAAAACACAAATCACCACATGAAGTTTGGGCTGAGTATTGTTTACCTGTCATGTTTAATATTGTTTAAATTTTCAGTGCTTATCTTTAAATGCTTGTTCTTGAAATTAGTATCAGATGGATTGTAGGAGGTTGGGTCTTGACATTGTAAAAGCTTCTAAAATCCTGAGAGATATGGATAGGGTAAATAACCAAGATCTTTCCAAAGGCATGGGGGAGTTCAGCCATAGAAGGCACAGTTTTAAGGTGAAAGAGGAAAGATTGAAAAGGAACGAAGGGGCAACTTTTTTACACAGAGGATGGTTGGGTATTTAATGAGCTGTCAGAGGAAGTGTGGTAGATGCCAGTACAGGTACAACATTTAAAACTCATTTGGACAAACATATGAATGGGAAACATTTTGAGGCATATGGGTCAAATGAAAGCAGGTGGGTCGAGCTTAATTTGGAAAACTTGGCCAGCATGGACATTTAGAAAAGATTCACGCAGGGTCTGAGTGGTTTTGTGAAAGGGAAATTATACTTTGCCCTGGAAAATCATGCAAAATATTTCTGGAGATGCCAGAGAATGTAACAAGCAGACTTCATAAAGGGGATCTGGTTGACACCAGGCTTTCCAGAGATTTTCCACAAGGTATTACAAAATAAAAGTTCTTACACATGACAGAAGGTCGTAGGATGATGGATAATGTATGAACATGGGGTGATGATTGGTTCGCACATAGAAATCAGAGAGTCTGGATTAATGAATCTTCATGATAAAGGTGTATCTGCTGGAGTACCACAGCTCTGAGTCCGATGGCATCAGTTATTTACAATCTATACTGATAGCCTGAAAGAGGGAGTTGAGTGCAACATAACATCCGAATTTGTGGATGACACTGAGAACCAAAGGCAGGCTGTTATTTAATGGAGAGGACTTCCAGAAAAGGAGCAGTACAAAGGGATTGGAGTCTTCCTGAGTATGAAACATAAAGTCAGCATGCTGATGCAATAAGTAACTGGGTTGTTTCAAAAGATGGGTTCCTGGGACGAAAGGTTTGTGTTAATGAGATACTCTACAATCGTGAGGCGATCATTCATTGGGGTTTAAATGAATGAGGAGTGATACTGCTGAAAAATACAAGACACAGAGAGGGGTTGACACTGTAAATGTTGAGAAGTTCTTTCCATTCCTGGGTGGAGTTCCGAAATGGAGGACATAGATACCGATTATGGAATATCGATTTCAGTCTGAGATGCAAAGTGATGTCTTCTCTCAGAAGGTAGTGAATGTCTGGAATTCCCTAACTCGGAGAGGTGTGGAGAGACAGCAAATTTGGACTATACAAACACCCAGCGGGTATATATAACTCATTCACTCTCCTCAAGGAGTCGGCAAGAAAGTGGAGTCGAGTCCTGGAGTAGATCAGCCATGTTCGTATTAAATGACAGGGCAAGCTTGAGGGGCCGAATAGCCTACTGTTGTTCCTAATGTTACTAATTTCACATGTTATGCTTTTGAAAAGTAACTGGTTATTTTCCTGGAAGTTGTGTTGTGTAATGCTACATTCGGATGAGCAGAGGATTAGTTTGAGTTTACTCTGGGTGGGGTATGGGGGCTGGAGTTACAGCGAACCTGGGTCTGGGACATAGCTTAAATTTGGAGAAGAAGTTACAGAGATGGGAAGCCTGGAAACAGGGATTGGGGGTGAGCGTCATTTCCTGATCCAGGCTAGATTTTCCAAGTACATTTCCAAAACTACACCTAACCATCGGAGTGTCCTCGATTTGCAGGTCCGAAGGGCTGAATGGAACATCAGAAAACAGGGCTGAGGGATAGGAATGGCCATTCGGCCCTTTGACACTACGCCACCAGTAAATGAGATCGTGGCTCATCTCATTGTGGTCCCAGCTGCACTTTTCTCTCCATGCACCACTATCCCTGATTCACCTCTCTGTGGAAAATCAGATGAAGCCAGCCTCGATATAATATAAAGATTCAGCCATCCCAAACTTCTAGGAAAGAGGATTTCCACTTGACTGAATTCCCACTTTGTGAATTTCTTCTCACTCCATTTGTGACTGAGGATGAAGGGTATCACTATTTCCTTTTCTCGTCCCAATCCTCCACTGCTCACAACAAATTTTAAATGAAACCAGGTTGGTGATATGACCGATGATAAAGGTCTCAGACTGGCTTAGGTTCAGTGATAAGAAGTCAGGCAGATTTCTTTCGTCAGCCACAAGTTACTAACAGAACTAACGGAGGACTATGGTGGATCTGTGGGTGGCACTGCTTACTCACATCACCAAGGTGCTGGGTTCGATTCCAACCGCGGGCAACCCTCTATGTGGAGTTTGAACATTCTCCTCGTGACCGTGCTGGTTTCCTCTCAGTGCTCCAGTTTCCTGCCACAGTCCAAAGATGTGCAGTTAAAAGTGGATTGCCCATAGTGCCCAGGGATGTGTAGGTTAGGTGGGTTAGTAATGGGAAATGTAGGGTTACATGGATAAGGTAGGGGGCCACGTCCAGGTAGGATGCAGTTTAGTGCATCGGTGCGGACTTAATGGACGGAATTTCCTGCCTCCACACTGCAGGGGTTCTAAGACAATGACTACAAATTTGGCCTATACAAACACCCAGTGGGTACATACCTAATCCACACTTATCAAGGTCTTGTATGTTTTATTCTCATTCCAAGCGTACCCTGTTAAAGCCTTCATAATATAAGTCCATGAATATGTGAAATGAAACATCTCTGAACTGCTTTCAATGTAATTATATCCTTTCTCAGATAAGGAGACACAAAAAAAAATCTCACACTCAGAGCATAAAGTTTATATTTGTTTTCTCAAAGTGCTGAGTGTCTTTGGAACACTCTTCCCCACAGACCGTTGGAGGCAGAAATATTGAATATTTTTGAGGCACCGACAGAAGGTTCATGAATAACAACAGAGTCAAGGATTATCGAGGAATGGGCAGCAAGTTGCAGCGTAGAGGAAAATGTAGACAGTGGTGTCAAATTACACCGGTCCGGAACATCCAGGAATATAATGCAAACTGAAATGTTAATATCGATAAAACATTAAGGGGGAATCCAAGATACCGGAGATCGGGAAGGTCTGTTTTGCTGGGCTCTGCATCATAGCACGGGCAAAGTGGTTCTCTAACACAACCCATCCCAACCATTTACGTAAAATTCAACACTAAAAGAGCGATAGAATCTTTACTAATCCCGTTTTATCATATGGAAATGACAAAACATGGGAAAGGATCGAGTAAGTCCCAACACACAGTGCACCCGTCAGAAGCATCGAACATGCCTGAGGCTGTAGCTGCAACCCACTCTGCTCGTTCCATAGACCCAGTTACTCACCAGGCCTTGGTCACTGAGTTCACCAAGTTATGCGAAATGATTGAAGTAATGATTGAAGAAGGGTTCAGCAGTGGCTAGGTCCGCTCTCAGCCATGCTCCAAAAACATGAGCAGCAACTTGACAGCCTTGGAAACAGAACAGATTATGCCAAGCGCTGAACTGCAGCGACAGAGACCGCGATCAGTTCCTTTCAGGAGAGGATTCTCGCCTTTGAAAAGCAGGTCCATACCTTAACTGACCATGATGATGACCTCGAGAACAGGGATAGGATGAAGAATGTTCACATCGTCGGTTTGCTGGACCGGATGGAAGGTGGTCAGCCAGTGAGATTATTGAAAACTGGCTGCAGCGATTCCTTCACTTCAAAACTGAAAAGGGGCAGGTGAAGACTGAAACAGTTAATCGAGTTATGATGCGGAGGTCAGACTCAGACCAACGTCTTCGCCCTGTCCTTGTGCGGTAACATAGTTATGGGGATAAACATAGGCAGATGGAATCTTCCAGAACCCAGGGGAAAGATCTGATGGCTTTAATTCACGAGGGCTCCAGGATGATGATCTTTCAGGACTTTTCAACGGCGGTGATTCAGGAAAGAAAATCTTTGGATGATATCAAGAGAAGAGTAAGGGAACTCGGGAGTCAGTATTCCTTAATATACCCAGCGGTGCTCCGTATTGCTTTCAATGGATCCATACACTTGTCTGACTCTCCAGAGAAAGCGAAAACTTTGTGACATTTTAAAGTAAGATGGATGTTAGGATAATCACGTTTCTCTCCTAAAGAAATTTTCTTGGATTTTTCTGGTATTAACCAGTGTTAAATTATAGTCGGGGATGGGTAGAGTACTCACTTTTAACTTCTTCATTAGTATTACTACACTTTTTCTCTTTCCTTGCTTGTGTCTGGGGAGCGACTCAAGCTGGAGCGGGTTACAAAGGTAGTTGTGATGACTAAATACCGACCAAAGGGCAGTTGAAGCCCGATTTTTGTCGTTAATTGCCCTGAATGTCATGTTGGTAGCAGGCAGAAGATGAAGCTTTGGGGTATGTAACCGTCCTCACTGGACGGGCGTGGGGGGGGGGGGGGGGGGGGCAGGTGGTGGGGAGGGTCATTGGCACTTTGGATTTTGTTTCACTTTTTGGTTTTTTTTGTGTGTTTAGTTTTGGAAAGTTTTGAGAGCTTGATAGATGTAGTAGTCTTAGTTCGTGTTGTTTTTAAGCTTTTTGAGTCTTTTTTCATTTATGATCAGTGATGTGTAATTCGAGTTCTTCCAATCTAGAGCTCAAATGTTGCTCGAGTGTGTGATGGATAATGATGTGCTTAAATGGGGTACCTGGAACAATAAGCGGAGCCATAGTCCAGTCAAGAGGAAAAATGTATTGTCTAGTCTTAGGAAGGAGAGGGTGGATGTTGTCCTATTGCAGGAGATGCACCTTGATGACAACGACCATTTGATATTACAGCAGGGCGGATTTGATCGGGTTTATTTCTCGTTTTATTAATAATAGGAGTACGGGAGAAACCATATTTGATAGGAAGAATCTTCCAGTTAAATTACTAGATTACATTAGACATTCACAGGAGGTTCATAATCCCCAAACCCTTGAACTATGGGAAAGAATACAATATTTTGAATGGATATTGCCTCCCGTCGCACCCTCTTAAAACCGTGGTAGATGCATTTTCCAAATTAAGTTATCTTGTCTCATGGTGCATTAGTGTCGATGATTTCACCTGTCTTATGGACCCCACAGTGGACAGAATGTTCAAAGATCACCCAATACCCTCGTCATAATGTAAGCAATTAGTTGATTCTTGTGCAGAACGAGAGCTGGTGGATGTCTGGAGGCAGATCCACATCACAAGTAGGAATGTTATTTTGTCCTATCACCCACTTAAATGCCACACGAATGTTGATCTCTTCTCCATCCCTGCAACAATCTTAGATTCGGTGGCATCCTGCACAATTGGGAAAATTACAATTTCTGACCGTGAAGCAGTTTCACAGTTTTGAGACGCTGGCGAATGGATCCTTATTTTTCTTAAGGCTAGTTAGTTCATTGAGAATTTCTGTAAAGATTTCAGATCTTTCTTAGCCATTAATGCAGATTTAACCAGTAACACATCCATTCTATGTGAAACTACTAACGCTCATGCCAAGGAAATAGTTATTCATCAGGAAGCGGCAGAAGGGGGAGCAGGAACGCTGGCTCGAGGCACAGCTGAGGACAGCCGAGAGTGCATACTGTGATAGCCCCTCAGTGCCTAATCTGCAGAGGATCAAAACGCTTCAGTCTACAGTGAATTCCACGCTCACACAGACAGCCAGGAAGGAACTTACTTTTGAAAAACAAAGGCTGTTTGAACATGGTGATAAGCCAGGCAAGTATTTAGCCTAACTTGCCAGGAAAATGAGCGCCCCCTCAAGCCATTACCTAAATTAGGGAATGTACTGGGATCCTTCCCTCCGATTCCAAAAAGATTA
Source organism: Chiloscyllium punctatum (assembly GCF_047496795.1). Taxonomy (NCBI): domain Eukaryota; kingdom Metazoa; phylum Chordata; class Chondrichthyes; order Orectolobiformes; family Hemiscylliidae; genus Chiloscyllium; species Chiloscyllium punctatum. Next base: position 22,655,714 of record NC_092762.1, read on the forward strand.
ATGCAGCCTGTCCGAGAATTTTCTCCGAATTATTTCAGCCTGACCATTTTGAGGATAGATGGATTAAGATGGAGTCATTTTTCAAGAACCTGTGTCTTCCAGGAGTAACCCTTGAATACGTGTTGTGCCTTAATGCACCATTGTAAGCGCAGGAGGGTGTGAAGCAGCTTCAGAATGTAAAGGTGCACGTTCCTGACGGATTTCTGAGTGAATTTTATAAATAATTTATAAACCTATTGTCAGGACTGATGTTTAACATGTTCTGTCACTCATACAGTCACGAACCCCTCCCTCCATCCTTCAGAGAGGCTCATATCTCTCTGATGCTTAAGAATGGAAGACCCTGGAGGATTGTGCTTCTTACACGCCAATCTCACTTTTAAATTTTGGTTTCAAAATCCCGTCTGTGACCTGTACATTAAGGTGGAAACTTTGCTGCCTTCCGTTACCAAAGAGGACCAAACATGCTTTATAAAGGGCCACAGATCTTCCTACAATGTTAAGGGTTTACTCAATATTATCCAAGAGTGTCAACAACAATCTTTCCAGGGAATAATGATCTCTTTAGATGAGAGAAAGCATTTGATTGGGTTGAGTGGCCGGATCTCTTCTGTACATTAGAATGGTTTGGTCTATGCAAAGTTTTTATCAAGTTGGTGAGAGTCCTTTACCGTGATCCTCTGGCTGCGGTTCTCACTAATGGTGTGGCCAACCAGTAATATTAATATTTCTCCAGGCAGCCGACAAGGTTAACACCTTTCACCATTGTTGCTTACGTTGTGGATTGAGCCACTGGCGGAGGCCATCCGTAGGGATGCCAACATACCTGCCCCAGAAGTAGGATAGAAGTCACGTAAGATTACATTGTATGTTTTTTGTCAAATTCCGCAATTTCGGTAGTTCATGTGATGCAATTCATTGATTCGCTTGTTGACTTTCCGACAATAAGATTGATTTTACAAGGTTGGAGGCCATGCCTATGGGAGGTCTTAGGGAAATACCTGATACTGAGGCCAAATTCTGGTTTCCTTTTAAACGGTCACTGGGGTGGTTTCCCTATTTCAGTATATTCATTGCATCTGTCTTTGATAATTTATTTAACGTGAACTGTATCCATTTGTTTGACAAAATTAAACAAGACCTTCAAAGATGGGAGGCATTTCCAATATCCTGCCTCGGTGGGATAGCTGTTATTAAAATGAATGTAGGGGTAAATGTCGGGGAATGGGTCTGAGTGGGTTGCACTTCGGCGAATCAGTGTGGACTTGTTGGGCCGAAGGGCCTGTTTGCACACTTTAAGTAATCTAAGATGATTTTTAGAAAAGAATGGCTGGTTTAGCTCTTTTATTTGGCACCATAGGTGATTCTTTATCAAGCTAACAAAATTGCAACTGCCCCACAGATTTTGGGGAGTTGATCTCCAGATGAAAAGGAATCAATTAGGTTTTTTTCATCCTATGTGAGTGCCTGGGCCACTGTGGTCTCGGCATCAATATGGCTAGACATTGAGCCCTCTCAGACAAAGTGAACCCTTATAAGTCTGCTGTTCTTAGATAAAATGACAACGTTTATGAAGTATTGTCATAAACTAATGATGATCAATGCTGTTAAAACTTTAAGGACAATGCGTCAGATCGACGGCAATACAGACAAAACCATGTTTCTTACCCCTCTAATTGATATACCGGGTTGTCAACCGGGGATGATGGATTCCAGGTTTAAACTGTGGGCAGCGATGGGGATACCTTGCTTGAGTGATTTAGAATTAGTAGAATCCCAACAGTGTGGAAACAGGTCATTGGGCCCAGCAAGACCACTTCGACCCTCCGAAGAGTAACCCACCCACACCCATTCCCCTACCATCTTATATTTACCCTGATTAATGCCCCAATTACAGATCCTGGAACACTATGAGCGATTTAGCAATGGCCAATTCATCGAACCTGCACATCTTTGTAACTGTTGGAGGAAACCTACGCAGACACAGTTGAGAATATAAGAACTCCACACAGCCAGTCACCCAAGGTGGAACCAAACCCGTGACCCTGGTGCTGTGAGTCAGTGCAAACCACTGAGCCACCACGTGTTACTTGAGGGAGAAACAATGATATCATTTGGTCAAATAACTCGTTAAGTATAGACTACCTAGTAGAGACTTCTTCTGTTTTTTTTCCAGATTAGAGATTTGATTTAAAAAAAATTAACGGAGACTGATAGATCCGATGCAGAGAAGTGGGTTCTTTTTGCTAAGAATACACTCTCTGTCAGTACACTTTATCATCAGTTGGATAATGTCCCCTCAGACAAGACTGTGCAGCTTCGTGACGTCTGTGCGAGAGAATTGAGGGTTGAGATCTCTTCGGAGACATTTGAGGATATTTGTGAAAATGCTCAAAGGATTTTGATCTGTAACAGGACACATTGCATGCAGTTGTAAATTCTTCATAGGGTCAATCTGACACCAGTGTTTCTCTCAAAATTCAAAGTGGGATTATCTTCAGCATGTCCTAAATGCAGAATGACAACAGCACTCTTGCTCATTGCATAATGTCCTGCTGCAGGCTTCATATATATTGGAGCACTGTGTTAGGTTTGACAGAGTGGGCCTTGGGGACCGAATTGGAGATGGACCCGGTTTCTCTTTCCTGGGCCTGCCCAGAGTATCTTACGCATGGGAAAAAAATCCTTACTTTCTGTGCTAGGAAACTTATTCTGTTGTGTTGGATGTCTGAAAACTCCTCGGGGCTGTTGGTCTTTGTAAGCTCCCGTTGGACTTTCTCACCAGTATGGTGCACCAAAAAACAGAGATTAGTATAAGTCATAGATTCAGAGAGACGTAAAGCATGGAAACCTTCGGTCAAACCCATCCATGCCGACCACATATCCCAAAACCAATGTGCTTCCACCTGCCAGCACCCGGCCCAAAACCCTCCAAACCCTTCGTATTCACATACCCATCCAAATGCTTCTTAAATGTTGCACTTGTATCAGCCTCCCCCACCTCACTTGGCAGCTCATTCCATACACGTTTGAAATAATTGCCCCGTAGGTCTCTTTTGTATCTTTCCCCTCTCACCCTAAACCTATGCCCTCTCGTTCTGGACTCCCCGACCCCAGGGAAAAGACTTTACCTATTTACCCTATCCATGCCCATCATAATTTTGTAAACCTCTATAAAGTCACCCCTCAGCCTCCGACGCTCCAGGGAAAACAGCCCCAGCCTGTTCAGCCTCTCCCTATAGCTCAAATCCTCTAACTTTGGCAACATCCTTATACATCTTTTCTGAACCCTTTCAAGTTTCACAACATATTTCCTTTAGGAAGGAGACCAGAATTGCACGCAATATTATAACAGTGGCCTATCCAATGTCCTGTACAGTCGTAACATGATGTTCCAACTCCTGTACTCAATACTCTGAACAATAAAGGAAAGCATATCAAACGCCTTCTTCACGATCCTATCTACCTGCGACTCGACTTTCTAGGAGCTATGAACCTGCACTCCAAGGTCTCTTTGTTCAGCAACACTCCCTGCGACTTGACCATTAAGTGTATAAGTCCTGCTAAGATTTGCTTTCCCAAAATGCAGCACATCGCATTTATCTGAATTAAACTCCATCTGCCACTTCTCAGCCAATTGGCAATTTGGTCAAGATCCTGTTGTAATCTGAGGTGACCTTCTTCGCTGTCCACTACACCTGCAATTTTGGTGTCATCTGCAAACTTACTAACTGTACCTCTTATGCTCGCATCCAAACCATTTATGTCAATGAGAAAAAGTAGTGAATCCAGCACCAATTCTTGTGGCACTCCACTGGTCACAGGCCTCCAGTCTGAAAAAACAACCCTCCACCACCACTCTCTATCTTCTACCTTCGAGCCAGTGATGTATCCAAATGGCTAGCTCTCCCTGTATTCCATGAGATCTAACCTTGATAATCAGTCTCCCATGGTGAACCTTATGAAAACCCTTACTGTAGTCCATTTAGATCACATCTACCCCTTTCCCCTCATCAATCCTCTTTGTTACTTCCTCAAAAAACTCAATCAAGTTTGTGAGACATGATTTCTCACGCACAAAGCCATGTTGACTATCCCTAATCGGTCGTTGCCTTTCTAAATACATGCACATCCTGTCCCTCAGGATTCCTTCCAACAACTTGCCCACCACCAACGTCAGGCTCACTAGTCTCTCGTCCCCTGGCGTGTCCTTACCACCGTTCTTAAACTGTGGCACCACGTTATCCAACCTCCAGTCTTCCGGCACCTCACTTGTGACTTTCCATATTACAAATATCTCAGCAGGAGGCCCAGCAATTACTTCTCTCGCTTCCCATAGAGTTCTAGGGTATACCTGATCAGGTCCTGTGTACACGTTTCAAGACATCCTTGGGTATTTATCCACCTTTACCCATTTTAGTACATCCAGCACTTCCTCCTCTGTAATATGGACATTTTGCAAGGTGTCACCATCTATTTCCCTACATTTTATGTCTTCCACAATAAATACTGATGCAAAGTAATCGTTTAGTATCTCCCCCATACTTCCTGTGCTAGGAAAAATATTCTGTTATGTTGGATGTCTGAAAAGCCCCCGGGTCTGTTGGGTCCTTGTAAGCTTATCATGGAGAATATCCTTTTGGACTTTCTCACAAGTATGGTGCACCAAAAAGCAGAGATTTATATAAGATATGGCAACCTTTTTTGGATTACCCCGATACAGGCTTATCTGCCGCTCTAAGAAGGGCTTTTACATAGCCATGACAATATTGTCTAATGAATCTAGTATGAAGAATTATGAACATATGAATGTGTAATGCTCTCGAAGAACGAGAACTATCATTTTGTTATGTTGAGCCACATTATTTATTTATTGTTTATTGTTTATTTTTTGTTTTTCTTTTGTCCATTTAGAGACTTTAACTTGTTTTGTATGTACATGCAATTGGGTGTAATTTTGTTCAGTTATTTGAGTTGTTTTGTTATTAGTTTAATATAATAATAAAAACCTCATTTTCAATAAAAATGCTTGTTAAAAAAATAAAATGCCAGAATTGTTAGAATAGAGTCCCAAAGGACTCTCATTAGAGAGCCTACTCATGGTGGTTTATCCTGAGGGTCACCACACCCCAGTGACAGGGTGAGGTTGAGAGAGCATCCCCTTCATGGTAACTTCTGTCAGTGTGGGGAATTGAACCTGCCCTGGTGTCCTCCCTCTGCATCACAAACCAACCATCCAGCCAACTGAGTGGGAGACTGTGTAACTGTTACAAACAGAATCAGTCACAGACAAAGGGCAAGAGAAACATTCATGACAAGCAAAAAGGTATATTTGAGATAATCGTCATGGTAACGGCTGAGGATAAAAACGTTCTCTGCTAGAAATTGTATTTTATAATGAGACAAGTTTCTGGAAGCTGCCTTTGGCTGAATACAATAAGGTGAGACAAGTGAAATAACCAGAATGACTAATTGTGGTTTGATATCGATAACCATAAAGTAAGTGCATGTTTTTGATTGGTCTGTGGAAAGCATACTGACTGTTGCATGAATTTATAAATCAGATGAAATATATTGTAAGGAGAATCCGTCCCCACGGGAAATGCCTTCTGAACACATGCGAGATGAATCCCAGGGTATGAAGTGTCTGAGAATCGTCTGCTCAGTAACAGGAAGCTGGGGGTTGAATGACTGAAAGTTCCTGTAACATGGAGCTGAGAAAGCCATCGGATCGCCCCCGAACGTATTGAATGTTGGAGCATATTTGAAGTACTGAATGGCATCATGATGGATTTTAATTGTGTGTGATTTGAAAAACGCACATCTCTACTCCATCATTTTACGTGTTACACACTGGGGCACAGCCGTTTTTCTGTAAGTGGGAATAAGTTGGAACATTATCTGGAACATTCCATAATTGGCATTCTCCAGAATATTTTATAACTCTGTGTGTGTGTGTGGTGGGGGGGGGGGGGGTGCATTAGAAAGGCAAGAGAGAAAGAGAGAGAAGGTGCTGCATGCAGTAGTGAGAGTGGTGGAACATGAGCCTTGTTCGGGGGTCAGTGCTATAACAGATATACAGTGAGTGTGAGGGAGCAGAGAAAATATGGTGACCCTTATCCTGACAGAGTGGGGAAGATTATTGATGCTTGTCCTGTTTTGCTGGACATTTCTTCAAACCGCACACTGCACTGACCTGGGTGAGGAGTTCAGACCATGCTCGGTGGGTCTGGTGGTGTGATCCCTCTGGGAAGAGAATGCTCCCCCTCTGTACTAGCCCATCCACCAGGACCTCCGTGCCCCTGTTGACAAACCGTGGTGTAATTTCCCCTTAGCTGCTATGCTCGGGGCAAACTGTGCAGGGCAGTTCTGAACTGAGAAAGCACAACCATGTACCCATTGGCTTTTTAAAGATGGCACAAGTGTCAGGGGTCACAGAATATCCGGGGCATCCCGGCAGTGGTGAGTACCTCCAGTCTTGATGGGTTGGAGAATCGGGCTGGCATTGTATGAGAGGGACATTATGGAGTGGGGTGGGTAGTTAATGAGGTGAGTTTGGTAAGATCGCACCAGGAAACGAGCTCGGCTTCGTGCAGACAACCCCTCTGTCACACTTAATTAAAATGTCACTGCGACAGTTTTTTTGTTAGATTCAGCCCAGTGAGGCGAAGACTCGGCTTTCCTCATTCGCAGTTACAAAGCTGCAGAACAAATGCTCATCCAAAACTCTCCATCGCCTGAACTCATAGCAATATCCCTTTCACTCATAATTCTTCGAAATACTTACCCGTGTTGCATGATACTATCGAAATGTCTTCATTCTGAAACCTGTGAACATATCCTTCCATGACATTTTATCTCAGTCTCCCCCCCCCCCCCCACCCCGCATCCTATCTCCACCCCAAAACACACACATTTACAGTCATATTGCACGAGACTGCCAGTATGACTGGTCATTTGGCCTAGCTGGTCCATGGCAACCAAAATGTACATCCAGACTCACCCCATTTCCCTGCCCTTGTTCTGTATCCCTCTAATCCTTTCCTATCTGTGTCTTTGTTAAATTGCCTTTTCAATGTTGTTATTGTACCCACCTCAATCACTTCCACTGACAGCTCAGTCAATATGCGTACCACACTCTATGTAAAAAAGTTTCCCCTCAGTTTCCTTTTTATATTTTTTATCCTTTCCAAACATTAATGGATGTCCTCTCGTCATCGATTCACCAAACTTGAGAAAAAAGTTTGAAGTATTCACCCCATGCACGCCTCTCATTATTTTATAAGGGCTACACTTCTATAAGAACCCCCTCGGTTTCCTACGCTGTAAAGAAATAAGTTCTAACCTGTCCAACCTCTGCCTATAACTTAGACCTTTTAGTCCAGGAAACATCTTTGGAAATTTGTTCTGCATACTTTCTAGTTCAATAATATCCTTTCTAGAGCAAGATGAACAAAACTGAACACAATACTCCAACTGCAGCCTTACCAACATCCTGTACAATTGCAGCATAAAGTCCCAACTTCTATACTCAATGCGTTGATGAAGGCCAATGCGCCAATCGCCTTTTTCACTGTCCTGTGTATCTGTGACTCAAATTTCAGACAACCGTGCACCTGATCTCCAACGTCCTTTTGTTCCACTACACGCCTTAAGGCACTATCATTCATCATTAAACTCCTACCTGGATTTGACTTTCCAAAATGCAAGACGCCACACTTATCTATATTAAACTCCATTTGCTATTTCTCAGTCCACTTCCCCAGCTGATCAAGGTACTGCTGCAATTTCTGATAATGTTCCTCACTGTAAATGATGTCTCCTCATTTAGTGTCATCTGCAAACCTACTAACGTTGCGTTGTGTACTCTGGTCCAAATCATTGATGGAGAGAACAAACAGCAATGGGCCCAGGACCGACCACGAAGGCACTCCACTAGTTACAGGCCTCCAGTCCGACAAGCATACCTCCACCATAGCCATTTGCTTCAGAACATTAAGCAATTGTGTCGCCAATTTGCCAGTTTACATTGGAGTCCATGCGATCTAACCTTCTAGAGCGGCCTACCATGTGGAACCTTATCAAAGGCCTTACTGAAATCCATATAGACTATATCCACCATCTTTCCTCGTCAACCTTCCAAGTCACTTCCTCAAAAATCTTGATCAAAATTTGTAAGGCATGATCTGCCACGCACAAAGCTATGCTGACTGCTCCAAGTCAAACTCTGTCTTCCCAAATGCATCTATATCTTATATCTCCGAACCTTCTCAAGTGGTTTCCGAAACAGATGTGAAGCTTACTGGTCTATATTTCCCAGGTTTTTCTTTGCAGCCCTTCTGAATAAGGGCACTACATTTGCTACTGCCCAGTCTTCCGAGTCCTTGCCCCTGAACTACCTTCTCTCGCCTTGTGGAGTGCTCTTAGATATATCTGGTCAGGACCAAGAGATTTATCTGACTTTGTGCATTCTAATATGTCCAACAGCACCTCTACTGTGATATGGACTGTACCAAGATATCGCCACTAACCTCCCAAAGGTCACAGGTCTTCATGTCTTTCTTCATGATAAACACAGAGGGGAAATTGAGGACCTTACCCATCTCTTGAGGTTTTACACATGTTTGCCCATTTTGGATTGTAAGGCGTCCTATCTCCCTCTAATTGTTCTTTTTATTTACTATACTGAATTTGGATTCATCTTAATCTGCTCAGCCAAGGCTATATCATACCCCATTTTTGCCCTGCTGATTTCCTTCTTCAGTAAACTCCTGTAACCCCTGTGTACCTCCAGAGATTCCCTTGGAACCAGCTGCCTGAACTTGAGTGACGCCTCCTTCCTTTCTGGTCAGAGCCTCAATATCTCTTGTCATCCAGGGTTCTCTCTTCCAGGCTCACATTCCCTTCACCCTCACAGAAACATGTAGACCTTGAACTCGAGCTATCTCACTTTTGAAGCCCTCCCACTTGCCCTGGATCCTTTTACCTGGAAACACACTACTCCAATCAAGCCCTGCAATCCGCAGTCAAATTTCAACAAAATTCGCCTTGCCCCAATTTAGAACTTGAATCTGTGGACCAATTTTGTCCCTACCATACCTATTTTAACATTAATACATCTCTGGTCACTTTTACCAAAATGCTCCCCCACTTTACCTCCGTCACCTCCTTTCCCAACAGTAGGTCAAGTTTGTCCCTTCCCGAGTAGGACCCTGTACATGCTGCTTGCGGAAGCTTTCCTGAACACACTTAACAAATTACATTCCATCTAAGTTCTTAACCCTCTGGAAGTCCCAGTCTATGTTAGGATAATTAAAATCACCTGTTATGACAACTCTATTGTTCCTGCAAGTCTCATCAGTCTTCCTGCATATTTGTTCTTCTAATTCCCATTGATTATTTGAAGGATTATAGTGCAACCACTATAACGTTACCAACCCCTCTGATTGTTTGCATCATTTACAAAATCTCATTGGATATTATCTCAGTTATTTCATCTTTAAATATTAGAGTGATACGCGCCTTAATCAGAACTATTGGTATTTAAATTGTTTCCATTGACATCTCTTCCTCGCAGTGACTTTCACATTCGCAGCATCCCTTGTCAAGGCACAGTGGAGATATGGAGCTGTAAATGGATGGGAGCTGCACATCCTGTCAGTTCCAACAGTGGTTGCAAGTTTCCCCACACTGAGCTGCGATCTAACACAGTGTTATCTAATAATGCAACAATCTGGGTTTATATATGAATGAACTAGTGCGGACTACACAGGCTCCCACGCTGGACATTTAACCTAGGATTATAGATCCAGCATTGGTGTGGACTGCACAGAGTTTCACTCTGCACATAGCTGGGTTGCATTCAGCAGACACTAGCCGGATCTACACAGTGGTCCATCCTGAACATGTAATGGTTATGTGAGTTAGAGTGCGAATGTGAGAGAACTAAACATCTGGCTACACCTTTATTTTATGTTTTCATTCTTGTGATTGGACTCTTCAAATCCTGACTCATCCAGTCAGACACGACCCTCTGGATGAGTCATGGTAACTGTTGTTACAGTATCTGTGTCGGCAACATACCAACAAATGGAGCAGAGGCTGCAGAGAGGACAGTCTCTGTGAAATGGAATGAGGGAATCACCATCAGATCAGCCGTGGTCTTAGTGAATGGTGGAGCAGGATTGAATGGACCACTGATGCAACTTATCTTTTATTTCTGTTTGTTCCAAGCAAACTCCCCTTCTCTCCAGTGTCCCATCCTGGTGGGGATTGAGTCACCTCCTCCTGTTCCTGCGTAACAGGATCCTCGGGCGTCACTAGCCTCCAGATTTCCCTGTGCCCCAGTTTTCAGCAGTTGAATAACTGCCTCCTGATCCGAAGTTTGTGAAAGTAGATGTCCTCCTCCTGCTCCTGAGTAACAGGCTCCAATAGCTCTGTGCTCACCTGCTGCTCCTGTGGAATGGAGGTGAGGGACTGAATGGCCTCTTCACATTCTTTACAGCTTTTTCTTGACTAAAGGCCTTTTCCCGTTTCTGTAAAGCACCATCAAAATCTGAATGATGTATTTTTGTATTTGACTCTCTGTGATTGAGCAAACAAGCCGATTGGCAGAATTCAGAAGCTGAATGGCCTCCTCCTGTTCCCGTGTGAAACACTGAAGAGTCAACAGACTCTCAGGGATGTACGGCATGGAAAAAGATCGTTCTGTCTGGTCATCCATACCGCCAAATATCCTAAATTAATCTCGTCCCCCTTGCCAGCAGTTGGCCCATCTCCCACTAAACACTTCCCATGCATGTATCCATCCAAATGCCTTTTAAATGGTGTAACTGTACCTGCCTCCACCACCTCTTTTGTCTGTTCAATCCATACACACAGCGGTCTCTGTGTGAAAATGTTGTCCTTCATTTCCCTTTTTAAATCTTTCTCCTCTCACCTTAAACTTTTGTCTTCTAATTTTGGACTCGTCTATCCTGGGAAAACATTGACTGTTTACCTTATCTATGCCCCTCATGATTTTATAAACCCCTTTAAGGAGTTCCCCCCCCCCACCCGCCTGTCTCAACACTTGAAAATAGCCCCAGCCTATTCAAACTCTCCCTAAAATCTAACCCTCCAACACCTGCAACATTCTTTTAAATCTCTTCTGCACCCTTTCAAGTTTGACAACATCTTTCCGACAGTAGAGACCAGAATTAAAGGCAATATTACAAAAGTGGCCAAACCAATGTCCTGTAAAGATGCAACATGTCATGCAAATGCTTCGACTCAAAGCACGCACCAATAAAGGGAAGATCACCAAATGCCTTCTTCACTGCGCTGTCTACCTGTGACGGTACTTTCAAGGAACGGAGAACCTGCACCATGAGGCTAGCTTTGCTGCATCACAAGGCAGCGACCTGGGTTTAATTCCAATCTTGAATGACTCGCTGTGTGGAGTTTGTCCATTCTCCCCGTGTCTGTGTGAGTTTCCTTCGGGTGCTATGTTTTACTCCAACTGTATAAACATATACAGATAAGGATAGATTGGCCATGCTAAATTGGGAAAGGCAGGCTCAGAGGGACAGGGCAGGTGTTTGTCCAGTGGGATACTGTTTAGAGGTTCGGTGTGGCCTCGATGGGCCGAAAAGCCTGTTTCCCCACTGTAGGGATTCGATAATTTCAATGGAGTTCTCCTTCACTGGCAGCTTTCGATAGGGCACTACCTGTAAGACTTACCTTGATTTGTCTTGCCCAAATGCAACACCTCATATGTAACTAAAATATACTCGATCTGCCACTCCTCTGTTCACCTCAGCAAAGTCCCATTATAGTCTGAGAGATCATTCCTCACTATCGACCACACCACCAAATTTGGAATTATCTACAAACTTACTGACCATACTTCATATACTCAAATGTAAATGATTTGTATCAGTGACAAAAGGCAGTGGACCCACTATTGATCTTTGCCGCACGCCACTGGTCACAGGTCTCCAAGTTTAATGAAGAAATGTCCGTTGTCATGCCCTGTCTCCAATATTCAAGAAAATTTCGGATCTAAATGGCGAGTTCTCCCTGGATCCCAGCCAGTCTAACCTTGCTAACCAGTCTACCATGTAGAACATTTTGGTAATCTTACTGAATTCTATAAAGACAACATCCACTCTCCTGCCTTCATCAATCATCTTCATCACTTCCTCAAAAGATTACACCGAGTCAATGAGACGTGATCTCCAATGTACAAAGCCCTCTTCAGTCTTTGTCTTTTCAAATGCATTTACATCCTTTCCCACAATATCCCCTCCAACAATTTAGTCTCCATTGACGTCAGGCTCAGCGATCAATGGTTACCTGTTTTTTTTCCCCTTACTTTCTAAAATAATGACACTATGTTAGCAGCCCTCCAGTCTTTTGACACCTCACCTGTGGAAATCAATGATACAAATACATCAGCAAAATGCTGACCAATTTCTTTCTTAGCTTCTCACAAACATTTGGGATACAACTGATCAGTTCACCTTTATGTGTTTTAAAATGTCAAACACCTCCTTGTAATATAGACACCTTTCAATGTTTCACTGTATATTTATTCATTCTCTCGCTCTTGTAACCTCCTCCTCATTAAATACTGAGGAGAATTTTTTGTTTCATAGCCCTCCAATCTCGGGTGGTTCCACACATAGGTAGCCTCACTGATCTTTAAGGGGCCCTATTCTGTCCCGAGTTAATCTTTTACCATTAAAGGATTTGTAGGATTTCTTCAATGCCTCGTTAACCCTATTTCTAAAGCCATCTCATGTCCACATTTTTCTGTCCCGAATTCCCCATTGACAATACACTTATTGCCCTTATATACCTCTCGGGATTCACTTGATCTCAGCTCTGTTTTCCTGACATATGCCCCCTTCCTTACCTTGATCATAACATCAATATATCTAGCCATCCAGCACTCCCTGCACCCACCAACCTTGCCCATCTCACTAAAAGGAACACGTTGGCTCTGGACTCTCTGAAACCACGTTTTGATGGCCTTGCATTTTCCAACCATCCCTTTCCCTGTGAATAGGGTATTCCAATCAGCCTTTCACAGGGCTCGCCTAACACTTTCAAAATTGGCCTTGTTCAATGTTAGAACTTTAATGTTGACATCAGGTATTTCCTATTCCACAACTAATTTAAAACTAATATTTATGCGAAACAGACTTGAAAGTTAAATCAACACCTCCTGCCCCTCTATAATGGGCTCGAAAGTCTGACTAGGCTCCTCCTGTCCCTCTGTAATAGACTCAAGAGGCTTAATGGCCTCCTCCAGTTGTTCTAAACACACTCGAGAGGCTGCATGGCCTCCTCCTGTCCCTGTGTAACAGATCCGAGACACAGTAACCCATGGATTACGAGCAGCCGTTAAACTGTATCTGATGGAGGTCCATCTGTTCTCAGATACAGAAACACAGACAACACAATGTCCTGCAGTTACACTTTATGCAGCTGCAGCAACACATCTCTTTGTTCTGAATGATTCTGTTGACAAAATGTGCCAATATTCCAGCTTTCCACCTTTTCAAGTAGCAACAGGCTAATATGGGCTGATTGGTCTTCTCTTCTCCCTCTGTAAGAGGCCCATTGGGAGAGAATTTCTTTGGCCTGTTCCTGAGCAGCAGTCCCAATGCTCTATATCAAGGTTATGAAAGGATTTGATAACAGGACATTAAAACCAGGATTGGCCGCACGCTGGTCAAAAAGCACCGTACTTTGTGTTCAGGTATCTCGAAACTTGCCCACACACCCCCCCCCCCCTTTTTATGCAGCCAATCTGTTATTTTATAACTGCCTCCTTTCATAAACAGAATGGAAACATACATAGACCCCTGCAGTGTTCTGTTAATACTCTCATATACAAGGAAAAAAAGATATAAAATATTGAAAGATTTATGGTCCATCCCTCAGCAAACCTCATCCATTGCATCCAGTATATGAAAAGTGATTTATTGAACTGGTTAACTGAGCCTGTTTGTTCAGTGACTGCGATTAATGCCACTCTCCATGGATTCTAATTATCCCAGTGGAGGGTTTCCATCTTTTAATGATAAATGGGCTCCGTTCAATGTGTCAACCCATAACATGAGCAGAGCATCACCGACAGCACTGACAGGGATCAGCAGATCCAGAGAGAAGGGGAGGAGAGATCAGAATCTGAGAACATTAGACTGAAATATTCCAACAATGGATCAGAATCTGAGAACATTAGACAGGAATATTCCAACAATAGACAGGAGCTTAGCCGATTATGTTTGGTATTTTTCTGCATTTGATTGGATGTCATTATCATTGCGGATCTATTTCGCTCTTCTCTTTATTCAATACTTTTATTATCCCTTCCTGGCTATCGTTGGTGTTCCTGGTGAGTGTCACTATCCAGATTCTGTTTTTTATAAACCAGTTATGACTGTATTATAGTTGTTTCATATCGTCTACACTTCCTGCCACTATTATTGTTCCAATCCAATCCAATCTCTCAATCTAGATATTCACTCTACAGACCACTGCTAACTGCATCAATGAAGGTGTTCAATTACTGTCTCTCTCTCTCTGCTCTGGCAGTGTTACTCACGGGTCTCGATGTTGAACTATTCGGTTTCAGGGGAGAATCATAATGCATCGTATCATTGACTTTGCTGTTAAGAGCATGGAGGTCACTGTCGACTGTTCTGGTTACAAACTCCACTTCCTTCCACTGTTTCCATCCCATCCCTGGCCAATATCTGCAGCTGAATCAGACAAGTCACAACTGTGGGAGATCCCATTGACAATGAGCTGATTCTTGACACCATTCCCTGACATTTCTAACTTGAACTGCTCACCACTCCAGAATATATCTCACTGGTTTATTCCATCTGCTGTTTGAACCTTGAGCTATGAAGTGCAGGCTTAATGAAGCCAATAACCTGCTGCTGACGCTCCAGGCTTCAAACCTGCCGAAGCAAATCTGATTCGACCTCACACCAAACTCCCATCCATCTCTCATTCATGTGCATGCGGATGTATATTGCTGTTTTTCTGGCAGTGCCTTTATTTTAACATTCTTAAACACTTTACCTCATCTGTCCATGAAACTTCCCTCATTCTCCCTATTGATAAACAAAAAGCCTGCCAGTTGTTCTTATTTAAAATTGTTTTCTCCATGTGCGTTCCTTCTCAGACAATGAGTTTCGCATTCAACCACGCCTATCGCGCACACTGTCTCAGTCTCTGATGAACACACAGAGAGAGCAAACCTTCCCATTATAGGCAGTAATCTGATGCAAGTATAGTTAGCATATGTTAGTATAGTTTTCAATACTCTCCAGATAGTGCAGTTCACTGAGCAATACACTAGCATGGTGTGCACAGCTCTCCATGCTGGGCTGTCATCTTGTCCCAGTTTATGTTTGTTTGTGGTGTTCGGTGAAGCAGATTCAGAATTTGAAGTAACAAACCATTTCAGCTGATCTGACAATGCCTTTATTCAATGTTCTCATTCTTGTAATTTTACTCACGAAGGTCTCACTTCTGCAGTTAGTCCCACTGCCCTGTCTTTTTCCCCATATTTACACAACATCTTTTCAGTTAATTAACTGCCTGTTTCTGTCTTTAATGTGAATCTCTCTGACCCTTTGTATCTTTCCCTGGCCTTGGATTTTGTCTCCCTAGTGTATCGAGTGCTGGCATTGTGTAGCTCAGAAATAATGAAATGGCGTGTGTCAGGCTGTTGTTCACTTCCCGGTATGTCCCATGTGATGGTTCATGGACAGGTGTGTTTCAGATGTTATGAGACACATCCTTGTAACTTGGTGCGTACATGTGGCTGTCCCTCTTAGGTGACCTTGCGATCAGTAACACGAGGAAGACCACTGAGTAAAGGACCAGGCATCTGAATGGCCTGACAATGCTGTCACTTTTTTAATAAAAGGTTATTTTCTCCTTATTTTTAGTAAGAGGTCTTAAATGCCAAACTTCCTACTGAAAACGGCTCAAGTAAATAACATACGGGGGTTTAGGGTTTTTAATAAATAGTGGTAACCATGGCCAGCTCGCATAGACCAGGCTTTCTAGGTTTCTTTTCATTGTAGCAATAACAATCACCAGGTGCTTGGGGTCCCAGAACGGGTGTAAGTTTTAGTAAATTATCCCGAGCTGCTATTCTCTCTGGAAGCTCACTTGATGCTCTTTCCTCCTGGATTGGAGAACTGTATGCAAGAATGCATGTCTGAATGTTCCTTTTTGCCAAGGGGTGTGTTTAGGTGATTGTCGTTTATTGGAACAGTTCATTTGTAGAAGGTACTGGATCCATTATTCAGTTATGGTTTCCAATAGTTAAGTTAGTCTAAATTCCTCTTCATTGTGTATGGATTTTGATTAGAGTGTTTAAATACATTGTGTTTTGCTTAATGGTGAGTGGTTTGACGAGTACCATCACATCTGGAACACCCACTTCACATCTACCTTTAAAATAAGAAAAGGTTGGCATCCAAGCTACCCTCTTAAACTAGTTTGATTCAGTCTGGTTGGTCTATAACAAACTGGGGACTCTTGTCTGGTTCTAAATCGATAATACCAAACTGAGTTTCGAATTACAATCCCTACAGTCCGCAAACAGGCCATTCGAGCCAACAAGTCTACACTGACCCTCCGAGGAGTAACCTACCCAGACCCATTCCTCTACACTATTATTACACATTTACCCCGACTAAGGCACCTAACCCACACATCCCTGAAAACTACAAACAATTTAGCATGGCCAATTCACCTGAGATGCACACTTTTGGATTGTGGGAGGAAACTAGAGATTCCAGAATAAGCTCATGCAGACATTGGAGAGTATGCACTGGGAGGCTATTGGGTTCAAAGGTCCCGTATTGTAGTTGTTAGTGTCTTTGGTTCTAGATGTTGAATTCGGTTGGTTTAAACAGTGTGTTGAGTATAAAGACAATTTCACTCACTAAGAGTTCTCTGGGTATGGAAGAAGTAAAGTTAGGGGTAATGAAGGGAAGCTGTAGAAATTGACAGACAAGCTGGAGATGGGGTTGTGTTTGTCTGTGAGAAAATGAGAGATAAGTACAGCTATAGCTCGGCAATTACATTTGGTGGAACCGCCATCAGAGTCTTTGGAAATGGCTAGAATTCAATTTCAAATGAGGCACCTTGAACATGAAGAGGAATTGAAACATTTTGAATTATGATGAAAAGTAGAAATAAAAGAAAAGGAAATGAAGACGAAAGAGAGAAAAAAGAGAGAAGAAAAGCAGAGAGTTTCAACTTCAAAATTTAGTAATTAGAGAGGAAAGTTGACATAGAAGGTGGAGATGAAGGCAGACAGTAGGCTGGATAATGAGGATAGTGAGGATGAGCAACCCTATATAGCCAAAGGTCTGATGGGGATCTGTTTAAATACATCCAGGAATTATCTAAATTTGATGAGAATGATGGAGGGAGCCTTTTTAATATCATTTCAGAAAGTGGCCAAACAAATGCAGTTGCCAGAGAACATATGGATTTCGTTGATTCAAACAAAGCTGATAGGCATTTGCATCCCTATCAGAGGAGGTATCTGCTGAGTATGAGGAGGTAAAGAAAGCCGTTTGAAGTGCATATAAGCTTGTGCCAGATGCTGACAGACACTGTTTCAGGAATCTAAAATGGCATGCCTGGTTAAACGCACGTTGTGTTTGAAAGGATCAAACAAATTTTGAAAGGTGGGGAAGGGTATTAAAACAGAGCAAACCTATGACCCTTAGAGAGATTCTTATTTTCGAGAAGTTCAACAATTTACTTCCTGCAGTCATGAGAACTCATGTGAAAGAGCAGAGAGTAACAATGGGAAGGTTAGAAGCTAAAATGGCTGATGATGAAGATTGAGTTCAGAAATCAAAGTTTGGTTTCTGTGAGAGATTGAGAAGAATGTGTGAGATTTTCTTAGAACATATCCCTGTGAGCGTAAGGTTTACTGGCATAGGCCAGGAGTAGCAGGTAAAGAGGTTACAGCATTAAGAGGTAAAGAAGGATGTAATTCTATTATGCTGAGACATGAGGAGCTATGTCATTCGGAAGGACTATTGGAGAGATGAGAAGTGCTCCATTCTGTAACGTGTGGTTGGAGTGTCCAGTGGAAACATCAACAGATTTATTCCACAATGGGGAAGGAGGCCTTGAGCTTGGTGTTGGCATTACAACATTTCAGCATTTAAATTGCAAATAACGTATCTGAGACAAATCGTTTTCACTGATCGTAACCCCTTAAAGTTTTTGGAGAAGTTTAGGGAGAAAGATACCAGTCTGTGTCGACTGAGCTTATTATTTCCGCCATTCAATATGAAATTATATATGTGACAGGGTTCGAAAACCTAAGTTTTGACACGTTGTGGAAACTTGAGTGAAGAAAAAAAAAGGCATTCTGTGGTAGGAGTAAAATGACTGAAATCGAATCTCGTTGTGAACATTTGTATGCTCAGAGTCAATGTAATATATATGCATTGCAGTCAATAGACAATAGACAATAGGTGCAGGAGTAGGTCATTCTGCCCTTCGAGCCTGCACCACCATTCAATATGATCATGGCTGATCATTCCGAATCAGTATCCTCTTCCTGCCTTATCTCCATAACCCTTGATTCCACTCTCTTTGAGAGCTCTATCCAACTCTTTCTTAAATGAATCCAGAGACTGGGCCTCCACTGCCCGCTGGGGCAGAGCCTTCCACACAGCCACCACTCTCTGGGTGAAGAAGTTTCTCCTCATCTCTGTCTTAAATGGTCTACCCCGTATTCTAAAGCTGTGTCCTCTTGTTCAGCACTCACCCATCAGCAGAAACATGTTTCCTGCTGCCAGAGTGTCCAATCCTTTCATAATATTATATGTCTCAATCAAATCCCCTCTTAGTCTTCTAAACTCAAGGGTATACAAGCCCAGTCACTTCAGTCTTTCAGTGTAAGGTAATCCCGCCATTCCCGACAGTCTATTCATAGAGGAAGATTAGGAGGTCTAAAATGAATCCCTTTTTGTATATTGATGGGTCATTTTTTTAAAGGTGGAGTTGTGAGTATACTATCACTATAAAAAGGTGATTTTCTATTGGGATTTTTTTTTGAAGAGAGGTTATAAAGACAGAGGTGCAGAACTGCTGTCTGAAAACAGTTTAAGTAAATAATTGAGAAAGCCTTTAGGTTTTATTAAAACATTGGTAACAATGGAAGGGCAGCGGCCAGCTCTCCCAGACCAGGTTTACTCGGTTTGCTTTTAGCTGCAGCATTCAGAAGCTGTTGGGGATCCCGGAAAGGGTTGGAAGTTTCAATACATGATCCCCAGCTGCTTTTCTCTCTGAGATCCCTGTTGATGTTGATATCTCTTCTATCGGAAAACTGCATGTAAGGATCTGTATTTGAATATATCTTTGTGCCAAGCAGTGTATACCAAGAAGATACGGTATCTATTGTTTGTGTAAGTGTTCAAACATATAAGCTATCTTAAAATGTTCTTTTCTTTAATTGTATTTTAACTAAAGCATTTGAATAGATTATATTTTGCTTAATGTCGAGTGGGTTGACCAGTCACAACATATCAGGAACGCAAACTTCACATCTATTTTTAAAATAAGGAAAGGTCTAAGCGACCTTCTTAAAATATTTTGCAGGGATCTGGTCTGGTCCACAACACTTATAGATGAGGAGTTTCTGACTGACTCTTATTGAAAATTTAGTGGAGGGGTTGGGGATGGTTTGCTGGAGGTTGTGCTGTGAGCTGCCTGAGACATTCAGGGAGACATGAGGATTTACTGACCCATCTTTGGGTGGAGCCTGGGGACTGTAGTTACAGCACCTGGGTCAGTAACATGAGCAACAAATGGAGCAAAGGTTACAGAGTGGGGAAACTCTGAAAACACAGTTAGTGTATGTGTGGAAAGGGATCTGTTGGACCCAACCGAGTTTTCCATTAACAGCCTCGCAAGCTACACTTAATCCAGGAGCAGAGTGTGAGGGGACATTTATTGAACAAGGAGCTGGTCACAGAGCAGTGTCACCTCCTTTAAGCGTCCTGCAGCTTCCCCCCCGGGGAAAGGACGGTGCTGCCAGTGGCTGTTAGGGTCACAGTTTCATTCAGCTTCCATATTCTGGAACTTTCCAAGCAGGCCTGGGTGACATAGCCATCATCTCCCAGTATGTTGCCATCAATGTAACCATTCGGTGATGAAGGATATATATGGTGGATTAGGTAAATACATCGTTTCCCCCACAGCAGGGAGTTGCCAGGTGTATCCAGTATAATGGGATTCCCGATGGTGTACATGGCATCTGCAGAGTACCCATGTCACTGGGGAGAGGTAGAGGAACTGAAGGAGCTCTCTCTCTGTTAATGTTACCGTGTGCCCATGCACAGTACACTATGTTGGTGAATAACTCTTGTCCTGACAGCAGCCACAGTTCCTTCATTCACAAGCAGACAGCATTCCCATCGTCTTCGGGTCTCCATGTAGAAATGAATGAATGTATCTTGGATAATGGCCGTCCCCTTAATACATGTTTGAAAACAGCATCCCCATCACCAACCAAACACTTCAAAATATTCCATGTGTACGGAGAGCAATGGGGTCACTTGGAGTGTCTGGGAGCAGACGATCAGGGATGGAGCAAAACCTCCAATGTCTGAACGGGGCTGAGTGAACCCCCCAGTACACAGTATCATTAATCCCTGTAATCCCTCTCCATTTCAGTAACATACTGCCTTCCATTATTCCTGTAAATGAAATGACAGGTTATATCATGTTATATTGCACCTGCCAAATTATTCTCCATTGCCTTTACCTCTCTGTATCTATCTGTAGACCCTCCACCCTCTCTTGATAATTTAATCTCTTGCTTATCACAGCAACATGACCAAACTCAGTATCTGTATATCTGTTCCATCCTCCTAATCATTGATATAGATTGTAAATAGTGGAGGACCCAACACTGGTCACTGTGTGACTCCACTGGTGACGTTCTGTCAAACAGATTAAGACTGATTTATCCGGAGTGCCTGCTTCCTGTTTGATACACAGTCCTCTCCCATTACTGTGTAACACAGTGGAAAAGCTGAATATGAATGAGGAGAATCAGTCAGGAATCCAACCCCTCGAATCTGCTACGCCATGGAATACAATCATGGCTGATGTCATCGCGGTATCTGTTCCACATCCCTGCTATCTCTCGATCGTCAAACTATAGTCTCCTGTTTGGAGATTACGGCTGATGAAAAAAAAATCCACTCCATATCTACACTTTCAATTATATTTCGCATCTTACAGACCTCAATGAGCTCTCCTATCGTTCTTATAAAATCGAGATTAAAGGCCTGAACTGCTCAATTTCTCTTCATAAGACAAACACTTCAAATAAGGAATCAATCTGATGAAGCTCTTCTGAATTGCCTCCAATGGAAATACCTCATTCTGCAGGACACCCAAACTGTACTCCAGTTGCAGCCTCACTAATGCCTTGCATAGCTACAGCAACACTCCCTATCTTTCTACTCTATCCTTTTACAAATAAAGGATGAAGTTATACTTGCATTTCTCAGTATTTGAAGTACCCACAGGCAGGTTTTCTGTGATATGCAAGCAGGCACGCAGATCCCTCTGCACTTAAGCACTTTGATGTTTCTCACCAATTAGATAATAATTTGCCTTTTTATTAGGCTGGCCAACTTGAATTACCCCATATTTATCCACTTTAATTTTCATTGCCAAATGTTTGCCCATTCACCCAACCTATTCATATAGTTTTTAAATCTCTTGCATCATCATTCCGAAGTAACTTTCCACCAATGTTAGTGTCATCTGAAAATGTAGCTATAGTATTTTCTATCCTGTCAACCGAGTAATAATATCGATCCCAAATGGTTGAGGCATGAGAACCGAAATCTATGGCACCCAACAAATTGCATTTTCCAATTTTAAAATGATACATTTAATTCATCTGACTGCATTTTGTTGGTTAACCAATCCTCCATCCAAGTCAATAAATTACTCCTAAACTGATGCTGTCTGATCTTACCACTCACTCTTTGGAGAAGCGACATATCCGATGCCTTCACGAAGACCAGGAATATTCCATCTCCAGGATTCCCACTATCCACCTTGTTTGTCATATCTTTAAATAACTCAGGAAAACACTTCAATCATGGTTTATCTTTTGCAAAACCATGTTGAGTCCGATGGATTGTGGTTTATGTTTGCAAATGTCCTCAACAATGGATTCTAATAATTTGCCTTAAATTACAATACTTTATTGTTACATTTTACTCCCTAATGTATTCAGTTATTATAAGTTCTTCCCTTTTGAAAACCTTTACGTTTTCTTTGAATTCCTGTTTGATGGGCAAAAGGTTTTAAGAGGTGTGCTCCAATTGCAGCATAAGCGGTATGTGTGGGTGACTGGACTCATCATCCTGCTGGTGTACAAAATCGATGTGATGAAGTCTTTCTGGGGTTCCCATGTTGTCATCTCCAGGGCCAAAATGACCACCTCCTGTTGATGCGTTAGAGGGGTGGTGGATTATGGAATCTACCCGTTGCTGTGCAACATTTTGAGGGGCTGATGGGTCTTCTCATATTTCTCCATAATCGGTGGAGATACTGAATGGTCTCCTCATGTATCCCAGAGATGGGACCAAGGGAGCGATTGGTCTTCTCTTGTTCCCATACAACAGACACGTGTCTGAATTACCTCCTCCTTTCTCATGAAAAAAGTCTCAGATAGTTTTTATCCTAACACATTTCCCTTGCAACAGATTCGGTGGGTCTGAATGGCCTCCTGTTATCCCCGTGTAACAATCTCCAGTCACTGTGTGACCACTTCCAGTTCCTATGTTACGGACTTGAGGAGGCTGAATAGACTGATCCTGTTGCTGTGTAACAGGATACTGGTGCAGCATGGCCTACTCTGGGTCCAGTGTTATAGATTCGAGGGGCTGATTGGCCTCCTCCTGTAAATATACATCCGGCTCGAGGGGCTGAACAGTGTCGTCCTATTCTGGTGTAACAGGCTCGAAGGCCTGAATATCCTCCTGTTGTTCCTGTGTAACAGGCTGGAAAACGGAATGGATTCCCCCACGATCTGTGTAATTCTCTATGTTGAAATAAGATCATCCTTTATTTTTGTAAACTCCAATGGCTATTGGATGAACCTGATCATCCTTTCGTTATAAGCTAGCACCTTCATTGCAGGAATCAGCTGAGGGAACCATCTCTGAGCTGCTTCCAATATAACAACATCCTTTCTTCATTGAAGAGATTAAATCTGTACACACTACTCCAGATGTGATCTCACTAAGATCCTGTACAGCATCAGCAATGCTTTACCAGCCTGTTGTAAGGTTCCCTCCCAGGTTAGAGCTGTCTCAGCTCTCTGGGGGAAATACAGAGCATTTATGAACGATCATTGTCCTTCTCTACTCCACTAGCATAACGGGAGATCTGGGGAAAATTTCACAATGATGCTTAAGAAGATCATAAATGATGTGGCGAGATGATCTCGGCCATTAATCTCCCCAAATCCCACATCGCTCAGATTCTCCAGAATCTAGTAAGGTGGAGTGCAAAAATAGCAAGGAGAAGGAAACATTGATGGGAGTTATATATCAAACTGAAAGATGCAATACAAATGTTGGACATGTTATAAAACGGGAAATGAGATATACACATTTGTGGCTACTGCAGTAATAACGTACTGTTTACATTATATCTCAACTGTGTTAACCCGACTGAATGCTAATGCTGGGAAAATGGATCTCATGACCATGTGTGAAATGGTTTACATTAACATTATGTCGAGCACTGAGCTAGAGATCAGGTTATTTAGAAATTGATGTTCGCTGATCAAAAGAACTAATTGAAAACTTTGCTGTAAAGGACCTTTTGGGAACAGTGACCACAATGCATTGGTTTTCTTTTATGCTGTTTGAGTACACGGTAGTTTTTGTTTTAATTGAAGTAACTGTCATAAATCTGAATCATGCAAGCCCTGATGGTATGAGGAGAAATTGGGGACTGAGGATGCTGGAGATCAGAGTCGAAGAGTGTGGTGCTGGAAGATCAGAGTCGAAAATTGTGGTGCTGGAAAAGCACAGTCAGGCAGTGTACTAGGAGCAGGAGAATTGACGTTTTGGGCATAAGCCCTTCATCAGGAATGAGGCTTATGGATGATGGGGGCTGAGAGATAAATGAGAAGGCGGTGTGGCAGGAGGGAGGTAGCTAGGAATGCGATAGGTAGATGAAGGTGGGGTTGAAAGTGATAGGTGATGAAGGGAGACAGAACGCCTCATCTACTACATACATTAAAGCTAGTGTGGTCTTCTCTACGTTGGTATGGCAGGTGGATCATTTCAGAGAACATATCTGGGATAGCCACATTGACCAACTCCACCGCCTTGTGGCTGAACACTTTAACTCCCCTTTCCACTCTGCCAAGGACGTGAGAGTCCTGGGCCTGCTCCATCGCCAAACCCTAACCACCCGAAGCATGGATGAAGAAAGGTTCTTCTTCGACCTTGGGACCCTCCAACCACAGGGGATTAATGTAGGTTTCACCAGTTTCCCCATTTACCCAAACTCCACCTTATTCCAGTCCAATCTTCCAACTCAGCATCCTCCCCCCTTTTGAACGTTCCTATGTGTTCATCTTCCTTCCGATCAATCTGGTCCACCCGCCTCTCTGACCTAACCCTTTCAGCCTCACCTTCAACTATCTATTAGATCACAGGAATTAGCTTAGAAAAATGACAAGTACCGTAGTAAGCCAGTGGATTCGGAGAAATATAGGACCCAGCAACGGATGACCAAGAAAAGAAAATCAAAAAGCGAAAAAGCATACAAACAAAAGAAAAATATAAAGACTGCTAAAAAAAAGTATATCAGTGTATGAAACAAAAACAAAAACAAGGTCAAATATGGAACAGTGGGTGTGCGGACAGAATAATTTATTGAAGACAACAGAGAAATCACAGGGAAAAGAAACAGTTTCTTTGTGTCTATCTTCAAGGCAGAATATCCAGAAATTCTCCCAGAAATACCAAGTGACCATGGGACTTGTGTAAGTAAAGTCTGTGATCATTCTTATCAGTGTTGACGTCATATTTTAAAAGAAAGCTGGATTGAGTATTTATAAATCTGACAGATCAGATGTACTTTGTACAAGAGTTTCAGAGGAAGCAGCAATTGACGTATTGATTGCATCGTAGATTATCACGTTGTTTTCCAATACATTCCCGAAAGATATTTAGCCAGTCTGGATAAGGCAAAGTTTATAAATATTATCCAACAGTTTAAGAAAGGATGAAGATGGAGAGTGGTGAACTACAGATCAGTAACTTGTCATCCGCGGTCGGGTGTCTTTTGGGCTCGATTATAAACAACGTGTTACTGGATATATAGAAGGTCATGGGAAAACTGGGGAGGATGATAATGCATCGATGAAACGAAAACCATAAGTGGCAAACATTTTCTGGAATGGTTTGAAGATGATTCTTGTGGACGTAGGCAATGAGGAGCTAATGGATAACGTATAGTTGGATATTCAAGAGGATTTTTTTTAAGAACTCTCCCACTAACATCATGAGAAAAGTTAAAGTGAAAGGAATTGGGAAGAATTGGGCGGCACAGTGGCACAGCGCTTAGCACTGCTACCTCACAGCGCCAGAGACACGGGTTAAACTCCCACCTCAGGTGACTGACTGTGTGGAGTTTGCACATTCTCCCTGTGTCTGCGTGGGTTTCCTCTGGGTGTTTCGGTTTCCTCCCACAGTCCAAAGATGTGCAGGTCAGGTGAATTAGCCATGCTAAATTGCCTATAGTGTTAGGTAAGATGTAAATGTAGGGGTATGGTTGGGTTGCACTTCGGCGGGTCAGTGTGGACTAGTTGGGCCGAAGGGCCTGTTTCCACACTGTAATGTAATGTAATCTAAACACAAGCAAATAGGAAACGAAAAATTAGGTTTACATTCATGTGAATGTAATTGAAATATAGAAGATGCCATGCGCCAGCTGCACAGAGTGTTGCTGAGACTAAACTGAGAGTATTGTGTACCGTTTGGAGTCCCAATCTAAGATAGGATAAACTACAGACGAACTGCAAAAGGTATTCTCCAGATTAGTCCCTAAAATGGCAAGATTGTCTGATGTGGAAACTCAGCCTGTGATCTCGAGTTTCAAAAGATGAGAGGTGATTTTAGTGAAACTTAGAAACATAGAGGGGAGACAACAACCGAGGGACATGGAGAAGTGCAAGCAGGAGAGATGAAGGAGAATCCCATGATATTCTACACCGACAAGTAGAACAGAATAATCAGCAAACAGTTCGTGTCCATTCGAAACCAAAGGGGCAATCAGTGTGTCAACCCGGAGAACATTGATAGATTGTTACATGTAAACATCACAGCTGTTTTACTTGGGAGAAGGAGGATGCAGGTACAGAATTCGAGAAGATGGACTGGAAAGGTCTTGGAAAGAGAGTGATGTAAAATACGAGCGGGTGTTTGAGGCTTTGTCTGGTATAAAATTGGACCAATCTGCAGGTCTGGATACTGTTGGAGTCAAGGGAGGAAAGACGCTGACTGGAAATTTTAATTAGAACCTGACAATAGGGGAGGTGCCAGAGGACTGGAGAACAGCTATTATGATTGCACTTCACAGTAAGGGTGGTAGAGATAGACCAGGAAACTATAGACGAGCGAGTATTAAATCACTGTTCGGGAAACTACTGGAGAAAATAGAGAAGGAGAAAATTGAACTCCAATCAGAATGGCAAGGTTTGATCAGGGATAATCATCATGACTTTATCAGAGTGAAGTCACACTAATGGAGTTGATTGAATTAGTTTGAGGAGGTCGCTTATTTAGTTTTGATGCAATGCCTTTGACAAAGTTCCGCATGGGAAACTGAAAAAATAAAGTAAAATCTCAGAGTATCAAGGATAACTTGAAACATTACAGCGAAAATTGTCTTAGTGTCAGGAGGCAGAGAATGGTGGGAGAAGGCTGTTTCTGTGATTGGAGACCAGTGTCCTCTGGTGCACCACAGGGATCAGTGTTGTGTCCCTTATTGTTTGTAGCATTCATAAATGGTATAGATGTGAATCTGGACGGGGAGTGGGTGGAGGGGTTGGAGTTGTGATAAGCAAGTTTGTGTTTGACACAAAGATTGGCCGGGTGGTTGGTAGTGAGGAGGAAGTTCTGATTTTAAAGGAAAATACAAGTGGAATGATCAGATGGGCAGATCAATGGCAGATGGAATGTGATCCTGATAAATATGAGGTGATGTACTTTGGAAGGAGGAACCAGATATGGGGTGTACACAATGATTGGCAGCACACTAGGGAGCTCACAGGGTGTTTCTCCACACATCCCTGAATGTGACTGAACAGGGTAATGGACTAGTTAAGAATTGAACCTTGGGTGTCGCGTTTATTAATCAGGGAGTAGATTATAAGTGTTATACAGGGCTTGGTTTAGTCCATGATGGAGTACTCTATGTTGTTCTGGGAGCCTCATTACGGGAAGGATGTTATTGTACTGGAGGGGGTTGCAGAGGAGATTCACCAGGATGTTCCCTGGGATGGAGCATATCAGCTATGGAGAGAGGCTGGATAAGCTCGGGTTGTTTACTTTTGACAGAGAGGCTGAGGGGGATGTGATTCAGAAGGATAAGTTAATAAGGGGCATCGACAGGGTGGAGACAAAGCATCTGTTCCTTTTAGACAGAGGGTCAAGAACAAGGGAGCACACATTTAAAGTGAAGGGTTTGAGGTTCAGAGAGGATTTAAAGATGACTTTTTCTTCACCCAGAGGGTGTTGGGTTCTGGAAAGTACTTTCTGAGAGGGGAGTTATCAAAGTTAACCTCTCGACTGTTAAAAGTACTTGGACAAGCACTTGGAAGTGCCATAACATTCCAGGCTATGAACCTTTTGTCGGAAAGTGGGACTAATATAGGTCGTGCTGTATTTCTGTTGGCACAGAGACTATGCTCCTGTGAGTGTATGATGTAGAAGGTCAATGATTGAGCAGCTTAACACAAGAATTGATGGGTTTCTGAAGATAATGTTCACAAAGGTTATAAGAGTGAACTGTTATAGCTTGTCAAATTATGTCAATGTGAGAAGTATGAAAAAAAAGTGCAGGTCTTTTCCAGTTTGAAACCAGAGAATGGAGAATGGGAAACAGGGAAATGGCAAAACTATGAATCCACTACTTCAGTTCTGTCTTCACAGAACTTTCTGACAATACCAGGTAAACCAAGTCTGGCGTGGAAAACGAAATAGTACATGGAACATAGAACATAGGAAGTAAATCGTTTGGGAGAAATTATTGGGACTGAAAATAATGGTCATAGACAACACTAACACAGGTTTATGAAATGGGAATTATGTTTGAGAAACAGACTGGGAGACAAATGAAAGAGAAGCAATGGATCTAAAACATGTGGATTTTCAGAAAGATTTTGGTAAAGCTCCAAGCCTAGTTTGCAAAATCAAATCTTCGTGGATTGGGGTGAATATATGGCCACGCTTCTAGAATGGGACACCTGGCAGGAGACAGTGAATAGAAATAAACAGACACGTGAAGCAACAGCCTGACATTGTATTTAAGGTCTGATTCTGTGAGTATGACTATATCCCTGACACCCCATCACCTTTCCCAGATATCTCCTCTCTCACCAGCAGGACAGACAAAGCAGAAGTGGTGGCACCGTGGGATACAGTTTGTAGGGAATTGTTCTGGGAGTCCTCAACAGTGAGTCTGTATCCCATGAACTCTCATGGCGTTAGTTTACAGAATGGGAAAGGAAACCTCTTGCTGATTACCATGTACCAGCCTCTCCCAACTGATGAGTCAGTACTTCTCCAAGCTGACCATCACTTGGAGGAAGCGCTGAGGGTGGCAAAGGCACAAAATGTACTCTGGGTTAGGGATGTCAATGTCCACAAAAAGAGGGGTTCAGCAGCAGCATTACTGGTTGAGCTGGTTGGGTCCGAAAGGATATAACTTCTCGACTCGGTCTGCGGCAGGTGGTGAAGGAACCCACAAGAGGGTAAAGCCATATTTGACCACAGCCTTACTAATCTGCCAGCTGCAGAAGTATCTGTCCATGACAGTGTCGGATAAGAGTGACCACCGCATAGTCATTGTGGAGATAAAGACACACTTGCATGTTGAGAATAACCTCCACCATTTTAGGTGGCACCGTCACCATGCTAAATAGGACAGACTTCGAACAGATCTAGCAGCTCAAGTCTGGGTTTCGATAATATGTTGTGGGTCATCAATAGCAGCAGAATTGTACTCCAGCACAACCTCATGGCCTGGTATATCCCCCTCACAACAATAACCATCAAGCCAGAGGATCAACCTTGATTCAATGGAGTGTGCAGGAGGGCAGCAGCAGCACTGGGAATACCTGAAAATGAGGTGTCTGCCTGATGAAGATCCATGGCTACCTGCGTACCAAACAGCATAAGCAGTTCGTCATAGACAGAGCTAAGGGATCCCACAAGCAACGGTGCAGATCTCAGCTCTGCAGTCCTTCTACTTCTAGTAGAGAATAGTTATGGACAATTAAACAAGTCATCGGAGGAGGACATTCCACAAGTATCCCCATCCTTAATGATGGAAGAGCCTAGCACTTCAGTGCAAAAGATAACGTTCATGCATTCGCAACAATCTTCAGTCAGAAGTGCTGAGTGGATGATCCATCTCGGCCTCCTCCAGTGGCCCTCAACAATTCAGTTACCAGTCATCAGCCAATTTGATTCACTCCACACGATATCCAGATTCAGTTGGAGACACTGGATACCTCAGAGGGTACATACCCTGACAACATTCTGGCAATAGTACTGAAACGTTGTTCTCCAGACCTTGTCACTGCCCTGACCAAGCTGTTCCAATACCGTTACAACAACATTTCCCCGATTACATGGAAAATTACCCCAAGTATCACCTGTATATAAAAAGCAGACCAAATCCAATCCGGCCAATACTACCGCATCAGTCTACTCTCGATCATCAGTAAAGTGGTGGAAGGTCTCAGTGCTTTTAAGCAGCACCTGCTCAGCAATACCCTGGTCAATGACGCCCAGTTTAGGCTCCACCAGGGCCACTCAGCTCCTGATCTCATTACCGTGGTTCAAACATGGAAAAAAGAGCTGAATTCCAGAGGTGGGGTGAAAGTGACAGCCCTTTAAATCAAGGCTGCCTTTGACCAAGTGTGTTATCAAGGGGCCTTAGCAAAACTGGAATCAATGGGTATCAGGGGCAAACTCCCCGCTGGTTAGAATCATACCTGACACATAGGAAGATGGTCATGGTTGATAAAGGTCAGTCAACTCAGCGCCAGGATAAATCTGTAGGAGTCCCTCGGGCAGTGGCCTAGGCCCATACATCTTCAGGGCTGCTTCATCAATGAATTTCCCTCCATTTTAAGGTCAGACGTGGAGATGTTTGCCAATGATTGCACCATGTTCAGCAACATTTGTGGCTCCTCAGATACTGAAGCAGTCCATGTTCAAATACAACAAGACCTGGACAGTATACAGGCTGACATTTAGCAAGTAATAGTCACGTCACACAAATGCCAGACCGTGACCATCACCACTAAAATACAATCTAACCTGCCCCTTGGCATTCAATGGTGCTACTGTCACTGAATCCACAGTGGACTGCAGCGGTTCAACAAGGCAGCTCACCACCACCTTCTCAAGGGGCAACCAGGGACAGGCAACAAATGCTGGCCCAGCCAGTCACACCAAGATTCAGGAAATAAATATTATTTAAATAAAATAACAGAGGAAGGTTTCTGGGATATCACAGAGATCGGTGCTCAGGTCCCAGTTGTTCACAAGACCCATTAAACATTTGGTTGCAGGAATCAAATACAATATATCCCAAACTGCTGATAGAACTAAAGGATGTTGGATTGCGAGTGGGTGAGAAGGTTCTAAAAAAGCTTCAAGGTGACTAAGACAAGTGGAGTGAATGGGCAAATACATGGCAGATGGAGAGCAAGGTGGGTTATGTGACAGTGTGCCCTTTGGTTGGAACAAGGGATTGGCAGCTTTTCGTTTGAAAAGGGATTGTTTGAAACATGTTGATCTGAAAAGCAACGTATGGGCCTTTTTGTTGTTTCCTTCTGCGCGGCCCTCCGAGGTCCCTGCAGCACAGTGAGGTCTGAACCCACAAGGCAATACTGGGAATGGCATTCATACGCTGCCCAGTGTACATAGACCTACGAAGTGGGGAGCTGCAACATTGCAAAGGATCTGGATCTCCCTGTACACCAGTCACTGAAAGCAATATTGCAGGAGCAAGAACCAGATAGGAAGATCAATGATGTGCTGACCTTCATTTCAGGGGGATTTGAGTCCAGGAGTAAGGGTGTCTTACTGCAGCTGTAGAGAGCTTTGGTGAGACCCTATCTCAAACACTGTGCAGTATTCTGCAGATTTGGTCTCAGTACATAATAAATGACAAACCTGACATTGAGGGAGAGCAGTGAAGGATGACCAGACCGATCTTTATGATGACAGGCTTGTTGTGGGAGCACAGTTTGGGGCGACTGAGCCTGTATTCCATGGGGTTTAGGAAAATGGGTGGAGATCTCAGTGAGATATATAAAACTCTGACAGGGTGAGACTGATTGGAAGCAGGGATAATAATTCCCCTGGCTGTGGTGTCTAAAACAAGGGTCCACAGTATTAGGTACAGACAGACCATTCTGCAATGAGATGACAATAAATGTCTGCACTCAGTGACTGGTGAACCTGGGGAATGCGCTCGAACCTGGAAGCCAAGACACTGAATATAAATAAGGATTTAGAGACAGTAAAGGAATGGTGGGAGAGAAGGAGAACGATATGGAAATAAAGGGCCAGGTATCATTATATTGAATTGGGTAGCAAACTCGACAGACCAAATGGACTACTGCACATCCTACTTTATAGCTTCCCAAGGTTAGTCACAAGCTCTCAGATGTTAGGAAGGAGGTCGCTGCAGGGTCAACAGGACTGTGTTTCTCATTCCCTTTTTCCAATATCGAGGCTGGGGCCGGGTGTCCTGTCTGGTTTTATCCTTTAGACCTCGGAACAGTTTGATCCAATAGAATGTCTTGTTTGGCGGATTCAGAGACCATTGCAAAGTGTATCACATGTCTGTGTGTCTGCAGTCACGTTTAGGCCAGACCAGGAAAGCACAGGATATTCACTTCCTGAAAGGACATTTGTGAAGCAAATTGGTGTTTCCAATCGACATTGGCTTGAAGGTCACTATTTACGGACACCAGATTTTGCATCTTAATATTTTTCAATTGTGTTTAACTTACACCAGCTGCCAGAGCTTTAGCCTGGTCTGGATTAGTAATCCAGTGACCTTTCCACAGCAGCACCATCTCTACATGGGGACCTATCTCAAATCATATTGAGCAGGTTATTTCTGTGCTGTTTGATAACTCTGTCAAAAAGAACTACCACCAATTTGACTGTCGTGGTGGGTCTGAGGGGGAGGTAACTGGCCAGATTGTAATTATAATCCTCTTAGGAACTGGACATAGTTGAGTAATTTTCCACATTACCAGGGAGATGTCAGAGTTGGAGCTGGAATGAAAGAGCTTCCCCAGGGACACGGCTTGTTGTGCAGCATAAGTCTTCAGTCCTATTACAAGAATGGTGTCAGGGACCATTGCCTTTTTCGTACGTACTGTGTTCAGCTGTTTCTTCATGTCACGAACAGCAAATTGAATTGGTTGAAGACGAGCATCTGTGATTCTGTGGGTATCATGGCGAGGGTGAGGTGGATAATCAACTCCACACTTCTGGCTGAGGGTGGTGCAGATACCACATCCTGGTCTTTTACACTGATGTGCAGAGCTGTTCGATTACTGAGGATGGGGATATTTGTGGAGCCCTTTGCTCCAGTCATTTGTTTAATCATCCATCACCAGTTATGTTAAAATGTGACAGGATTGCGGAGCTTCGATCAGATCTGTTTGTCAAGAGTGGTAGCTTTAATGGGTTAGCATCAGGTTTAGGTTCACGTGGTTCAGACCCAGTCATGTTCACTCACGGTCATTACTGAAACATAGATCGTATTGATGGTAATGGCAGACTGTGGAAATTATTCGAGGCTAAAAGTTACAGGTTATGGTTAAATGCTGTTCTGCTTCTCCTGCTGCTGTAGTCTACAGCACTACATAAATACGATACCCAGTTTTGAGCTGCAATATCTGCAATGCAATTCTGCTGTCTGTCCTTTAGTTCACATCGAGACCCATTCACCCATCAGTCATGTACTCAGTGACCTACTCTGGTTTCTGATGTGGTAACACTTCTATTTTCATATTCTCATTCTGCTGAGGGTCTCTTCCCGGGTCATGCTTTCAATCTGACATTCTGCAAAACCAATTAACTGCTTTTAATCAATTGTTTAATTCATCTGAATCTTTTTCCTTGAGTAATACCATTTTCTGTGTTTAAAGTGAATGTGTTTCCTCTGTTTCTCTCCCTGACCATGATTAAGAGCTCTGCAGTGACAGTGATGCAAGCCTTATGTAGTTTCCGAGCCAATGAATTCTCTGGATTCCCAATCATCTTCACCACATTGTATGTTTCCTCTTTTGGTTTGATGCCTTATGGTTGCCTTGTCCTGCCATGAGTACGTTTCATCACCTTTGGGAGAATTTCTGATATCCTCCGAAATATCCCCAGAAATTCCTGCTTTTGCTGTTCCATGGTCTGCCCTGCTCAGCTCCCCTTCCAATTAACTCTGGCCAGCTCCTCCCACCTGTCACTGTAGTTACATTGTTCAATTATAATCACATTACATCAAGAAGAGACCAATAGATATAAACCAAAAGAAGGAGCTTTGAGAGAGGAGACGCAAAAAAAAATTCGTAAATTTCTTAACTAGATACAAAGAGAGAAAGAGCGAGACAACATAGATGAGGAAATATGAAAAATGAGAAAACTAGATCATCGAAAGAAGTAGATGCACATCCCTCAATGTTTTGGCAATTCCTGTGTGCTGTGGTCCTTTGTATAGTGCACGTACAACAAAGCAATATGTTCAAATGCTGAGTCTGATGCCAGAATTTTCATCTCCAATAATATGACAGACACTAGCTTTGGAAAGTATCCAACAGGCCAATATATTGAATTCTGGTAGAAAGGGGATTAACTGAAATAGGTTGGGACACCAGAAGCAAGAATTTATAACACATCCTGATAAGAATGAGAGATTGGAGTGGAGAATTCCAGAAAAACAGGGAACGTTGAGGGAAGGGGAACATATCATTTTAGATGAGAATAAAAAGACGTTTTAATGTTTTATCAATTTTATATATCCTATGCATCTCTTTTTGTTAACTGTGTCTCCGTTGTTCATTTAGAATGTGTTGTGCACATATGAAAAATGTTACTTTTCTGCACACACACATTATTTAAACAGTGTATATAAAATCATTCTTCCGCCATTGAATTGGTCCTGTTGTTGTGTTACCAGGATACATGAACACCAGCTGGCCACCAAAAGACATGACCCATTATCACTATGTTCCATACATACAGGCAAAGAAGTGCACCACTTTGATTGGGACAACGCACACACATACTAAGACACTCAAGGACGTTCTGAGAGGAATGGCATTCTGACCAGAAGTCTGTCAATAAACACATCAGTTTAGATCCTATCTACATTCTCTTGTAAAACAAAAGAACTGGAAATGACATCACCCATCTTAAGAACCCAAGACCTATAAATAGAGAGGCGCAACATACCACCAGCACTTCAGCAGAGACTCTCACTGATGATGTTACTTAGTCATAGTGTCGAATCGTCAGGAAACAAACCTTCAAGCACAGCGAGCTAACTTGCATACATACAAACTGTTATTTTTCTTTTATTAGTGGAACTTGGGAGTTCTTTGTCACTCATGTATTAACAGATTACGAGGTGAGGTGAGCTTTTTAGGTTTGTGGTTTTAATTAACAGAAGGGCTCGACATAGATGTCTGCACAGTTTGGGGCCCTGCTGTATGGGACTTGGACAGATTTGAACAGATTTCAGGTACAAAATGTTCCAGCAAATTCCAACACGTTGCAATTAGTGACCTAGATCTTCAAATAAAACCGGTCAGAAATTCTTTTTAATTTTGTTTACTGGTGGTGGTTTAAATTAAAAGTGAGGGTAAAGGCTTTTAACATTACTAAAGAGGTTCCCAAATTTGCCAAGAAAGTTTAGAAAGACAAAAGGAGGATATTTTTTAGAATTAGCAAATAGGTTGGAATTGGGTTTAACCAGGGACAAAAGGAAAGCTGAATTTGTAATGGAGTTGGTAAAGCACTTTGATGCATCAGAGAAACAGACAAGTGCAGTCGAGTTAGATAAAACTTAAATTACAAATATGGCAACTGAAGTTAGAAGATAAAGAAAGAGACGGAAACAGAGAGAGAAAAAAGTGAAGGAGAGGAAAAAGAAAGAGAGAGAGAGAATTTGAGAATCAGAAGTTGGGAATTAGACAAGAAAGTTAAATTAACAGGATGGAGATGAAGGGAGAACGTCGGGATGTATACAACTATGTTAATGCCTTGCCATATTTCAGTGAGAAAAATGTCAAAACCTTTTTTATTTCATTTGAAAAAAATGACTCGGCAGATGACGTGTCCAGTGAACTGGTGGGTAATGCTCATTCAGACTAAGCTGGTGGGCACAGCTGGTGAGGTATGTGCAGCGCTGTCAGATGAGGGGTCAAGAGATTATCAAGATGTCAGATTGGCTATTTTGATTGGTTATGAATTGGTACCAGAAGCATATAGACAGAGGTTCATAAAAGTAGAGACGGAACCAGGTCAGACTTATGTTAAGTTTGAAAGAATTAACTACAGTCATTTTGATAGATGGGTGCTGGACTTAAAAGTAGATAAGACCTGTGAGGCTCGAAGGGAGATTACTATGCTGGAGAAATTGAAAGACTCACTTCCAGAGATGGTAAAAATTCATGTGCACGAACAGAAAGTTCAAGAAGCGAGAAGCGCGGCAGAAATGGCAGGTAAATATGAATTGGTGCATGAGATGAAATTTAGCTTCCAGGAGAATTTTCATGCTATGAGGGATAGAAATTGGAAGAAGGGCAGTTCACACATTGTAAAGCGAACAGTAGCGCACAATAGTTTACCACAGGTGAAGAAAGAAGCCCAAAGGGATTGAAAGGAGGTGAAAGGCCTCAGGTGTTCTCAGTATAAGGGAGTGGAACACATAAAATGACAGTGCTGATGGTTCAAGAAGGGCACTGGGAAAAGGTGCTTTCATTGAAGTAAGCTGGGACACACTGTGATGGTCGTTGAAGGAAGGCACTTTGGGGAAAGATGCGGTAGAAGAGGCTAAGCCCAGTGGCATGAGTGAAACTGGTAAAGGAGACCCCCAGGAGAGCCGTGGAGCTGCAGGAGAGTGCACAGCCGAGGCAGGGTGTGGGTATGGAGTCGGTACCTGATCTCTGAAAGAATTCGCCACAGTAGATAAAGTTTACTTAGAAAGATCAGCGGGAGAAGGACAAGAAGTTATAATTTTGTGAGATATGGGATCTGCTCAGTCTCGAATAGTTGAGAAGTGAGGCGCCGGAAAAGCACAAAAGATCCGGCAGCATCCAAAAAGCAGAACAATCGAATATCAGGCAGAAACCGATTGTCAGGAATGTCGTGGGGGGACAATGGGGCTGAAAGATAAATACGAGGGTAGTAGCTGGGCTGGTGGGAGGGTCACTGGGAAGGCGATAAGAAGATGTAGGTGGGAGTAATAGTGATATTTCGGTTTGGAGGGTGGAGTCGGTCGGTGGGAAGGAAGCTGGCCAGTTTGGGCGGTTCAAGAGGGCAGTGCTGGGTTGAATGGTTCAATCTGGCAGAAGTTGGGGAGGGGAGATTTGGAATTTGGTGAAGTCAACGTTGATGATGGTTCTAGTTTGAGGGTTCCAGTTGTCCTACCACCTATCCACAACACCCTCCTCTCCGGCCTATCACCATCACACCCCACCTGCGTCTACCTATTGCCTTCCAAGCTATCTGACACCCAGATCCACTCCCACTCTCCTATTTATTTCTCGGCCCCCTTCCCCCTCCCTTACCCCACCTCCCACTTTCCTGATGAAGAATGTATGCCTGAAACGTCAACTCTTCTGCCCCTCAGTTGCTGCCTGGTTGGCTATGCTTTTCCAGCCCCACACTTTTCAACTCTCACCTCCAGCATCTGCAGCCCTCACTTTCCCTCGGCCTCTAATAGTGAGAGATGAAAGTATTTTCACTCTTTCTGTCATATTAATCAAGATCGTAACAATTTGTGGAATGGGGTTAGAAATTAAGTATTCCCTTGTGTGACATCAGGATGGAATGCCAAATCAAGGTTGGGGAAGTAACAGTGACAGTGAGTAACAGAGTGTCATTTCCAGGAATACAGTTTATTCTTGTGAAAGATTTAACAGGATCCAAGGTGGGAGTGGCACCCCTTGTATTGGAGAAGGCAAAAGGAAAACTAGGGAATTGGGGAGTTAAAAGAAAAATACCCAGGATTTTTCCAGACTGTATAGTAACAAGATTCCACTGTCATAAGTTAGAGCAGGAAGGAAAACCAAAATAAAAAGCCAAAGGAGTTGATGCTTAGTGAACTGACCCCCTGTTTGATGTCACGGTGCAGGAAAAACCTGAACAGGCAGAGGGTCAGGCAGAGGGGTTTTGTCCTGAAAGGCTAATGGACTTACAACAGATATATACACACACATTCACACACACATACAGATGCACACACACAGAAAAGGAATCAGAATATATTGTCGAACTTAAAGATAGAATCATAAAATTAAAATGGAGACCCCGATAGGTTACTGCAGAAGGGAAATGGGCTGAAGTGCACCAGATTGTTTTAGAGGTAGCGTACAGTGTTGCGGTTAGCACATAAACTAACTGCAGGGGGTCACTTAGGTGTACAGAAGACTCAGGCTAAGGTACAGAGGCATTTCTAGTGGACTAGAATGCACAAGGACGTGGTTATTTTTTGTTGCACATGTCAAACATTCTAAACGATAGGTAAGTCACAGACAGTAATAAAACCAGCACCTTTGTACCAATTCCTGCATTCGAAGAACATTTCACGTAGGTTATGATTAGTTGTGTCGCTCCCCTATCTAAAATAAAAGTGGAAACCATTATTTGCTAGCCATAATGGATGTGTCTACGAGATTTCCAGAGGCTATTCTATTATGGACTGTTAAGGTAAAAAGAGAAGTGAAGGGGTTGGCAGCTTTCTTTACTCACTGTGGGCTCCGCAGAGAGATTGAGTCAGACCTAGGTCTCATTTAACCGCTCAGCTGTTTAAGGAAGTCATGAATGGCTTAGGCATACAGCAGCTTTCATCAAGGGCATCCCATCCTGAATCCCAGAGATCCTTGGAGAGTTAACATCAGACGCTGAAGACCATATTAACAGTGTATTGTCAGGACTACCGGAATGATTGGAATGAAGGTGTCTCATTGAATTGTTTGCCATTAGACAAAAAATATTTGCCCCAAATAAATCTACTCAGTTTACTTCCTTTGAGTTAATATTTGTACATGAAGTGAGAGGTCCTTTGGAATTAATTGAATATAAATTGACAGGACCGAAGTCAGAGATCTCACACTCGGATTATATATGTGAGGTGAGGGAGAGATTAGATGGAGTAGGTGAGTTCGCTAAACAGCACCTGAAGGGCACAGCATAGAATGAAGCACGTGGCAGATGAAAACTCTGAAATTTTGACGATTTCCTGTGGGAATGAAATATTAGTATTGCCACTAGTGATAGGAAATCCCTTCAAAGCCAGGTTTAGTGACTCAGGAACAGAGTTATAGTCAGATGAACAAATGGTGTAGCTTATCTGTATGATGTAGTGACCTTTAGCAAGTGATTGAAAGCTCACATGTTACAGTTGGCAGAGCATGTTGAACGATAACAAGAAGCAAACTTGGTAATAAACTTAAAGAAAACAGAATTCACGAAGGCAGAGGTGACGTTCTTGGGATATTACATTGGACATGGAAGCTTGACCCCATGGAACATAAAAACGAAGTGCTTTGAGGAATTTCCACGACCATCCTCGAAGAAAGAGATGCTTCAATTTTTGGAAGTGAGTGGATTCTCTCGGAAGTTTGTTCCAAAATTCAGCAGCGTATTGGCACCACTGATGGACTTAGTAAAGAAGAACACAGAATTGTGGTGGACAGTACAATGCCAGGAGGCATTTGAGAATGTTAAAGCAGGATTAATCACCGCACCTGTTTTAGCTATACAAAGTATTCTGAAACCCTCGTGATATCGGGGTCGGAGATGTATTGATACAGAAAGATGATGATGGGATTGAATGGCCAGTTGGCTACTTGTCGAAAAAACTCAATATCCACCAGAAACAAAATACAACACCTCCATTACTGAAAAAGAATGATTAGGTTTCGCACTGGCCTGACAATATTTTAATGTTTATGTGACAAACAATATGTCGGAGATGGTTGTGGACAACGACAAACCTCTCGCGTTTTTTGGAATATTTAAAGACCAGAATATGAGAGTATTTCATTGCAGTCTTATCACACCGACTTTTAACTTACACAATGTACATGCTGTGGGTCCTAAAATGTAATAGCAGATGTGTTATCGCGGATTTAAAGGAACAGGTGTTGATAAGATTTGACTTATCCCAGTGTTTTATATGTGTGCAAAATTAATATGAATCAATTAAATGAGATTAATTCTTTTGTATTTCATCACAATGTGATTAAGAATTAGATGAAAAGAAACGAAGCCATCTTTTCATTCTGATGGTTCTTTTTTTTCTGCAGGGGGGAGGTGTTATGAAGCCGAAAGCATGTCAGGTCACTTTAAGACAGAATGGGTTTTGTTGAATAGAAAGTACAGCACAGATGCCAGCTAAATGTCAGATTGTTCCATATGTCACAATTAGCTAGGAAATGATACCTGAGTTTCTGTTGCTGTTTTGACAACAATTCAAATACAACCGAAGAGTTTAAATAACGTTCAGGATACCAGAAGCCAACTGAATTTGAATATTATCGTTTGGGTACCTGGAAAGCAATCAAATGTGAGAATTATTGTATCATTGGAAGTATATAAGCCCCGCATTTGAACACTAGAGGGAGAGCCACTGCCATCCAACAGCAGAGTAACTGCTGTAGAGCAGGAGTGCTAACTGGCCATCTAAAACACTCTCTATCAAAGACACATGTTCATGTAAACCTACTTGCAATAAAAAACATGACCCAGGGAGATCAGCAGCTGCAAGAGTGAACACAGTGGGGAAGATGGAGACTGTGTGGTCTTGAGATTGTAATGTTTAATATGTAGGCTGTTGGAACAGAATATTTTTGCAGAGTTGGAGTCAGATAGTAAGTAGCTAAGAAAAGAGGAGCTTGTATTTGTGAATAGTTGTTGTTTAGTGTTCACTATTAAAGTTAAGAAACTAACTTGTTAATTTTTGTTTCAATAGTGGAATGTAGGAGATCTGTGTCGCTCATATTTTAACAGATTACAAGGTGAGGCGAACTTTTCTGGGTGTTTGGTGTTTGGAAGAAGAGGAGGAACATACTACAGCGAGACTTCAGAGAATTGGAAGAAGGCTAAAAAGCAGGACGTCCAAGGTGGTTATCTCCAGTTTGCTTCCAGTTCCTCGGGCTAGTGTGGCCAGAAACCGGGAGATAATGGACTTGAACGTGTGGTTGGGGAACTGGTGCAGCAAGCAAGGTTTCAAGTTCTTGGATCACTGGGGTATATTTTATGGTAACCATAAATTCTACAAGAGAGACGGCTTGCACCTTAATAGATCAGGGATCAGCATTCTGTCAGGCAGGTTTTCTGCTGCAACACCGCTACATTTAACTAAGTAGCGGGGGGGAGGGGACAAGCTGGATGTTTAAAAAGGAAATTGAAGGGGTAGTTAGAACAAGAGAAGTCAAGAAAGACAACTGTATCAAGGAGGCAGAAAACTGGAAAAGGCATCATGCTGTAAAGTTGAGTGAAATAAGGGTTGAGGGGAAGGGTGAGAGCAGTAACAAATTAAAAATTCTATATATGAATGCACGAAGCATTAGACACAAGGTGGATGAGCTTGAGGCTCTTTTTGAAATTGGCAGATACGATATTGTGGGGATAACTGAGACGTGGCTTCATGGGGACAGGGCCTTGGAAATGAATATTCAAGGCTACACGTGCTATCGTAAGGACAGACTGACGGGCAGAGGGGGTGGGGTGGCCTTGTTGGTAAGGGAGGATATTCAGTCCCTTGCGCGGGGGGACCTAGAGTCAGGGGATGTAGAGTCAATGTGGATAGAGCTTCGAAACACTAAGGGTAAAAAGACCCTCATGGCAGTCATCTACAGGCCCCCAAACAGTAGTCTGGATGTCGGATGTAAGTTGAATCAGGAGCTGAAATTGGCTTGTCGCAAAGATGTTACTGCAGTTGTTATGGGGGATTTTAACATGCAGGTAGACTGGGAGTATCAGGATGGTATTGGGCCTCAAGAAAGAGACTTTGTGGAGTGTCTCAGAGATGGATTTTTAGAGCAGCTGGTGCTGGAGCCGACCAGGGATAAGGCGATTCAGGATCTGGTATTGTGTAACGAACCAGAATTGGTCAGTGACCTCGAACTGAAGGAGCCATTGGGAAGGAGTGACCATAATACAATAAGCTTCAATCTGCAATTTGAGAAGGAGTGGGTACAATCGGAAGTGACAATATTTCAGTTGAATAAATGGAAATATGGAGCTATGAGGGAGCAACTGGCCAAAGTTCAATGGTGCAATACCTTAACAGGGAAGACCGTGGAGGAACAATGGCGGATATTTCTGTGTATAATGCAGAAGTTGCAGGATCAGTTCATTCCTAAAAGGAAGAAAGATCCCAGGAGGAGACATGGGCGGCCGTGGCTGACGAGGGACGTAAAGAAACATATAAAGTTAAAAGAGAAAAAGTATAACTTAGCGAAGATAAGTGGGAAAACTGAAGACTGGGAAGCTTTTAAAGAACAACAGAGGATTAGTAAGAAGGAAATACGCAGAGAAAAAATGAGGTACGAAGGTCAACTGGCCAAGAATATAAAGGAGGATAGTAAAAGCTTTTTTAGGTATGTCCAAGCAAAAAAAATGGTTAGGACAAAAATTGGGCCCTTGAAGACAGAAACAGGGGAATATATTACTGGGAACAAAGAAATGGCAGAGGAATTAAATGGGTACTTCAGATCTGTGTTCACTGGGGAAGACACAAGCAATCTCCCTGAGGTAACAGTGGCTGAAGGACCTGAACTTAAGGGAATTTACATTTGCCAGGATTTGGTGTTGGAGAGACTGTTAGGTCTGAAGGTTGATAAGTCTCCGGGACCTGATGGCCTGCATCCCAGGGTTCTGAAGGAGGTGGCTCGGGAAATCGTGGATGCGCTGGTGATTATTTTCCAGAGTTCAATAGAATCGGGGTCGGTTCCTGAGGATTGGTGTGCGGCTAATGTTGTGCCACTTTTTAAGAAGGGTGGGCGGGAGAAAGCAGGATATTATAGACCAGTTAGTCTGACCTCAGTGGTGGGAAAGATGCTGGAGTCTATTATAAAGGATGAAATTACGGCACATCTGGATAATAGTAACAGGATAGAACAGAGTCAGCATGGATTTATGAAGGGGAAATCATGCTTGACTAATCTTCTTGAATTTTCTGAGGATGTAACTCGCAAGATGGACGAGGGAGATCCAGTGGATGTAGTGTACCTGGACTTTCAGAAAGCTTTTGATAAAGTCCCACACAAGAGGTTAGTGAGTAAAATTAGGGCGCATCGTATTGGGAGCAAAGTACTAGATTGGATAGAGAATTGGTTGGCTAATAGGAAACAAAGGGTAGTGATTAACGGCTCCATTTCGGAATGGCAGGCAGTGACCAGTGGGTTACCGCAGGGATCCGTGCTGGGACCGCAGCTTTTTACAATATATGTAAATCACTTGGTCATCATGTTAGAGCATCAATCTGGAGACACTTAAGACTGCCGATGCTGGAGATCAGAGTAGAGCGTCGATTGCTGGAAAAGCACAGCAGGTCAGGCAGCATCCGAGAAGCAGGAGAATAGACGTTTCGGGAATATGACATTCATCAGGAATCAGAATCAATTATCTCATTCTGCTCCTGTGTAAGTGCATTGAGGTGG
Source organism: Chiloscyllium punctatum (assembly GCF_047496795.1). Taxonomy (NCBI): domain Eukaryota; kingdom Metazoa; phylum Chordata; class Chondrichthyes; order Orectolobiformes; family Hemiscylliidae; genus Chiloscyllium; species Chiloscyllium punctatum. Next base: position 22,698,963 of record NC_092762.1, read on the forward strand.
GAATGGCCTCCGACTGTTCCTGTGTAAGTGACTCAAGGGATTGAATGGCTTCTTCCTCGTCCAATTGGACAGGGCCAAGGGCGTGACTGGGTTACCCCTGGTTCCTGTTTGACAGCTCGATGTACTGACAAGTGTGATGATGCTGTAGCTCTTCGAGGTTATTTTGTCCTGGTTTATTTTAAGAGAGTGATTGAACGATCGTTACCAAGCTGGCTAGTTATGACTTTTAAGTAAACAGCGAGGGAGGCCTTAGGTTTATTTTAATGCAGCCTGAATGGGTGTGGCCAGCTTTCGCAGATTAGGATCTCTGGGTTTTGGTTTCTCGGTAACATCAGAAACTATTGGGGTCTCAACAGAGTTGGAATCTTCAGGGAATGTTTCCTGGCTGTTACTCTCTCTGAATTTTCTCTTGATGCTGTTACATTGCATCTGGAACAGACATTTTACATTCCATTTAAAATAAGAAAACATTAGAGTCTAGGCTACTGCCTTCAAATATTTTCGAGGGGCTCTGGTGTGGTCCATCACACGAGACTTCTCTTCCTGAGTAATAGGCCGGAGGCACTGAATGGGCTGTCCCTGTTCTACTCCAATAATATCAATGGGCTGAATGGCTTCCTCACATTCCTGTGAAACCAGCGTGTGGTGCTGAATGAACTCTTGTTTTACTGTGGCAATGTGCAGTGTCAGGCAGTGTTGTTACATGAATGTTACCGACACTTTAACAGCACAAGCCTGAGTGGTGTCTGGGTCTTGCTGCACATGGACACAGACCAGTTCAGGAGCTGAGGGGGGCAAAATGTTCTGAACATAGTGGAATCTTCAGCGACCATCCCCACTTCTGATCTTATGGTGGGAAGGGTGGGGGCAGGGAGACATGGATGAAGCAGCTGAAGCTGTTTGTGAAGAGGAAGCTACCCTGAGGATCTCCCACAGAGGTGACCCAGGACTGAGATGATGACCATCTTCCTTTGTGCCACGTTTGACTCCAAACACTGGAGAGTTTACTCTGATTCACAGTAAGTTCAGTTTTGTTAAGCTCCTTGATGTGTCAACCTCTTTTGTTCATATCAATAAACCATGATATAGGAGCAGCAAGTGTTTTCTTCAAACAGGTGGTATTGAATGTCAGAATTTCTCTTCTCAAAAGTGTTGGGGAGTGAGATGACTGAAAGTATTTGAAGAGGAGGTAGATGGATATTGCCCTGTCAGAGAGGTGAGGGCTATGAGGAATTGGGTAAGAAAGAGGATTTGAGGCCACGAGCAGATCAGTCATGATCTTAGTGAAGAGCAAGGCAGGCTATGGGAGTGAACGACCTTCCCCTGTTTCTGATGTTCTCCCATTCTGTTATTGGAAAGTTAGTGGGTGTTATTTTCATGAATGCTCTGTTGTTGCATATTGCAGTCAGGGAGACCAGAGGATTCTGTGAGCCATCTCTGGGTGAGGTATGGGGGTTGTATTCTCAGTGAACTTGGGTCTAAACATGACCAACAAATGGACCACAAGTTGCAAATAGGGGAAGCTCTGTAAAAAGAGATGAGGGGCTTCTTTCATACCCGTGCCTGGGTTTTCCAATTACATTTCCCAAATCACCTCAAAGCGTGTGGGACATTTTTGAAGGGCTGAATGGTCTCCTCTGTTTCTGTGCACCAGTTTATAGCAGTAAGTAGCATCTAAGTGCTCCTGTCTAGCCTGTTTGATGGGCTGAATGGAATACAGAAACATAGGACTGAGGAGCAGGAGTGGGTCATTAGTTACTTTCAGCCTTCTCCACCTGGCAATAAGATTGTGGCTGATCAGGTTGTGGTCTCAGCCCCACTTCCCTGTCTATATCCCATTGTGCATGACTCACTTCTCTGTCAAATATTTAACTAATGCAGCTTTCAATCAATGTGAACATAGAGGCACGATAAACTTCCACTGAAGAGAATTCCCACTTGAAAGGGCCATTCAGAATTATTCGTCATCTTTCTTATCGAATCAGAGAGTCATGCAGAACGGAAACAGACCCGTTAGTCCTAACTTTTCACTCCGATCAGACATCAAATCTGATCCAGTCCCATTTGCCAGCATTTGACCAATATGCCTCTTCTTTCAGATACATTTAAATGTGAGATTGTAACCACCTTCACCACTTCTTCTGACAGCACTTTCGGTGCACACCACTCTCTGTGTGAAACATATATCTTCAAGTCCATTCTAAATCAATCCCCCTCGCCTTCAAACTATGCCCTCTTGTTCTGGACTCCCCAATCCTGGAGAGCAGAACATGGCTGTTCAGAATATCCATGCCCCTGATGGTTTTATAAACCTCTATAATGTCACCCTTCAGCCTCTGACACTCTAGGGGGAAACACCTCAACCTAACCAGCCTCTCCCTAAAGCTCAAACCTCCAGTCCTGGAACATCCGTGTAAGTTATTTCTGCAGAAAACCGAATTGTACACAGTATTCTTAAAGTGGCCTCACCAACATCCTGTACAGATACAACATGCCACCACAACTCCTATACTCAATGCTCTGACGGATTAAGGCAAATGTGCCAAATGTGTTCTGTACCACACTGTCTACCTGCGACTCCGCTTTCAAGGAACAATGCACCTGCAGCCCTATGTCCCTTTGTTTCACAACACGCCCCAGGACCTGACCATGATATAATGTCTGCCCTGATTTGCCTTCGCAAACTGCAAAGCTTCATATTTATCTAAATTAAAACTTCATCTGTTACTCCTTGCCTCTTTGTCTCATCTAATTGCGGTCTTGTTGTACTCTGAGATAATCTACTACACCACCTTTCTGATGTCATCTGTAACCTTACTAACTATGGCCCCAATATTCAAATCTAAATCCTTTACATAAATGATGAAATGCAGTGATTCTTACAGCACACTGCTGCTCACAATGCTCCAGTCTGAAAAATATCCCTCTTCATTGAAGCCATTTGTGACTAGCTTATTCTGTATCTTATGTGACTGAAACTTACTAATCTGTCTACTAATCAGAATGAAATACGAGCTATGAAGAGAGGCTGAGTAGGTTAGGTTTATTTTCACTAGATAAAATTAGATTGAGGGGGGACCTGATTGAGGTTTGCAAAATCATGAAGGGTGTAGCCAGGCTGGATAGAGACAAGCTTTTTCCCAGGGTGAAGGATTCAATACTGAGGCATAAAGGCTACACCAGAAAGGGCATGCAATAGGCAACATCAATGTGTGCAAGATCAGCATTATTTGAAGTTAGAGAGTCCATTCCTCAGTTTAATAATGGGCTGGGAAGATGCTGTTCATGAGCCGCTGGTTTGTGTGTTCAAGCTTCTGTATTGTCTGCATGATGGAAGAGATTGTAGGAGATCCAGGGTACGATGGGTCTTTGTAAATGCTGTCAGACTTTCCACGGCAGTGAGCTGTGTAAATGGAGACAATGGATCGGACGTTGGTTTCCGTGATGGCATGGGCTGTGCACACAGCCTTCTGTCATTTCTCTTACTGTCCTGGGCAGGTCTGTGGCCACATCAGGTCATTATGCACCCAGATACTTTGCTGTCAGTGGTGCATTTGTAGAAATTGGTGAGGGTCCTTGTGGACATGTCAAATGTCCTGAGCTGCCAGAGATAGAAGAGGCGTTCTTCTGCCATCTCGGCTGTCATATCTACGTGAGAGGTCGGTTCTCCTCACTCCAAGCAACTTAATGCTTTCCCCTCTTTCAACTTCAGTTCCATTGATGCAGATGGGGGCATGTTCTCCTCATTTCTTTCTGAAGTCATTGATCAGTTGGTTAGTTTTGCCGACGTTGAATTAGAGAATGGTCTCAGTGCAGCACATCATTAAGTCCTCTATTTCCGTTCTGTATTTTGACTTGCCATCATTACATACCTGTCCTACTATGATGGTGTCTTCAGTGAACATGTAGATGGCATTCGTTCCAAATTTGGCAATACAGTTGTGGGTGTACAGGGGTATATTAGTGGGCTGAGGACACATCCTTTGGTATTTCAGTGTTGAATGTTATCATGGAAGAGACACACTTACCTATTTTCACTGATTGTGTACTGTGGGTCAGAAAGCTGAGGATCCAACTTCAGAGGGCGGAGCCGAGACTAAAGTCAGGAAGTTTTGTGATTATTCTGAAAGGAATAATGGTGTTGAAGGTGAACCTATAGTCAATGAGCAGGAATTTGACGTGGGTATCCTTGTTGTCCAGCTGTTCCAAGGATATGGCACCCTCTATGGACCCATTCCACGGGTAGGAAAATTGTAGGGGATCGAGGCAGACTGGGAGATGGGAACTGATGTGGACCATGACGAGCTTCTCGAAGCACTTCACTCCCCTCAGTCTCCTGCGCTCTGAAGAGAAATGTACCAGCATATCCAACCTCTCCCTATGAATCAGACCCTTGAGTCCTGGCAACATCCTTGTAAAGTTCCAGTTTAATACCATCCTTCCTACAGCAAGGTGACTAAAACTGAACACAATGATGAACATGGAAATATTTGGAACTGTAAGTTTCACTCTACTGCCAATTATTATGCTGCTGTGATATTGCTTTATTTTTTTGTGTTATTCTGAAATCTTATTATTCATTGAATCCTGTGACGGCAATCCCCTCGGGTGATCGTTCTCCTGACTGCGTGAATTTGAATCAATCTATTTTGTTTGCACTGATATTTTGAGGCCGCTGTATATCAGAAAACAGGAAGAGATGATGGATGATTGTGCAGTGTGTGTCCTCTACTGGACCAGCTTGTCTCTCCAGACACCTAAAGCTTTTATTGTGGGCCAGAGTACCTCAGAATCGTTACATCACAGAAGGAAGCTATTTAGCCCATTGTAGGTCCATGCACACAGAACATTACAGCTCAGTACTTGCAACATCCTTCAGCACTGCCGGCAGATCCACCGACCTTACTGTCAACCGTAAATTTACGAACTCATCCTTCTATACACTCATTAAGGTTATTCAAAAGGACAAACAGCAGTCACTTGCAGTATACCACTAGTGACTGAAATCCAGGATGAACATTCCCCATCAACTACCACCTTCTGTCTGCTTTCAGCTAGCCGATTTGTGATCCAAACGCTAAATCGCCCACAATTCCACGTCTCCATATTTTCTGGGAGATAGTAAGGACTGCAGATGTTTGAGATCAGAGTCGAGAGTGTGGCGCTGGAAACACACAGCAGGTCAGGCAACATCCGAGGATCGAGGAGAAAATGAAAACTACAGACGCTGCAGACCAGAAAACTGATTCCTGATGAAAGGCTACCAAGAGAAACATCAACTTGCATGCATCGTGGACGCTGCCTCATCTGTTCGGCTTTTTCAACACCATGCTCTCCATATTTTCTTCAATAGCCTACCATGAGGGACTTTATCAAACGCTTCACTGAAATCCACATACCTCACTTTACCCTCATCCACCTGTTTGGTCACCTTCACAATGAACTCGGGAAGATTTGTGAGGCATGACATACCTTTCACAAAACCTTGTTGACTATTCCTAATCAAATGATTCCTTTCTAGATGACGGTAAATCCTATCTCTTATAATCCTTTCCAACACTTTACCCACAACCAAAGTAAGACAGGTATATAACTACCAGGGTTGGCTCTTCTCCATTTCTTGAACAAAGGGCCACATTTGCTGTCCTCCAGTCTTCTGGCACTATTCCTGTAGACAATGGCGATGTAAAAATCCGAACAGATGGTTGCGTAAACTCCTTCCTAGCTTCTCAGAGAGTCCTAGGATAAATCCCATCTGGCCCAAGGGAAATATCTATTTTCACACTCTCCAGAACTGCTAACATCTCCACGTTACGAACTTCAATCCTGTCTAGTCTAATAGCCTGTATCTCAGTATTAGCCTCGACAGCATTTTCATTTTCCATTGTGAATACTGATTGAAATATTAATTTACAGCCTGTCCTATCTCCTCAGACTCCACACACAACTTAACACTACTGTCCTTGATTGTCATTAATCTTCATTTGTTCATTCTATTATTCATGACGCACTGATAGAAAGCTTGAGGGTTTTCCACGATCCTACTTGTCAAAGACTTCTCATGCTCTCTCCTGGCTATTCTTAGCTCTTTTTTAAAGTTCTTCCAGGCTGACTTGTAACTGTCAAGTATCCGAACTGAGCCTTCACGTTTCATCTTTACATAAGCCTCCCTCTTCCTCTTGACAAGAGATTCAACTGCTTCAGTAAACCACAGCAGCCTCACTCTACCACTTCCTCCTTTCCTGACAGGTGTAAACTTAACAAGGACACACAGTAGCTGTTGTTTGAAAAACCTCCACACTTAAATTGTACCCATCCTCTGCAGTTTCCTTCCCCATCCTATGCATCCTAAAACCTTTCCTAATCGCATCATAATTGCCTTTCCCCCAGCTTTAACTCTTGTCCTGCGGTATACACCTGTCCTTTTCCATCGCTAAGGTAAACATAACTGAATTGTGGTCACTATCAGCAAAGTGTTCACCTACCTCCTAATCTAACACCTGGTCTGTTTCATTACTCAGTACCAAATCCAATTTGGCCTCGGCCCTTGTTGGCCTATCTACACACAGTGTCAGGAAACAATTCTGCACACATTGGACAAAAGCTGACCCATATAAAGTAAGTGAACTGCAGCACTTCCAGTCAATATTTGGAAAGTTAAATTCTTCCATAACAACTACTGTTATTTTCGCTCCTATCCAGTATCATCTTCATAATCCTTTCCTCTATATCTCTGGAACTTTTCAGAGGGCAATAGAGAACTTTCAACAGGGTGACCTCTCCATTTTTGTTTCTAACATCTTCCCATACGACCTCACTAGACGAGTCCTTATCAAGCATCCTTTCTACCAACGTAATTCTGTCTTTGATTTTCAATGCCACCCCAAACCCCACCCCTGCCCCACTGTTAGTACCTTCCTTGTACTTATTGAATCATCTAAACCCCGGACCCTAAAATGATCAGTCCTGTCCCTGCTCTATCCATTTCTCCAAAACGGCCAAAACATCAAGCTGTACAACTGCACAATTTGGAAACAGGGAGTGATTGGAGGGATGTTAAAAGAGGGTGAGTTGGATAGATCAGAAGACAGCATGAGGGGAGATAGACAGGAACGGACAGAAAATGGAAGTTTTATTTAGAAATTCTCACTGACTGCAAGGCCTTTATCTATTGCCATACCGTTTGAGCATTGTGCAGATACTGGCTGTGGTCCCAGAGCATTTATCGCCAATAATATCACATAGCTGAGTTGCTGACAGTTAAACAGAGTCCAAAAGGCCGAGTGATTTTTCTTTTTCTCAACATTGAGAAGGTGATTTAATTTAAATAGACTGGGTGAACAACAACAGGAACTGTGAATCGTGATCGATACTGAGATACTGCGCCAGAGAATCTCACTGAGGTGGATCACTGTCAGAGGGGAAATCAGCATCTTATCTATGAGCCAAATAATGATTGATAAAGATTGGACACCACTTCCATGGTTTTGTAATACACATTTCAATTCATGTAGCTCAATATCATGAGTGTATCTTATTTCTTTGTACTTCCCATAGTTTAGTACGAACAGAAAATCATTTTGTCCCCGTATTTTGTGTTCAATAAACAGATTTTACTCCTCATTCCTCACTTTAGATATATCCTTGAATCTGTTCTTCATATGAGGTATAAAGAATAACATTCCAATACTAATGACTGAGGAATATTATTGCCCCTCCCTCCAGTCTGAACAGCCAAGTCTCACAATTCTCTCTGTTTCCTGTCTCCTCCACAATGCCATAATCACACTGTAATTGAAGTCCAGTAAATGACATTTCATCACAGTTCACTAACATCGATAACATCAACAGCACAGGCCTCATCTGCCTCTCTCTAAACCTGGAATAACAATCTGAATTGCATTTGTCACGTTCAATTCTCTGTTAACATATCCATGCTACTTGTCCGTGACAACCCCACGCTTCTCAGACGCACATTCGCCTCAGATCATGAACTATAAAAATTGTATCAATGTTTTATTGAAATTATGATGCTTGATCAATAGTTCCAGGATGTATGTTTCCATTTGTAATCAGAGACGTTCTGATAAACTTATGGCATTACTTCTGCATCCAAGGCAGATTGAATGGTTACACTCAATTGATCTACCAGACCCAAGATTTGTTCCATCAGTCACCCTCACATAGCCCATCCAGAAAATGACATTGTTTTAAATTTGAATAAAACAATATTGAATTGAAAGGCGTTGGCTGGAGCTATTTGTTCAGTAACTGAGATTGATGTCAGTCTCCGTGGATCCGCGATGTGTCACTGGAGGGTTTGCCTCTTCTATTAATTAAGGACTCGGTTCAATGTGTTATCCCAGTCTGGGCGGGAGCATCAATGACTGGACTAACAGGAATCAGCAGCTCGAGAGACAGGGGGAGGAGAGATCAGAATCTGAGGACATTAGACTGGAATGTTCCCATTAATGGATCAGAATCTGAGAACATTAGACTGGAATATTACAATAACAGACAGGAGTTTATCCTGGGGTTTTTCTACCTTTCTCAGCCTTGGGTATCATTAGCATCGTGGGTCGAAGATATCCTTTGGATTATTCAAGGTGGTTATTATCCCATCCTTGCTATAGTTGGTGTTCCTGGTAAGTCATTCCATCTGACCATTAAACTGAATTGAACTGAATTGTTGTTCATATTCAAATTTTAAAATTTGGAAGTCATCAATTTCAGATCCAGTCAAATATTTTATTTCTTACTGATTATAACTAGCAAATTACTATTCACAACTTACTCAACAATACGAAAGGAGAAACCAGACTGTTCCTAATCTCCATTATCTTTTTTCTTCATTCATATTTACATTTCTACATATTCTCCCCACTCACTAATCCTGCCCAAGGCCACTGTCAGGATATTTCAGTCAGCTTCTCAGCTTCAATGCAACTGCTAAATAATCCATCGTTTGTGCCTTTGGTAGATCCAGATATAACCGTTTCAAGTCCCTTCTAACTATGCTTACGTCACAAAATATTTGCACTTGAGCTGGTTAATTTGTCCTTTCCATAGTCTCTGTCAGATGGACAGACAGTGCATGGTGGTCAAGTCATTGACTCATAATCAAACGGCACAGATTAATAATCTGTTGGTATCACATGAAGGAAGTTGATGGAATGCAAATGAAGTCATCACCACTAGTTTTCAACAGAAGCATATCTATTTGCTTTAGAGAAGGCAATGGGTGATCCTTCCATGTTGAGGACTCTGTGTGACTGCAAACCCACAGCAATGGGGTTAACTCTTTATTATCCTGTGCATTAGCTGAATCAGCCACTCAGTCCAAGATCAGCATAACATGCTGGCCTGACCAGGGCTGCACACATCCCGTGAGGAAAGAACAAAAGGAAAGATAGCTCCCTTTCTCTGCCTGATTTCCATTCTCCTGTAAGGCATTTTCTTTCAGGTAGGTGACCATTCCCTGTTTCAAGTGAATTCTTTCTGATTGAGTCTCCCTCTGAACGTGATATGCATCTCCATCGACACCTCTGGTAATGACCGATGCACAGATGCAAGAAACTTCAAAATTCCACATCATTCGCAGTGCAGAGAGAAGGAATGTTTTTTTATACCACGGGAAAGAAGCTGAGACAGGTAAGTGAGGGAACAGAATTATTGTGATCAACCCTAGAGTGTTGTTGAGATAGTATTTGGGGTATTGCGCACAGATTTTCTCTCCTCTATATGGAATAATCCTCTTTGCAGAAAGAGTATAAAGGAGTTTCACCAGACTAATTGTTGGGTTGATTGTACCATCGGGAATGCATGAGGATTATTCTGTAGCGCGTTGAAGAATAAGATTGATTGCATTGAAACGTAAGGTGATGTACAGTCATTCATTATATTCCAAACAGAACTAATACGGTGATAAATTCCATGTTTTTTTAACTTGGTTTACATGATTCTCGATGGCTTAAAAGATTTTGAGAACGTTCCTCTCACTACACGCCACTCCCCATTTCGATTGAGAGAGAGCCAGTCTTTAACTAAACTCTTCCAACATTAATACAGTGCATTTGGTGTGTGATCATACATAGAACTTCACGTTATTCACCATCGCAACAAGAGCCACAATACCTTCATTCTAAAATAGTTAACTATCCCCACCAGCTTCTGACCCCAACGGAGAACATGGGTCTGTCTTCTTGGAGATGGAAGATGCCTCCTTGAGGCTTGGCACAAAACATTTGCTTTCCTCCCTCACTGCCGGCAAAACACGTTAAAGTATCATTTGTTCCACAGGCAATGGAGCCACGAGGAACATTGTGAGCAATCTATGAATGCAGTCTCTGCTCTATTGGTTTTCCAGGTTGGAGCATCAATGACACCCTCTTATTCATGTAAAAGCGTCTCGAGGGGTGAATGGTCTCCTCCTGGTTCCATAGAACAGGTTTAGGGATCTTACTGGACTCTGCCTGTTCCTGTTTAACAGTTCAATGTACTGTCCAGACGCCTCCTCTTCCTGTGGAACAGGCAGGAGGATTGAATGGGCTGTCCCTCTTCTTGATCAGTCATTTCGATGGGCTGAATAGTTTCCACATATCCGGGTGTAACCAGCTTGAGATGCTGAATGAGCTCCGCTTTTAACTGTGGAAATGTGCAGTGCCTGGCCGTTCTGTTACATGAATGTTACCGACACTTTAACAGAACAAACGTGAATGTTGTTTGGGTCTTGCTGAATATGGACACAGACCCGTTCAGGAGCTGAGTGGGGACAAAATGTTCTGAATATTGTGTGATCTTCAGTGATCACTCCACTTCTGATCTTGGGATAGATGAGGGGTGACGGGAATGGAGGCACATAGACGTTGACGAAGGAGCTGAAGATGTTTGTGCTGAGGAAGTTAATCTGAGGATCTCCTGAAGAGATGTCCCGGGACTGAGAGGATTGTTGGCCACCTACCACAAACACCTTCCTTTGTGCTCTGAAAGACCCCAAAGAGTGAGGAGGTTAGACCTGATTCCCATTAAGCTCAAAAAATTAGGTGGTCCCGATGACACCCTCAATCAACTACTGCCTTGATATCAAGGCCATTCATTCTTTCCTGAGCCCCTGTGTTCACCTCTTGTTCAAATCAATAGGTAACGGTGTACGTGTAGAGAGTGTTTTCCTCTCACAGAGGGTAATCAATGTCAGGGATTATCTGGACTAGAGAGTTAGGGGAGCTACATCACTGAAAGTATTTAAAGAGGTGGTACATGAATCTTTGACCTGTCAGAGAGCTGTGGAGTGTGAAGAACTGGGCATTATGGAGGGGTTAATGCGAACAGTAGATCAGCCATGGTCGTATACAATGGCTTGACCGTCCGAATTCCTTATGCTTTCATTTCCAGTAATTTCAAAGTAAACGGCTGTAATTTTCCTGGATGTACTGTATTTGTATGTTGTAATCAGAGAGAGCAAAACATTTTTGAGTCATCTCTGATTGAGGTATGGAGCTTTATGCATAACGAATCCTGGTCTAGACCAGACCAACAAATGAAGCACAAGTTGTCGAGACGGGGCACTCTATAAACAGACGAGAGGCGTCTTTCAAAACCGGCCTGGATTTCCAAATAATGTTTTCCAATCCATCCCAATCTGAGTGTGACAGTTGTGAGGGATTAAATGAAATCCTGTGTTACTGTGGAGCATTGGCCCCCATCTGCACCTTGCAGGAGCTGTGAGAGGCTGAATGCACCATAGTAACACGGGACTGTGGAGCAAGAGTGGGTCATCAGACACTTTGTCACGGCTCTACCATGCACTATGATCTGATTAAGGTCTCAGCAGCACTTTTCTGTCAGTACCATTTCCCTACATTCATTTGTCTTTCAAATGCCTTACATAGACCATTTTGAACAAATGGAAATATCCAGGCATCACAATTTTCTGTGGAAGGGAATTCACACCTTAAAAACCTTTTGAGAATCTCTTGTTCGTGTTCTGACCAATGTTGGAGGGTCACTCATGTCTTTTCCCACTCCTCTATTGGTGAAAGCAAATTTTAAATGTAACCAGTTGAGTGCTGTGTCCAATGATATAGGTCTCAGACTGGGTAATTTTCTAGAAAAAACTGAGACACAGAAAGTTGAACTGTGAACAAATGGTAAAATGATAGAGTGTCTCAAATATGTTTCTGGCTTTGAATTTTGTCTGCTCACACTAATGTCTGGGAATGCGGATTTCTTCCCGGAACAGTTGAACTGGATTTGTCTGAATTCCCTTTGCTTCGAGCTGTACAGAAATTCCTATGAATCCTAATCAGGAATCCTCCACGAGTGGTAAAGATGACTCAGGATTTTTCTGCTCTTACACCTTGTTTTCAGGCAGAACAAAGTAAGAGAGAGAGAGACCAATTGGTTGCTGCACCAGAAGCAAGTAATATTTTTCTCCGTCTCTGTGTGGAAAAATACAAGAACACAACTGAACACCAAACTGGGCCATGTTCACTCTCCATGTACATTCTCTGGAATGGATGATAATAGACTGTATGATGTATGCAGCATCATTGCTGTTGTTGTGCACAGTGCCTTGCATTAGCAAATGAAAATAATGTGTCCGTTTTATGATTTGATGGGATGCTTATATGCATCTGCGTAATTTTTAAAAATGGGTTGATATCTTCATAATATTTGTTTTAATACCAATGCATCTCATTCAAAAAATATATTATCTAGCTTTAGTCTTCTTAACAAGAGAAAATATGTATCCAGCTGAAAGACTTCTCTGAAAATCGTGATTCAGTAAGATTTCTCATCTCAGATCTAAACAGATAATCCCCGATAACAAAAGGCCTTCATTTCAGGAATGAGTAAAGGGAAACATCTTTGAACATCTTTGAAAGGAATTGAATCCTTTTTTTTAGTTTAGAGGATCAGAACTGCACCCAGTGTATCTGATGTGGTCTCAGCAATCCTTGCACAGATACGTGAAATATTGCTAATTAAACCTAATACCACTTACCTTCTGAATCACTTGCTGCATCTGCAGACAGACTTCATATGATTCATGTACCAAGAATATGAAAAACATCTGCATCACTGAGTTCTGCAATCTCTCTCCATTTCAATTGTTCCAGACTGAAATAGACAACTCACATTATATCATTTCTGCTGATGGTTTGCTCACTAACCTTCCCTGTCTACATCATAATGCAGATTCACTCCCTCCATTTGAAGATCTATTGAATGATCATTTTGGTGTACAAGGTAGTTCAGCTTTGATCCATTCAGTCCCTTCATCCAGATATTTTACATAGATTATTGATCATTGATGACCCTACAGTGATCTCTGAGTCAAAACTAGTTACAGTTTTATTTTTAAAAATCATATGTCACTACTGTCTATTTCCTGTTAGTGACAACATCCCTGTTCCTGTGCAGCAGTTCAGTCGGGTGGAATGGCCTCGTCCTGAGCTGTGAAATGTACTCAACGAGCTGAATTACTTCATCCTATATTCCTGTGTAATTCCTTAGAGTGGTAGAATGGTCTCCTCCCATCTCATTGCAATGATCCAGTCTGGCTGAATGGGATGGTCCTCTACCCTCTAATCGCACTGAGGGGTGGATTGGGGTTGGGTCAGCAGTATATCTCTGCAACTGCTTTGAGGGGTGGATTGAGGGAACAACTCATGAGGTAGGGACAGCAGTATATCTCTGTAAAAGCATCGATGAGTGGATTGAGGGAACAACACATGGGGTAAGAGCAGCAGTCTATCTCTGTAACGGCCGGGAGGGTGGATTGAGGGAACAACACATTGGAAAGGGGCAGCAGTTGGCCATTTGGTGGCACCATTTAGAATACTCATGGCTGATCTGAGTGTGTCTGACCATCCGTTTCCTGTCTGTACTCAATAAACATTGACTCTCCTGGCCAGCAAAGATCAGTCAAGCTCAAACTAAAATACCTAAATTAACCGAGTCTTCACAGCTCCCTGAGGATGAGGACACCACAGATAGCTCAACAGTAAAGGGAAAGGGACATCCTTCTTTCATTGTGGGACACATTTTTTAAAAACTGTGTTAACCTCATATCAAACCACTGCCCCTTTTCGGATATAGTGGTACAATAACTAGGAATAGACATTAACCATTCTGCCGTCCAATCTTTTCCCACATTACCACTGACTGTTTCCAATCAAATATGTTGCTGTTGCTGTCTCAGGAAGAGAATACCTGATAGCATAACACCAGACGAGCATTACAAAAAGGAGCAGAATTAGACCATTTGGTCCATCGAGTCTGATATACCATTCAGTCATTTCTAATATGTTCCTCAACATCATTCTTCTACCTTCTCCCAGAATCCTTGATCTCCTTATAAATCAAAAAAATATTTATTTATCTTAATGGCACTCGTGTCTGTGTCTTAATGTGTATTTAAGTGTGTGCCCATGTACTTGTTATTTTTCTATTTGTGTGACTAAGTCTGTCTGTCTTTGTTTCAGCCTGTGTGTTTCTATTTGTGTTTGTGTCCATTTGTGTGTGACTTTTTATGTCTTTGTGTGCTTCTCCATGTGTGCATGCTTATCTCCTTGTATGCATTGTGTATGTTAGTATATTGGGGTATTTACCAATACGTCTGTGTATTTCAATGCCTGCATCTCTGTGCAATGGGGTATCTGTTCTTCTACGAGTGAGAGAGATGAGGTTGGAACTGACAGTAGGTTTGAATTGAGAATTGCTCTTTACTAAACACTGCTCCTTATTAGGTTGGTGGGACGTGGATGTTTCAGAATCTCCACCCAAGGCCTCCTGGTCCTCTCCAGCTCTCTCCAGGATCCTCCCACATATCAGGTTGGGGGTTGAGGGAACGGATATCGGGCACTCCACCATCCGGCGTGGCCCTTTCTGTCCTATTCCAGGCTGTTTCTCCTGGAATGGGAGAAAGGGAAGGAATGAGTGTGGGTGGAAGTGGATGGTCCTGATGTTAGAGCTGGACTAGGTGAGGTGTGACATGGTGAGGTGGCCCGAGGGAGTCTGTCCATAGTGTTGTATCCATGTCGTGCTATTAGTGTGCGGGGCTATTGCATCAGGGACAGAAAATGTAAGTGAGGGAAGGTGCTGAATTCAACTGCGGGAGTGGTCATGCTTGAGCCTTTTTGGAGTGTGAGTCTTGGACGAGGGTCGGTGCTATAAGAGACAAACAGTGAGTGTGAGGGAGCAGTGAGAATATACGGTGACACTTATCCTGACAGAGCGGAATGGATATTCATGCTTGTCCTATATTGCTGGACCTGTCTTCAGATCATCTCAGCATCGAGGTGAGCCTCCCCGAATGTCTGATCAAAGTCGATCACTAATAACGACACAGGCTCTGTCCCTCAGATTCCACAGAATGACTTTGGGTGGGTCCTACAAATAGCAAGGAGAAACAAACTTGTGTTATATATCTGAACCAAAACTATCGCGCAAATATTTTGCATCATATGCTCTGGAAATTATATATTCAACTATATGTAAAGGGAAGCTATGACATAGTGATATTATCGCTGAGCTCTTAGCCCAGAGACCCAGGTAATGTTTTGGGGACATGGTCTCAAATCCTGCTATGGCAGACTGTGGAATTCGAATTCAATAAGTATCTGGAATCAAGGGTGTAGGATGATCAGGAATCCATTCCTGATTGTTGGAAAAACTCATCTGGTTCACTGATGTCCTTTAGGGAAGGAAACGGCTGTTCTTATCTGGTCTGACCTGCATGTCACTCCAGATCCAAGGCAACGCTGTGGACCCTTTAATGCCGTCTGGCATGGCCAGTAAATGCTGGTTATCCAGCTAAGCCCTCATCCTGTGAATGTGTATCAAATTCTCGTGGGTTCTGCAGTAATAATGGATGGTGTCAAGTTGCATCGAAACTGAGTTAACTAAGTGACTGCTAATGTTGTGAAAAATAAATTCCTTTAGTGTATATCAGGTAGGTTGGAGAGTATGTTGTGAACCAAACTAGTGAGCAGATTATTTCGGTTGTGTGATACTGATTAAGGATGATCAGCCATGATCATATTGAATGGTGGTGCAGGCTTGAAGGCCAGAATGGCCTACTCCTGCACCTATTGTCTATTGTCTATTGTCTATTGTGTGGTCGGAAGCATTAATTACTAACCTTGCTCTGAAGCAGCTTTGGAGGAATAGTGACATTAATATGTTGTATATTACACGGCGTCTGCATTCAATGGGGAATGTTTGAACATTCTGGTCAAACATCATGGAAGCCCAGAGGTTAGAGGGTCAAGTTCACTCCAGTGAATTGGGAAAGTACAATATAACATTCAGTAGGAGAACAATGGTTGTTAGACCCATATAATCTTACAGCACGGAGACAGGCCATTCGGCCCAAGCTGGTCCTTTCCGAACAAAAGGTCCATTCACACTAACCCCATTTCCCCGCCATTTCCCTGTATCCTTTTAATCCTAGAGGGCATCAATTTAATCCTTTCCTACCTGTGTATTTGTCCAAATGCATTTCCAATTTTGTGAATGTACCCGCCTCAACTACTTCTGCTGTCAGCTCATCCCATATGCATACCACCCTGTGTGTAAAAGAAATTGCCCCTCAAGTTCCCTTTTACTCTTTCCACTCTGACCTTAAATTGATGCCCTCTAGGATTAGAAGGATACAGGGAAATGGCGGGGAAATGGGGTTAGTGTGAATGGACCTTTTTTTCGGGATGGACCAGTTTGGGCCGAATGGCCTGTCTCCCTGCGGTAAGAGTATATGGGTCTAACAACCATTGTTCTCCTACTGAATGTTATATTGTATTTTCCCAATTCACTGGAGTGAACTTGACCCTCTAACCTCTGGGCTTCCATGATGTTTGACCAGAATGTTCACACATTCCACATTGAATGCAGACGCCGTGTAAAATATAACATATTAATGTCACAATTCCTCCAAAGTTGCTTCAGAGCAAATTTAGTGATTGCTCAATCCTGGGGAAGAAAAAGATTGAGTGCATTGACTCTATCCATGCCTCCCATTACCTCATACACTACTATCAGATCCCCCTCAGCCTCATACATTCTAAAGTAAAAACTCCTAGCTTGTTCAACCTCTCACTATAACTCAGACCATTGAGTCTTGGCAACATCCTTGTAAATTTCTTCTGCACTCTTTCCAGTTTAATAACATCCTTCCTCGAGCAAAGTGAACAAAACTGAACATGACGCCACAAGTATGGACTCGCCAACATCTTGTATAACTGCAACATAACTCCCTAATTTCGATACTCAGTGCTCTAACTGATGAAGGCAAGTGAGTCAAAAGCCTTTTTCAGTGCCTTGTCTACCTGGGACTCCACTTAGAGAGAACCGTGCACCTGAATTCCCAAGGTCACTCTGTTCCACTACACTCCTTAAGGCCCTACCTTTCACCATGAATCTCCTGCCTTGATTTGACTTTCTAAAATGCAAGAACTTACACTTATCTGAATTAAATTCCATTTGCCATTTCTCGGCCCACTTCCCCACCTGATCAAGGTACTGCTGTAATTTCTGATAACCTTCCTCACTGTCCACGATACCACCTATTTTAGTGTCACCTTGAAACTTACAAATCATGCCTGTACATTCTCATCTAAATCATAGATATGTGTAATATATGACTATATATCGTCCCAGCACCGACCCCTGAGGCATTCCACTCATCACAGGCCTCCAGTCCGACAAGCATCCTATCACGATTACCCTCTTCTTCCTATCATCAATACAATTTTCGACCTAATTTGCCAGCTCCCCCTCAATTCCATGTGATCTAACCTTCCAGAGCAGCGTACCATGTGGAACCTTATTGAAGGCCTGACTGAAATCCATATAGACTATACATATAACCATGCCCTTGTCAAAGTTACTGGTCACTTCATCAAAGCAGTCTAACAAATTTGTGAGCCATAATCCCCCATTCACAAGGCCCAGTCTTTCCAAATGCATGTATATCTTCTCCCTCAGAATCTTCTCAAGAACTTTCCTGCTACAGATTTTATGTTTACTGGTCGAAAGTTCCCCGGTTTGTATTTGTAGCCCTTCCTGAATAACGGCACAGCATTCACTACCCTCCATTCCTCCAAGACCTCACCCATTGGCTCCCGATGATACAAAAGTACCAACCAGGGCCCCCGCTATTTCTTTCCTGTCCTTCTGCAGTGTTCCTGAATATATATGGTCAGGATCAGATTTATAGAAATACTACAAAATCTGAAAAAATTATGTCTATTTATTTCAGGTAAAACACCCAAGAGTGAGAAAGTGAGTTAACAATGATTAGCATAATAATTTAAAGATTATATTAATCACTGGAAGTGACTTCAGAAGAATTCCACACGTTGTGGAATCCTGAGAATTCTCAGAAATTTATGATCCAGTAAAGGAGGGCCATGAACCGGGTAAGGAAATCAAAAAGCGACCATGCATGCAAACAAACAGGAACACAAAGACTGCAAAAATCTATGTTCTATATTTCAAAGGAAAGGAGAAAAGCATAGTTAAATGTGGAAATCTGCAATCAGGAGAGACGAGCTTATTATGGATAACAGGGGAATGGCCAAGCAAATAACCAGTTAGCTCGCATCTGTCTTCATGGAGGAAGATCCAGAAAATCACCCAGAAATACGACGTCATCATATAGGACTTGTGGATCGAAAGACATAAAGTCAATTTATATCAGTAACAAGGCTCTACTTAACATACTGCTGGATTGAGCATTGCTAACATTGACAAACCAGATATACTTCATACCAAAATCTTCAGAAATAAACCACTGATAGAAGTATTCGTTGCACTGTCGATGCCTGTGTTTATTACGAAGTGCATTCTGCATAGTCTGGATCCAAGCACTATAGATGAACGGTAGTGATCCCAGCATCTACTAAGGGAAAAAGAGATAGTGTGGAGAAGTGCCGACCAATTAACTTGACATTTGTGGGGAAACTGTTGGAGTCTATTATATAGGATGTGATATTCGTTATTTAGAAATTAACAGCAACATTGGAGAGAATCAGTATGTATTTCTGAAAGGGAAATCATACTTGACAAGCTTTGGAATTGTTTGAAGTTGATTCTTACAGCATAGATAATGGGGAACCAGTACAATTGGCATATTCTAGATTATCAGAAGGCTTTCTATATGAACTCACGCAATGAGTTTGTAAATGCAATGAATGTGAAGGGTATTTGGAGGAATATATGCAAGTGGTAAATTAAAGTTTGGATTGCCTTCCTTTAAGCGAGTCAGAATATAGATGTAAAGACATGTTGGAGCAGTTTAACAGCGTGTTGGTGAGTACTGTACCTGGAATATTGAGTACAGTTTTGGTCACCAAATCTGAGAAAGAATATACAGACCACAGAGGAAGTTCAATGGACATTCCCCAGATTAATCCCTCAATTGGCGAGATTGCGTGATGAGGAATCTCCACCTGTGTTCTCTCGAGTTTCAAAGAATGAGAGGTTGGTCACTGTGAAATGTATAAAATTCACAAAACATGTGACAAGTTGGAAATTAACAGGATGTTTCTCCGGCTGCCTAATACACAATCAAGGGAAATAATGGCAGGATAAAGGACAGACCATTTAAGACTGCAATAAGGAGGAAATTCAACACGCGTAGGGGATTAAGTAACGCAGGGCATGGAAACCTGTTGGCAGGGCAAGATTAGGGAGAATTCCCAGATAATATACAAGTGTGTCCAGCGGAACAGAATGACCAGGGAGCAGGTAGGACTCATTAGTGACTTGCCAAATTGCATCCAAATAAAGTTTAGTGGTCGGAGACACGAGGTGGTGGTTGACTGCTTGTGTGACTGGAGGCCAGTGTCCAATGGTATACGACAGAGATCAGTGCTGTGTCCCTTATTATTTGTGATTCGGAGGTGCTGGTTTTGGACTGGGTGGACAATGCTAAAAATCGCATAACACCAGATTTTCGTCCACCAGGTTTATTTGGCGGCACTACCTTTCAAAGTTCTGCTCCTTCATCAAAGCACACAATCACCTGATGAAGAAGGAGCGCTTCGAAAACTAGTGCCTCCGAATAAACCTGTTGGACTCTCACCTGATGTTGTGTGATTTTCAACTTTAATATTTGTGGTACTCATAAATGATGTCGCTGTGAATATGGACGAGGGGTGGAGAGTGGGATTAGTAAGTTTGTATTTGATACACAGATTGGCCGGTTGGTTGGCAGTGAGGAGGAAGGCCTTAAATTACGGGAAGATACAGATAGAATGGTCAGCTCGGAAGATCAATGGCAGATGGAATGTAACACTGATAAATATGAGGTGATACCCTTTGGAAGAAGGAACCAGGCAGGGAAGGACTCAATGAATGGCAGCACACTCGTAAGCTCAGAGGGTGCTTCTCCACACATCCCTGAATGTGATGGACAGGTTAAAACACAATTTGGGAAAGCATAGGGGACTGTAAACATAACCTTGATTCATTGAGGCACAGATTATAAGAGCTATGCGGAACTTTGGTGATGCCATGATGTGTAGTTCTGGGAATCACATTGCAGGAAGGATGTGACTGCACTGGACGGGGTCCAAAGGAGATCCACCAGGATGTTCCCTGGGATGGAGCATGTCAGCTATGGAGAGAGGCTGGATAAGCTTGAGTTGTTTAGTTTGGAGGAGAGGAGGCTGAGGGGGACGTGATTCTGATGGATAGGATTACGAGGAGCATGGACAGTGTGGATGGACAGCAGCTGTTCCTTTTAGTCAAAGGGCCACACTTTTAAAGTGAAGGGTTTGGGGTTTAGTGACGATTTGAGGATTTCTTTTCATCCAGAGTGTGTTAGGGTCTGAAATGCTTTTCTTGAGAGGCGAGTTGTCATCGTTACCTCAAAACTATTATGTGCAATTGAAATGCCTTAAGATTCACAGCTACTGGTATTGTGTCGGAAGGTGGGACTAATTTAGAGAGTGCTGTATTTCTGATAGTACAGTCTTTTCTTCTGTGATTGTATGGCTGTGGAAGGCCAATCACTGAGTATCTTAAAATAGGAATTGATAGGTTTCTGAAGAATGTCTTAACAAAGTTTATAAGACAGAACTTGTGATATTTTCTGAAAATATGTTAATGCCAAAATTAAGCAAAAGAAATGTGCAGCTTTCCTACAATTTGATACCAGATAATTGAGGATCGGGAAATAGCAGAATTATGGAGCAAATACTTCAGTTATGCCTTCACAGAAGAAAACAAAACAAAAAGAAAACTTCCTAGCAATACTAGGGATCTTTAGTCTGGTGAGATAAGGGGAATAGAATGAAATTAGCAACTAAACAGTTTAGAGAAAGTATCGGACTGAAATTAATGGGCATAGTCAAAGTCAACAGAGATTTATGAAATAGGAATCATATTTGAGAAAATGGCTTTTAGCAAAATTATGGAGAGGCTATCACAAAGTTTAAATATATTAAGGGATATGACTATTGTATGGGGAAAACTGCACTGAGGCGATGTTCGGCCATTAACTAGCACAGGGAAAGCTCAATGTGTTGTATGACCTACTCCTGTCACCATGTTTCAGTGCAGTGTGTGGGAAAGCTCTGCAAATATTGTCACAAGCTCTCAACTGTTAGGAAAGAGGTCTCTGCTGGGTCGACAGGATTGTGTTTCCCATTCCTTTTTCTTCTAACGAGGCTGGGGCCTGGTGTTCGGTACGGGTTTATCCTTTAAGACCTCAGTGCAGTTTGATATAATTGAGTGTCTTGCTTGGCCGATTCAGAGACCATTGAAGAGTTTAGCACACGTCTCTGTGTCTGGAGTCACTTTTAGGCCAGACCAGGAAAGCACGGGAGATTCACTTCCTGAAAGTGAATTGGGGAAGGAAATCGAAGTTTACAACTGATATTGAACACAAGATCAATATTACTGACACCAGATTTTAAATCTTGGTATTTTATTAATTGTTTTTAATTTGCACCAGCTGCCAGAGCATTAGCCTGGTCTAGGTTAGTAATCCAGTGACATTTCCAAAACAGCACCATCTCTACATGGGGACCTATCGGATACCACACTGAGCAGATTATTTCTGTGTTGCTTGGCATCTCTGTCAAGTAGAACTCCCACCGATTTAACTGTCGTTATGGGACTGAAGGACGAGTAAAGGGTCAGATTGCAGTAATCGTACTCTTAGCGGATTGGATACAGTTGAGTAATTTTCCAAATTGCCAGGGAGATGTCAGAGTTGGAGCTGGAATGAAACAGCTTTCCCGGGGCACGGCTTGTTGTACAGCACAAGTCTTCAGTCCTATCGCAGGAATGGTGTCAGGGCCTTATCTACAGTGTCCAGCTGTTTTTTCATGTCACGCGCAGTGAATTGAATTGGTTGAAGACTGCCATCTCTGATTCTGTGGGCATCATGGTGAGGGTGAGGTGGATAATCAACTCAACACTTCTGGCTAAGGATGGTGCAGATACTGCACCTTTTACACTGACGTACAGGGCTGTTCCATTATTTAGGGTGCGGATATTTGTGGAGTCCTCTCTTCCAGTAAGTTGTTTAATGGTCCATCGACATTTATGCATGCATTTGACAGGCCGACAGAGCTGAGATCTGATTTGTCAGTCTTGGGATCATTTCTCCCTCTGTATCAGATGTTAGTCCTGCTGTTTGGAGTGTAACCAGTCAAGTGTGGTCGCATTAATGGGTTATCATCAGGCTTAGGTGCACGTGATTCCGACCCGAACATGTTCACCAACACTCATCACTGAACCATGGATCGGCTTGATGGTAATGGTAGACTGATGAAGTATCGTCAGGAAAATGTTACAGTTTGTCATTGAAAACAATTCTGCTTCTTCTGTTGCTGTGATCTACAGCATCAGATGATAACCCAGTTTTAGCCGCAATATTTACAATTCAATTCTACTGGCTGGCCCCAGTTCACACCGAGACCCATTCACCCACCAGCCCTGTACTCAGTGACCTACTCTGGTTTCTGATGCGGAAATACTTCCAATTTCATATTCTCATTCTGCTGGAAGTCTATCCTTGGTGCCACGCCTCTAATTTGTTGCATAAACTCAATCAATTTAAGGTACAAATCTGAATCTTCTCCTTTCCATAATGCCATCTTCTGTATTTGAAGTGAACGTGTTTCCCTCTGTTTTTCTCCCTGACCATGATTCAGAGCTCTGTAGTGTCAGTGATGCCAATCTGATGCAATTTCAGAGTCAACGAACATCTGCACCATGCGTTATTGTTCAGTTCCCAGTGTACAGTGCTCCATATTGGACAAGATGTTTGGGCATCTTTGACATACGTCATTGGAAATTGTTCAAAAACAGAAATTGCTGATGAAATTGCTAAAGGTGTTGCAGCATCTTCTGGAGTGAATACAGAGTTAAACTTTCAGGTCCAGATAATCTTCTATAAAGCTACCAGTATCTCCAGCATTTTTTGTACTCTCATTTCCAGTATCCATAGTTTCAATCCATAATTGAATTTTTTTCTGTGCCTATTCATTTCTGGTGAAACTCAGCAGGTCTGTCAGCATCTGCAGAGACAGAGAAACAGTGTTAGCGTTTCCAGTCCAGTGTGACACTTCTTCAAAACTGAATATAATTGCAAAATAGTCTTTTAATCCCTTGCCAGAAGTGGGGGATGTGGGGGGGGGGGGGCAGGGAAAAGAGGGTGTGGCAAAAGATCAACGGGCTTTTAGCAGTGGGGAATGAGAAGATTCTGTAAAAGGGGTTTAAATTAAGGTGTAAATAGGGGAAAGGGGTTCTCTCTATTATGTGCAAGATAAAGAAGACACAACCACAGTCGCAGGGAGGCCAGGAGGGAGAATGTTGACCATATGGTATTATATAGATATGGCCACAGATACATTTTCACTGGAGTGATCATCATCCCCTTTAGACAAAGGAATTCAGATGCTTAACTTCTTATTGGCACTAGTAAGCGTTTCATGTCGCCTTAGTATTGTAACATGGAGAAAAACAAATAACAGTATGAAGATTGGGCTGAGTATTCGTTACCTGAGATGTTTAATATCACTTCAAATTTGCAGTGCCTATCTTTAAATGCTTGTTCTTGAAGTTAGTATCAGACAGAGTGTAGAAGGTTGTGGGCTGACATTGTAGAAGCTTATAAAATCATGAGAGGAATGGATAGGGTGAATAGCCAAGAATTTTCCATGGGCTGGAGGGGGGTTCAAGCATAGAGAGGTGTTAGAGGGAATATTTAAAAGGGACGAAGGGACAACATTTCTACACAGAGTGTGGTGTGGGTATGGAATGGGCTGCCAGAGGAAGAGTGATAGATTGCGTGTACAGCTGCAACATTCAACATCATTTGGACATATATATGACTAGGAAACACTTAGAAGCATATGGGTCAAAGGAAAGCAGATGGGACCAGTATAGTTTGGAAAACCTGGCCAGAATGGACATTTAGAAAAGCTTCACGCAGAGTCAGTGTGGATCTGTGAAAGAGAAATTATATTTTGCCCGTAAAATCATGCAAAGTACTTCTGGAGATGCCTGAAAATCTAACAACATTAAATGAATGATGAGTGATACTGCTGAAACATACAAGACACGGCAGGGGCTTGAAAAATTAGATGTTGAGAAGTTGTCTCCATTCCTGGGCAAAGTGTCGGACTCGAGGATATAGATACCGAATAAGGAACATCGATTTCAATCTGAGATGCAAACCGATGTCTTCTCTCAGAAGGTAATGGATGTCTGGAATTCCCCAATCCAGAGAGGTGTGGACGGATACAAGGAGTCGGCAAGAAAGTGGAGTTGAGCCCTGGAGTAGATCAGCCATGTACTTTTTAAATGACAGGGTTAGCTTGAGGAGCCGATTGACCTACTCCTATTCCTATTTATTCATTTCACATGCTATGCTTTTGGAAAGTAACGGGCCATTTTCATGGAAATCGTGTTGTACAATGTTGCATTCAGGGAGGACAGAGGATTTGTTGTTTTCACCCTGCGTGGGGGTATGGGGTTTTATTCCCAGCCAGTCTGGGGCTGCAATATGCTCCTCATCTGGAGCAGAACTTACAGAGAGGGGAAGCCTGAAATCAGGGATTGTAGGGGAGGGGGGGGGGGGAGTGGCGGGAGCACTCTCTGGCCCAGCCTGCATTTTCCACGTACATTTCCACAACTGCACCTAACCATCGGAGTGGCCTCGATCTGCCCCTGTGTAGCAGGTCCGAAGGTCTGAATGGAACATCAGAACACAGGGCTGAGGAACAGGAGGGGGTCATTCGGCCCATTGACACTACTTCACCAGTAAATAAGGTCGTGGCTCATCTCATTGTGGTCCCAGTTGCACTTTGCTCTCCATGCACCATTATCCCTGATTCACCTGTCTATAGACAAAGCCAGCCTCAGTATAATATAAATATCTGGCCAGACCAAATTCTAGGAAAGAGAATTCCCACTGGAATGAAATACCACTTTGTGATTTTTTTCTCACTCCAGTTGTGACTGAGGATGGAGGGTGTCACTATTTCCTTTTCTAGTCCCACTCTTCCACTGCTTACAACAAACTTTAAATGTAACTAGGTTGGTAATATTGCCCATGATAAAGGTCTCAGACTGGTTGAGGTTCAGTGACAGGAACAAGTCAGGCAGATTTCTTAAGTCAGCCACAAGTAACTAATAGAACTAATGGATGCACATAGTGGATCTGTGGTTAGCACTGCTACCTCCCATCGCCACGGAGCTGCGTTCAATTCCAACCTCTAGCAACCCTCTATTTGAATTTTGAACATTCTCCCCATGTCTGTTTGGATTTCCTACCAGTGTTCCAGTTTCCTCCCTCAGTCCAAAGATGTGCAGCTTAGAGTGGATTAGCCATGCTAAATTGCCCATAGTGCCCAGTGATGTGTAGATTAGACAGGTCAGTGATGGGAAATGTAGGGTTAATGGATAGAGTACGGGGGCAGGTCCGGAGGGGATACTGTTCCGAGGGTCAATGTTGACTTGATGGATGGAATATCCTGCTTCCACACTGTAGAAATTCTATAAAAACAACAAGAAGTTTGGACGATACAAACACCCAGTGGGTATCTATCTGATCACTCTCCTCTAGGTTTTGTATGTTTCAATAAGATCACCTCTCATTCCAAGAGTAACCTGTTAAAGCTTTCATAATATAAGACCCTCATTCCTGGAATACATGAAGTGAAACATCTCACTGCTTCCAATTTAATTATATCCTTTTTTCAAGTAAGGAGGCAAAAATGATCTCACACACAGTTGAGGTTAATTTTTGTTTTCTCAGTGGTGAGAGCATTTGGAACTCTCTTCCCCGCAGAGCTTTGGAGGAAGAGGTATTAAATATTTTTGAGGAACAGACAGAGGTTCATAAGTAACAACAGAGTCAAGGATTATCGAGCAATGGGCAGCAACTTGCAGTGTCGGGGAAAATGTAGACAGTGATACAAAATCACACTGCTCCAGAACATCCAGGAATATAATGCAAACCGAAATGATGATATCGATAAAATGTTAAGGGGGAATCCAAGATAAGGGCGATCCGGAAAGTCTGCTTTGTTGGGCTCTGCATCACAGCACGGGCAAAGTGGTTCCCTAACACACTCCATCCCATCAAATTACTTAAAATTCAACCCTAAAAGAGTGATAGAATCTTTACTGATCCCGGTTTGTCAAGTGGTAATGACAAAAAATGGGAAAGGATCGAGTCAGTCCCAACAAGTGGTGCAGCCATCAGAAGCATCGAGCATACCTGAGGCTGTAGCTGCAACCCACTCTGCTCATTCCATGGACCCAGTTACTCACCAGGTCACTGAGTTCACCAAGTTATGAGAAATGATTGAAGGCATGATTAAAGAAAAGTTCAGCCGTGGCTAGAACCACTACCACTCTCAGACGCGCTCCAAAAAACATGAGCACCAACTTGACAGCCTTGGAAACAAAATAGACGATGTCAAGCGCCGAACTGCATGACAGAGTCTGCGATAAATTCCTCACAAGAGAGGATCGTCACGGTTGGAAAACAGGTCCGTATGTTAATTGAACATGATTACGACCTTGAGAACAGGGGCCAGGATGAAGAATGTTCACATCGTCGGTCTGCTGGCCCAGACAGCACGTGGTCAGCCAGTGAGTATTTTATGAGAACTGGCTGCAGCGATTCCTTCACTTCGAAACTGAAGAGGGTCGGGTGAAGACTAAGACAGTTCATTGGGTTACGGTGCACAGGTCAGGCTCAGACCAGCGCTCTCGCCTTGTCCGCGTGCGGTTACATAGTTATGGGGATAAACAAAGACGAATGGAAGCTTCCAGAACTCAGGGGAAGGATCCAATGGCTTTAATTCACAGGCTCCAGGATTATGTCCTTTCGGAACGTTTCGGCGGCGGTGATTCAGAAAAAAATACTTTGATGATATAGAACATAGAACATTACAGCGCAGTACAGGCCCTTCAGCCTTTGATGTTGCCCCGACCTGTCATACCAATCTGAAACCCATCTAACCTACACTATTCCATGTACGTCCATATGCTTGTCCAATGACGACTTAAATGTACTTAAAGTTGGCGAATCTAATACCGTTGCAGGCAAAGCATTCCATACCCTTACTACTCTCTGAGTAAAGAAACTACCTCTGACATCTGTCCCATATCTATCACCCCTCAATTTAAAGCTATTCCCCCTCATCTTCGCCGTCACCATTCTTAGGCAAAGGCTCACCTATCTAACCCTCTGATTATCTTATATGTCTCTATAAAGTCACCTCCCAACCTTCTGCTCTCTAATGAAAACAGCCTCAAGTCCCTCAGCCTTTCCTCGTAAAACCTTCCCTCCATACCAGGCAACATCCTAGTAAATCTCCTCGGCACCCTTTCCAAAGCTTCCACATCCTTCTTATAATGCGGTGACCAGAACTGTACACAATACTCAAGTGCAGCCGCGCTCGAGTTTTGTACAGCTATAGCATAGCTTCATGGTTCCTGAACCTGATCCCTCTATTAATAAAAACTAAAACACTGTATGCCTTCTTAACAACCTTGTCAACCTGAGTGGCAACCTTCAAGCATCTGTGTGCCTGGACACTGAGATCTCTCTGCTCATCTACACGACCAAGAATCTTACCATTAGCCCAGTACTTTGCATTACGGTTACTCTGACCAAAGTGAATCACCTCACACTTGTCCGCATTAAACTCCATTGGCCACTTATCAACCCAGCTCTGCAGCTTACCTATGTCTCTGTAACTTATAACATCCTTACTCACTATCCACAACTCCACCGACTTTCGTGCCATCTGCAAATTTACTAACCCACCCTTCTACACACATCCAGGTTGTTTATGAAAATGACGGACAGCAGTGGACCCAACACCGACCCACTTCTAACTTGATTCCAGGATGAACATTTCTCATCAACCACGACCCTCTGTCTTCATTCAGCAAGCCAATTACTGATCCGAACTGCTATATCTCCCATAATCCCATTACTTCGCATTTTGTACAATAGCCTACTATGGGGATCCTTATCGAACGCTTTGCTGAAATCCATACACACCACATTAACTGATTTACTCTCACCTACCTTGTTTGGTACCTTCTCAAAGAACTAAATAAGGTTCATGAGGCACGACCTACTCTTCACGAAACCGTGGTGACTATCCCTAATCAAATTGTTCTTTCCTAGCTAATTATAAAACCTATATATTATAATCTTTACCAACACTTTACCAACAACTAAAGTAAGGCTCACTGGTCTATAATTACCAGGTTGTCTTTACTCCCCTTCTTGAACAGGGGAACCACATTTGCTATCCTCCAGTCTTTTGGCACTAGTCCAGTAGACAATGACGATTTGAAGATGAATGCCAAAGGCTCGGCAATCTCCTCCCTGGCTTCCCAGAGGATCCTAGGATAAATCCCATCCGGCCCAGGGGACTTACGGACTTTCACACTCTGCAGGATTTCTAATACCTCCTCCTTGTGAACCTCAATCCCAACTAGTCGAATAGCCTGTATCTCAGTAATTTCCTTCACAACATTGTCATTTTCTAGAGTGAATATTGTTGAAAAATATTCATTTAGTGCTTCCCTATCCCATCTGACTCCACACACAACTTCCCCTTACTATCCTTGATGAGCCCTAATCTTACTCTGGTCATTCTTTTATTCCTTAAATACCTATAGAAAGCCTTAGGATTTATCCTGATTCTATCCACCAACAACTTCTCATGTCTTCTCCTGGCTCTTCTAAGCTCTCCCTTTAGGTCTTTCCTGGCTACCTTACAACCTCAAGCGCCCTAACTGAGCCTTCACATCTCATCCTAAAATAAGCCTTCTTCTTCCTCTTGACCAGAGATTCCATTTCATTCGTAAACAATGGCTCCCGCGCTCTACAGCTTCCTCCCTGCCTGACAGTACATACCTATCTTGGACACACGGTAGCTTTTCCTTGAATAAGCTCCACATTTCTTATGTGCCTATCCCCTTCAGTTACCTTCTCCCTCCTATGCTTCCTAAATCGTGCCTAATCGCATCGTAATTGCCTTCCCCCCAGCTGTAACTCCTGCCCAGTGGTATACACCTATCGCTTGATATCAATAAAGTAAACATAACAGAATTGTGATCGCTATCACCAAAGTGCTCACCTGCTTCAAAGTCTAACACCTATCAAGAGAAGAGTAAGGGAACTCGGGAATCAGTATTCCCTCTGGTACCCAACGATTCTCCGTATTGCATTTAATGGATCCATGAACTCGTCTGACTCTGCAGAGAAAGCAAAAACTTTGTGGAAATTTTAAATTCCCCTATTGATTTTTTTAGTTTTTTGGGTTTTTTTTATGTTTAGTTTTGGAAAGTTTTGAGAGCTTGTCAGTTGTAATACTTTTAGACTGTGTGGTTTTTAAGCTCTATAAGACTTTGTTTATTAATGATCAGTAATTCGAGTTCTTCCTCTCTCGAGTTCAAATGTTGCTGCAGTGTGTTCTGGAAAATGATGTGCTTAAATGGTGCACCTGGAACATTAAGGGACGCCATTGCCCAGTCAAGAGGAAAACTTACTTTCTAGTCTTAAAAAAGAGAGGGTGGATTTTGTCCTATTGCAGAAGATGCACCTCGATGACAAGGAACATTTGACGTTACAGCAGGGCGGGTTTGAACGGGTTTTTATGTTCGTCTCTTTAAATACTAGGAGTAGGGGAGAAGCCGTACTAGATAAGAACAATCTTTCATTTAAATTACTAGATTGTATTTGATACTCACAGAAGAATCATAATCCCCCAAGCCTTGAACTGCGGTAAATAATCCAATATTTTGAAAAGTAATTGCGACACCCCACCCCCACCCCGGCGCACCCTCTTAAAATCCTGGGAAATGCATTTTCCAAATTCAGTTATCTTGCATCATGGCACATTATCGTAGAGGGAGATTTCAACTGTCTTATGGAACCCACGGTGGACAGAATGTCCGAAGGCCCCTCAATACCCTCGTTATAATATAACCAATTGGTGGATTTGTGTGCAGAACTAGAGCTGGTGAATGTCTGGAGGCACATCTACCTCACAAGTAGGGCTTTTAATATCTTCTTTAACCCGCAGAAATACCACACCAGGTTTGATTTCTTCCCCATCCCTGCAACAATCTTAGATTCGGAGGCATCCTGCACAATTACCATTTCTGACCATACTTATTACCATTTCTGACCATACTTATTGAGAAAGATTGAGGGAAATATTACAGATTCGAGACACTGGCGAATGTATCCCTTTATTGTTAATTCTAGTTAGTTCATTGAGTATTTCTGTAATGAATTCAGATCTTTCTTAGCCATTAATTCAGATTCAACCAGTAACCCATCCATACTATGGGAAATTGCTAAGGCTTATTTCAAGGGAATAATTATTCCTTAGGATGCAGCAGAAGGGGAGCAGGTACGCTGGTTTGAGGCAAAGCTGAGGGCAACCGAGAGTGCATACTGTGATTGACCCTCAGTGGCTCAGCTGCAGAGGATCACAACGCTTCGGTCTACAGTAAATTTCACGCTCACACAGACAGCCAAGAAGGAACTTACTTTTGCAAAACAAAGGCAGTTTGAACATGGTGATAAGTCAGGCAGGTATTTATTCAATCTTGCCAGGAAAACGAGCGCCTCTCTAAGCCATTACCTCAATTAGGGAAGATATTGGGATCTTTAAATTCAATTCCAAAAGATTAGTGTCTCCTGTCCAAGATTTTTCTCCGAATTATTTCAGACTGAGCATTATGAGGACAGATGGATTAAAATTGAGTCACTTTTCATTTTTCAGGAGTAACCCTGAATAAGTGGTGTGCCTTAATGCAACATTGTCAGTGCAGGAGGGTGTGAAGCAGCTTCAGAATACAAAGGTGCACGTTCCTGACAGATTTCCTAGTGAAGTTTATAGATAATTTATAAACCTATTGTCAGGACTGATGTTTAACATGTTCTGTCACTCATACAGTCACGAACCCCTCCCTCCATCCTTAAGAGAGGCTCATATCTCTATGATGATGAAGAAAGGAAGACCCAGGAGGATTGTGCTGCTTACACGCCAATCTCACATTTAAATGTTGGTTTCAAAAATCCTATCTGAGACCCGTGCATTTAGGCTGGAAACTTTGCTGCCTTCCGTTACCAAAGAGGACCAAACATGCTTTATAAAGGGCCGCAGATCTTCCTACAATGTTAAGAATTTACTCAATATGATCCAAGAGTGTCAACAACAATCTGTCCAGTGATTACTGATCTCTTTCGATGAGAGAAGGCACTTGATTGGGTTAAGTGGCCTTATCTCTTCTGTACATTAGAACGGTTTGGTCTCCGCAAAGTTTTTATCAAGTGGGTGAGGATCCTTTACCGTGATTCTCTGGCTGTGGTTCTCACTAATGGTGTAGCCAACCAGTAATATTAATATTTCTCCAGGCAGCCGACAAGGTTGACACCTTTCATCATTGTTGTTTACGTTGGGGATTGAGCCACTGGCGGAGGCCATCCGTAGGGATGCCAACATATCTGCCCCAGAGGTGGGATAGAAGTTATGTAAGATTACATTGTATGCAGATGAGGGTCTTATGATTTTTGTCAAATCCCGCAATTTCGGTAGGTCATATGATGCAATGCATTAATTCGCTTGTTGCCTTTCTGGGCGATAAGATTAATTTTACAAAGTTGGTGGCCATGCCTATGGGAGGTCTTAGGGAAATACCTGATACTGAGGGCAAATCCTGGTTTCCTTTTAAATGGTCACTGGGGTGGTTTCCCTGTTTCAGTATATTCATTACATCTGTCTTTGATCATTTATTTAACGTGAACTGTGTCCATTTGTTTGACAAAATTAAACAAGACCTTCAAAGATGGGAGTCATTCCAAATATCCTGGCTAGGTCAGATAGCTGTTATTAAAATGAATGTCTTTCCTCATTTCCTATATCCCTTGTGAATGTTTTCTTTGATGTTTCCCAGACAGATATTTAGGATACTTAATGGCTGGTTTAGCTCTTTTATTTGTCACCATAAGCGATTCCTTATCAAGCTCACAAAATTCCAACTACCCCACTGATTAAAAGCTATCAATTAAGCTTTTTTATCATCCTATGTTCGTGCCTGGGCCACTGAGGCCTCGGCGTCAATATGGCTAGACATTAAGCCCTCTCAGACAAAGTGAACCCTTATTTGTCTGTTGTTCTTAGTTGAAATGACAACTGTTCACCGAGCTGGGAATTTGTCTCGCAAACGTTTCGTCCCCTGTTTAGGTGACATCCTCAGTGCTTGGGAGCCTCCTGTGAAGCGCTTCTGTGATGTTTCCTCCGGCATTGAAAGTGGCCTGTCTCTGCCGTTTCCGGTTGTCAGTTCCAGCTGTCCGCTGTTGTGGCCGGTATATTGGGTCCAGGCCGATGTGTTTGTTGCAAAAGTTAGAACAAACAATCTTAACGTCAGTACCCTTTATCATTTGTTGGAGAGTGTCCCCTCAGACAAAACTGTGCAGCTTCGTGACGTCTGTGCGATAGAGTTAGGGGCTTTAGATCTCTTTAGAGACATGGGAGGATATTTGTGAAAATGCTCGAAGGATTTTGATCTCTAATAGGACCTATTCCATGCAGTTGCAAATTCTTCATAGGGTCGATCTAACACCAGATTTTCTCTCAAAATTCAATGTGGGATTATCTTCAGCATGTTCTAAATACAGAATGACGACAGGCACTCTTACTAATTGCATGTGGTCCTGCTGCAGGCTTTGGATATATTGGAAAACTGTGTTCGGTGTAGTAGAGTGGGTCTTGAGGACCGAATTGGAGATAGTTTCTCTTTTCCTGCGCCTGCCCAGAGTATCTTACGCAGATGCACATGTGAAAAAATGTATCCTGACTTTCTGTGCTAGGAAATAATATTCTGTTGTGTTGAATGTCTGAAACTCCCAGGATGTGGTGGGTCTTTGTAAGCTCATCATGGAGAATATCCCTTTGGACTTTCTCACCAGTATGGTGCACCAAAAAACAGATTAATATAAGTCATAGAGTCAGAGAGATGGACAGCATGGAAACAGACCCTTCGGTCCAACCCGTCTATGCTGACCACATATCCCAATACAATCTTGTCCCACCTGCCAGCACCCGGCCAATAACCCTCCAAACCCTTCCTGTTCAATATACTCATCCAAATGCCTCTTAAATGTTGCACTTGTACCAGCCTCCCCCACTTCACCTGGCGCTCATTACATAGGTAAAAACAATGACTGCAGATGCTGTAAACCAGATTCTGGATTAGTGGTGCTGGAAGAGCACAGCAGTTCAGGCAGCACCCAAGTAGCTTCGATATTGACGTTTCGTGCAAAAGCCCTTCATCAGGAATAAATTATTCCTGTTGAAGGGCTTTTGCCCGAAACATCGATTTCGAAGCTTCTTGGATGCTGCCTGAACTGCTGTGCTCTTCCAGCACCACTAATCCAGAAGCTCATTTCATACACGTACCACCCTCTGTGTGAAATAGTTACCCTGTAGGTCTCTTTTATATCTTACTACTCTCACCTTAAAATTATGCCCTCCACTTCTGGACTCCCTGACCCCAGGGAAAAGACTTTCCCTATATACTCTATCCATGCCCCTTATATTTTTGAAAACCTCTATAATGTCATCCCTCAGCATCTGAAGCTCCAGCGAAAATAGCCTCAGCCTATTGAGCCTCTCTCTATAGGTCAATTCCTCCAATCCTTATAAATCTTTTCTGAACCCTTTCAAGTTTCTCAACATTTTTCCAATATGAAGGAGAACAGAATTGCACGCAATATTCCAACACTGGCCTAACCAATATCCTGTACAGCTGCAACATGACCTCCCAACTCCTGTACTCAATACCCTGACCAATAAAAGAAAGCATACCAAAAGCCTTCTTCACTATCGTATCGACTTGCGACTCCACTTTCAAGGAGCTATGAACCTGCACTCCAAGGTCTCTGTGTTCAGCAAAACTCATTGGGACCTTACCATTAAGTGTATAAGTCCTGCTATGATTTGCTTTCCCAAAATGCAGCACCTCGCATTTATCTGAATTAAACTCCATCTGTCACTTCTCAGCCCATTGGCCCATCTTGTCAAGATCCTGTTGTAATCTGAGGTGACCTCTTCGTTGTTCACTGTACCACCAATTTTGGTGTCATCTGCAAACTAACTACCTGTATCTCAAATGCTCGCATCCAAGTCATTTATGGTCAATGATAAAAAGTAGTGAATCCAGCACCGATCCTTGTGGCACTCCACTGGTCAGAGGCCTCCAGTCTAAAAAACAACAACCGTCCACCACCACCCTCTGTTTTTTACCTTTGACCCAGTTCTGTATCCAAATGGCTCGTTCTCCCTGTATTCCATGAGACCTAACCTTGCTAATCAGTGTCCCATAGGGAACCTTGTCGAATGCCTCACTGAAGTCCATGTAGATCACATCTACTACTCTGCTCTCATCAGTCCTCTTTGTTACGTCTTCAAAAAACTCAATCAGTTTTGCGAGACATGATTGCTCACGCACAAAGCCATGTTGGCTATCCCTAATCAGTCCTTGCCTTTTCAAATACATGCACATCCTGTCCCTCAGGATTCCCCCCAACAACTTGACCACCACCAACGTCAGGCTCATTGGTCTATAGTTCCCTGGCTTGTTCTTACCACCCTTCTTAAACAGTGGCACCACGTTAGCCATCTCCAGTCTTCTGGCACCTCACCAGTTACTATCCATATTACAACTATCTCAGCAAGAGGCCCAGCAAACACTTCTCTAGCTTCCCACAGAGTTCTAGGGTACACCTAATCAGGTCCTGGGGATTTATCCACCTTTACCTGTTTTAAGACACCCAGCACTTCCTCCTCTGTAATATAGACATTTTGCAAGGTGTCACCATCTATTTCCCTACATGTGATATCTTCCGTATCCTTTTCCACAGTAAATACTGATGCAAAATACTCGTTTAGTATCTCCCCAACACTTCCTGTGCTCGGAAAAGTATTGTGTTGTGTCTGATATCTGAAACACCCCCGTCTCCCCCGCCACCCCCCGGGTCTGTTGGCTCATCGTAAGCTCACCATGGAGAATATCCCTTTGGACGTTTTCACCTGTATGGTGGGCCAGAAAGCAGACATTTATATAAGATATAGCAATCTTTTTTGGATTACCACGATTAGGCTTATCTGCCATTCTAAAAAGGTCTTTTATATAGCAATGACGATATTGTCTAATGAATCTAATATGAAGAATTGTGAACATATGAATGTGTATCAGTTAATGCTCTCGAAGAACAAGAGCTATCGCTTTCTTATTCTGAGCTGTATTATTTATTTATTATTTATTGTATATTTTTGTTTTTCTTCTGTCCATTTATAGACTTTAACTTATGTTGTATGTACATGCACATGAGTGAAATATTGTTCAGTTATTTGTGTTGTTTTGTTATTGTTTTAATATAATAATAAAAATCTATTTTTCAGTGAAAACATTTTTTTAAAAATTAAAATGCTAACATTGATAGAATAGAGTCCCAAAGAGCTCTCACTAGATAGACCACTCATGGTGGTTTACGCTGAATGTCACCACACCTTGGGTGATGGGGTGAGGTTGAGAGAGCATCCCCTTCATGGTAACCTCAGTCAGTGTGGGGAATTGAACCTGCACTGGTGACGTCCCTCTGCATCACAAACCAACCATCCAGCCAACTGAATGGGAGACTGTGTAACTGTTACACACAGAATCAGTCCCAGACAAAGGGCAAGAGAAACATTCATGACAAGGAAAAAGGTATATTTGAGATAACGGTCATGATAACGGCTGAGGATAAAAACGTTCTCTGCTTGAAATTGTATTTTACATTGAGACAAGTGTTTGGAAGCTTTCTTTGGCTGAATACAATAAGGTGAGACAAGTGAAATAACCAGAATGACTAATTGTGATTGGATATCGATAACCGTAAAATAAGTGCATGTTTTTGATTGGTCTGTGGAAAGCATGCTGACTATTGTATGAATGTATAAAGCAGATGAAATATACTGTTAGGAGAGTCTGTCCGCATGGGAAATGCCTTCGGAACACATGCAAGAAGAAACATGGGGTAAAAAGTTTCTGAGAATCGTCTGCTCGGAAACAGGAGCCTGGGGGTCGAATGACTGAAAGTTCCTGTAAGGTGGAGCTGAGAAAATCATCATTTCACCTC
The DNA here is from genome assembly GCF_047496795.1 of Chiloscyllium punctatum. Lineage (NCBI taxonomy): Eukaryota > Metazoa > Chordata > Chondrichthyes > Orectolobiformes > Hemiscylliidae > Chiloscyllium > Chiloscyllium punctatum. Next base: position 22,735,654 of record NC_092762.1, read on the forward strand.
CAAACGTATTGAATGTTGGAGCATATTTGAAGTACTGAATGGCCTCATGATGGATTTCAATTGTGTGTGATTTGCAAAACGTACACATCTACTCCATCCTCTTACATGTCACACACTGGGGCACAGCCGCTTTATTGAAACTTGGAACATGATCTGGAAAATTCCATAATTGGCATTCTCCAGAATATTCTATAACTCTGTGGGGGGCATTAGAGATGCAGAGAGAAAGGTAGGGATGGTGCTGTATGCAGTAGTGAGAGTGGAAGAGCATGAGCCTTGTTCGGGAACCGGTGCTATAACAGACATACAGTGAGTCTGAGGGAACAGAGAGAATATGGTGACCCTTATCCTAACAGAGTGGGGAAGGTGATTGAAGCTTGTCCTGTTTTGCTGGACATTTACTCAGACCACAGATACTGCACTGAGCTGGGTGGTGAGCTCAGACCAGGCTCGGTGGGTCTGGTAGTGTGATACCTCTGGGAAGAGAATGGTCCCCTTTTGTATTAGCCCATCCAACAGGACCTCCGTGCCCCTGTCGAAAAACGTGATGTAATTTCCCCTTATCTGCCATGCTCAGGGTAAACTGTGCAGGGCAGCTGCAAACTGAGAAAGCTCAACCATGTGTCCCTTGGCCTTTTAAAGATGGCCCCAGTGTCAGGGGTCATGGAATATCGAGGGGCATCCGGGCGATTTTGAGTTCTTCCAGTCATGATGGGTGGGAGAATCTGGCTGGCATTGTATGAGAGGGACACAATGGAGTGGGGTGGGTAGTTAATGAGATGAGTTTGGTAAGATAGCACCAGGAAAGTAGTTCAGCCTCGTGCAGACAATCCCTCTGTCACACTTAATGAAAATGTCACTGAGACAGTATTTTGTTAGATTCAGCCCAGTGAGGCGAAGACTCTGCTGTCCTCACTCCTAGTTACAAAGCTGCAGAACAAATGCTCATCCAAAAGTCTCCATTGTCTGAACTCACAGCAATATCCCTTTCACTCATCATTCTTCAAAGTACCGACCCGTGTTGCATGATACTATCGAAATGTCTTTATTTCAGCATTCTGAAACCTGTGAACATATCCTTCAATGACATTTTTTCTCAGTCTCCCCCACTCTGTTTCCACTCCAAAACACACTCATTTGCAGACATATTGCACGAGACTCCCAGTATGACTGGACCAAGGCAATCAGAATGTCCATCCAGACTCATCCCGTTCCCCTGCCCTTGTTCTGTATCCCTGTAATCCTTTCCTATTGTCCAAATGCCTTTTCAATGTTGTTATTGTACACACCTCAATCACTTCCACTGACAGCTCAGTCTGTATGCATACCACACTCTATGTAAAAATGTTGCCCCTCAGGTTCCTTTTTATATACTTTTTTTCCTTTCCAAACATTAATGGATGTCCTCTAGTCCTCGATTCCCCAACGTTGGGAAAAAAATTGAAGTATTCACCCCATGCATGCCTCTATAATTTTATAAGAGTTACACTTCAATAAGAACCCCCTCGGTATACTACGCTGTAAAGAAATAGTTCTAACCTGTCCAACCTCTGCCTATAACTTAGAGCCTTTAGCCCAGGAAACATCTTTGGAAATTTGTTCTTCGTTCTTTCTCGTTCAATAATATCCTTTGTACAGCAAGGTGAACAAAGCTGAACACAATACTCCAACTGCAGCCTTACCAACATCCTATACAACGCAATATAACGTCCCAACGTCTATACTCAATGCGCTGATGAAGGCCAGTGTGCCAACAGCCTTCTTCACTGTCCTGTGTATCTGTGACTCAAATTTCAGACATCCGTGCACCTGATCTCCAATGTCCTTTTGTTCCACTATACTCCTTAGGGCCCTCTCATTCATCATTAAACTCCTACCTGGATTTGACTTTCCAAAATGTAAGACGTCACACTTATCTGTATTAAACACAAATTTCTATATCTGAGCCCACTTCCTCAGCTGACCAAGGTACTGCTGCAATTTCTGATAATGTTTCTCATTGTAAATTATGCCTCCTAATTTCGAGTCATGTGCAAACTTACTAACCTTTCGTTGTGCACTCTGGTCCAAATCATTGGTATAGGACAACGAACAGCAATGGGCCCAGGACCGAACACTGAGGCACTCCACTAGTCACAGGCCTCCAGCCGGTCAAGCATACCTCCAACATAGCCATTTGCTTCATAACGTCAAGACAATTGTGTCACCAATTTGCCAGTTTACATTGGAGTCCATGTAATCTAACCTTCCAGATCGACCTACCATGTGGAACCTTATCAAAGGCCTTACTTAAATCCATATAGACTATGTCCACCACCCTGCCCTTGTCAACCTTCCTTGTCACTTCCTCAAAAACTCTAACAAAAGTTCTAAGGCACGATCTGTTACGCACAAAGCTATGCTGACTGCTCCAAGTCAAACTCTGTTTTTCCAAATGCATGCATATCTAATATCTCAGAACCTTCTCAAACGGTTTAGTGAAAACAGATATGAAGCTTACTGGTCTATCTTTCCCAGGCTTTTCTTTTCAACCCTTCTTGAATAAGGGCACATTTGTTACCACACAGTCTTCCGGGTCCTTGGCCCCTGAACTGTCTTCTCTCGCCACCTGCAGTGCTCTTGGAAATATCTGGTCAGGACCAAGAGATTTATAAGACTTTATGCATTCTAATATGTCCATCAGCACCTCTACTGTGATATGGACTGTACCAAGATATCACAACTAACCTCCCAAAAGTCACAGGTCTTCATGTCTTTCTTCATGATAAACACAGATGGGGAATTGAGGAACTCACCCATCTCTTGAGGTTTTACACATGCGCGCCCATTTTGGATTTGAAGACGTCCTATTCTCTCTCTGGTTGTTCTTTTTCTTTACTATTCTGAATTTGGATTCACACTAATCTGCTCAGCCAAAACTCTCTCATACTCCCTTTTCTTCCTGCTGATTTCCTTCTTCAGTAAACTCCTCTATCCCCTGTGTACCTCCCGGGATTCCCTTGATACGAACTGCCTGTACCTGAGCCATGCCTCATTTTTTTTCTGGTCAGAGCCTCAATATTTCTTGTAATCCAGGGTTCTCTCTTCCAGCCTCACTTTCCCTTCACCCTCACAGGAACATATAGACTTTGAACTCGAGCTATCACACTTTTGAAGCCCTCTTACTTGCCTGGGATCGTTTTGCCTCGAAATAAACTACTCCAATCATCCCCTGCAATCCTCTGTCTAATTCCAACAACATACGCCTTGCCCCAATTTAGAACTTGTATCTGTGGACCAATTTTGTCCCGACCAAAACTATTTTAAAACTAACACAGCTCTAGTTACTATTCCCAAACTGCTCGCCCAATTTACCTCCGTCACCTATCCGAACTGATTTTTCAACAGTAGGTCGAGTTTGCCCCTTCCCCAATAGGAACCTCTCTATATTGCTTGTGGAAGCTTTCCTGAACACACTTAACAACTCATGTTCCATAAAAGTCCTTAACCATCTGGAAGTCC